>NW_017731692.1:403546-467416 GCF_001890085.2 Hipposideros armiger
ACAATATGGCCTCAGGGATAGAAAAGACAGTCTGGGGAATATAATCAATAATGTTGTAAATATTTTTTAGGGGGCCAGGTGGACTCATGTCTTGTTAGGGAGACCACTTCATAGATGGTGTAGAGGCCTGACCACCACACTGTATATCAAGTTTCTTTTTTAAAAACAGTCTAAAACCTACAATTATTTTGATTTCTAAAGTAATAATGTCTGCTGCATAAGCCTTGGGAATAGAGAAGACAATAAAAGTCACCCATAATCCACTGCTCAGGGAATGGCTGTGAATGTTTCTTTTATTTTCTTTCACTCTCTGTTTGAAGTGTGTGTGTGTTTGTAGGTATGATTAGTCAACATAATTGGAGTCATATTGTACCTAATGTTTTATACCTGTTCTTGTGTTGCTTTCGTTTTCCCACTTGTCACTGTTAACATGACTTTTGGCCTTTACATTTTTTGAAGGTAACTGATGTCCTACTTATTAAATGACCACAGTCACTTTCTGCCTTTTTCGTATAATTCCTAAGGTTTTCACTTTTGTTTTCCTGTGTTTTAGGGTGATGACGTTGACAATGAGCTACATAGTACTTATGTCAGGCACTGTTTTAGAAACTATATTGCTACATTTCATCTTCGGAATAGTCTTCAGGGTTGGTGCCATCAGTAGCCCCTTGCGGTGGATGAGGAAACCGAGGTTGAGGAACTTGCCTGACGTCACTCATTTTGGTAAGGGACAGAGCCGGATTTGAGCCTTGTCTTTGGCTCTGAATCCATATCCCTAGCTCCCTTGATGTTACCCTCGTGAGCACTTTCTTTCTGGGTCAGGTGTGTGCTCTTTAATGGAGAGGGTAAATTGTAATCTATGGCAATACTATCTTCCAGTCTTTGTGGGTAAAGCTGGGTGTTAGCCATGGCTCAACCGCTTCTGTGCTCTGTCACCTTTGGTAAATTGTTTCACCTCTCTGGGTCTCTATGGGCTTTCTCAGCTCTCAAGGTCTGAGACTGTAGTGGAGAAAGCAGAACAGAGGCAGCATTCGAGGACAGACCCCGAATGACAAGAACATTATAATCCACTCAGATTTCAGGGGCAGTTACACTGGACCCCAGTCGACATTCCTATGAGGAAGCTGCCTTTCTTCCCACTTTACTGAGCAGGAGGTTGGTGGTGCCTAGAACAAGTCCCCACATAGGCTGTGAGGTTTTTATGGATGCTAAGCTAAAGCAGTACTCATGACAGGTGAACCCCATGACATACTTCCTTTGAATATGTTGAGGTCTTGGGCTTCTGTGGCCACAGCAGGTGTGGAGACTGAAAGGCATGTGCCCCTCCCTGGTGGAGGTGCCCACCCCCTGCCGCCATTGCTGGTGTATTTTCCCTGCTGTTTTCTGAGGTGCGTGGCTAGAAGAATGTGCTGGAAAACTTGACTTCTTTAGGGGCAGTGTGTGCTGGTGGGCTGGTGGGATGGGACAGGCAGGGCAAAGGTGACCACTGTACTTTCTCGACATTGGTGATGAGGTGTGGTCCGCTGGCACCACAGATACTTTCCCATCTCTCGCCCCAGCAGAAAGAAAAGGAGAACTGGAAGAAGACGCTTGTCTTACAGAATAGAAAGTTCACCCCCTGAAGTTTCCCTTCCCTTTTCATATAGACTTAAGACCAGCAAAAAAGCCAGGGGTTTTTGACTTGGCTGGGTTTCAGCTGTGTACACAGGAAGCCGCCAGTAGTGTCCCATGGTCCCTCGCTTGACTCTGTGGGTGCTGGTATTTCTGTGCTCACTCCTCTGGCAGATGGCTTTCGTTTTCTCCTGGTTTTTCCCCCTGTTTGCCAGGCATCTCTGAGGAGATGCTGACATTTTCTTCTCTGTCCAGCTCTCCTAGAAACAAATAAGAAAAACGTACATACTTCAGTTTTGTTTTTCTGTTGTTTACTTGGAAAATATCTTGCTTGGCTAAGGGATGGGACAACTTTCCAGGCAAACGATTTGGGGACTTTATTTCAAAGTCAAAGTTCCTACGATAATGAATGAGGTTTCCAAGGAGCCCTGGTTTTGTTTAGGCAGTGGGAGTTGGAATTAAATGCAGTGAAGCACAAAGTGTTCATTGAGAGCACACATGTGTCAATCATGACTTCAGGCTTCCTGAGGGCATTTGGAAGGTAGTGATGGTAGTGATAATGTGTTGATAATAAAAATACCATGGCAATTGTTGAGTGCTTCTCGTGTGCTAGGTGGTGTGCTCCTTGAAACAGCTCTGTGGTATGTACGAATTCTTGAGTCGCAGGTCAAGTAACTTGCTCAAGGTCACCTAGTAAGTAGTAGAGCTGGGTTTTAGACACAAGTTGAGCCCACAGCTCCCCATCTTTACCATCTAGGCAAACTACCTCCAAAATCATGTTATTAGAGAATCTGAGCATTTATAGCTTCAAATTTTGAGCTACCTGAAGAAATTGCTTTTGACAAGTAAATAGAAGGAAAACAAAATTTGTTCTTCCTCTCCATTCTGTTTCTTTGAACCGACTATGACTTATGTGATGAATATGACGAAAAGATCTGCCCTCTGGTTTAAGCCCACTACTTCATGTGTCTCAGGGCTCTACCATTTTTTTAAAAAAAGAGCTTTATTGAGGTATAATTTACATATTGTAAAATTCATCTATTATAAATTCAGTGATTTTAGTGAATTTATAGAGTTGTGCAACCATCACTGTAATCCATGTCTAGAATGTCTACATTACTACAAAAAGTGGCTTTGTACCCATGTCATCAGTCTCTGCTCCCTCCCCCAGCCCCAAGACTGATCTGATTTCTATCTGCAGATTTTTCTTTGGAAATTTCATATAAATGGAATCTTTCAATAGATAGGCCTTTGTGTGGAGCTTTTTTCACTTAGCATAATGTTTTCGAGATTCATTAGTGCTGTAGTGTGTACTGACAGTTCATTCCTTTTTATTGCTGAATAATATTTCATCATGTGGTTATACCACTTTTTGTTAATCTGTTCACCAGCTGAGTATGCATAATTTGCATAACAACCAATGAGGCTAAACATCTTTTCATGTGCATATTAACTATTCCTTTACCTCCCATGAAATGTTCATTCAATTTTTTGCCTATTTTTTACTTGGGTTCTTTGTCTTATTATTGAGTTGTAAGAGTTCTTTATATATTGTGTGTACAAATCCTTTATCAGATATGATTTCTGACTGTTTTCTCCCACCTGTGACTTGTCTTTACTTTTTCTTAATGGTCACTTTTTAAGAGCAAAAGTTTTTAATTTTGAAGTCCAACTTATCAATTTTTCCTTTTGTGGATTGTGCTTGAGATGTGCCTTTTAGCCTTTCTCTTTGGTTTATCCTTAGTGTAGGTGCCCCAGTTTTCACTCTCACATTCTCCCTGGATCCTGGATTTATTCCTCTCCGAGGACAAGAAGGCGAAGCCCAGCCTCCAAGTTTTCTTGCTAGTATTCTATGGCAGGCTCCCTGCTGGCATCGTGCCTACAGGCCACTGACACTCTGGCTACCAAGCTATGAGGTGAAGGTGAAATTAGACCTGCCTCAGCAGTTACAGCTGAGAGAAAAGAAAAAACAACTGCTCCATATGGAAGTTTCTTTCTTTCTTTCTTTCTTTCTTTCTTTCTTTCTTTCTTTCTTTCTTTCTTTCTTTCTTTCTTTCTTTCAATTAGTTTGGTGCTTCCCTGCTTATTGAGAAATAGCAATAATAATAAATATCCCTTTCATTACTTTGAGGTTTCCAGAGTTTATTCAGTATTATCATTTCATTTAAGTCCTTTTGCAGATAAGGAATAGAGCATTTTAGTACAGTTACATTTTGTATGTAACAAAAATAAGCAGTTCATATTTGAGAGACAGTATTATTTCATCATTTTCTTCCAAGGTCTACCTTAAAACTTTGGGGTGTATCCTTTCACCTACCACAGGAATCCTTAGATTGCTCTTGCTGGCAGATAACCCTCTGTCTGGAACCCAGGCATGTCCTAAACTAAACAACCTAAGGCCATTCTTCCTTGGCAAGTATTCAAATATTTAAGAGTAGTTACCTTAAGCCTTCACTTCTGCAGGCCCAAATCCCTCCTGTCCTATCAACTATTTTGTATTTAATGTGGATTAGACCTTCAGTCATTTTGGTCACCTCTTGCTAGATACGCTTTAGATTGTCCATGTCTGCTGTGCCCACAGCAAACCTACATGTCGGTCATGGCTGGTAGAGTTCACTGAGCCTATCCGCTCCTTTGATGTGGGCAGGGGCTGCCTGGTGGTGGTAGTTACTTAGCAGCTGCCTTGACACATGTGAAGTTATAGTCAACCAAAACCTCCAATACTTTTTTTCCTTCTGTGGATTTTGGCCAACCCAGTTTTCCATTAGTCTCTTTTTATATAATTGCTGTTTTAAACATAAATGCCAGAATTTAAAGTTAACATTATTAAACATCAATGACAACACTATTATCAAGCATCTATTGAAAGTTTGCCATGTTTGTTTTGTTGGATTTTCCCCAGGGTTTGCCTTGGTATAATTTTGAATCTTGTTTCTTCCCTTTTCCTGTTTCTTTTCCAAGAAACTTCTCTCTGTTTACTGAAAGAAACATTTGCACATGCAGTTCCTGCCCAGCTGGGTGTCCTCTCTACCCAGGTATGTTTGGGTTTTGCCTCGTTCATAAGGACGATAGGCATGCAGGAGGCAGACCCCATGGGAAGGATTAAAGCCTGCATTTCTACACATGTGTCCATGGACGCCTTCCTCCATGGCCCACCTGGTCCGGGGCTAACATGGCTCATTCTTATACATTTCTGCTCTTTGGGGATGAAGTCACGTTCTCCAGATCACTGTTTCATATGGCTTATAGGGTGATGATTATGAAGTATTCAGATCCATTTAGGGGAAAAGATGACAAAGAGGGAATTGAAAGAGAGGAAGAAAAAAGATGGGCATTTTCTTTTCATGTTAAAGTCTGTACTTAACCAACTCAGGCCTGCCACTCCTTCCCCAATCTGCTGCTTCCCGCCGTCCCCATGATTGCTTTCACGTCATTAGCACCCCTTCCGTGCTGTGGTCTGACGGCCTCTTAACTGCTCCTCATCAGAAAGGGAAATGCACTTTTTAATGCATCATGTTTTCAGATAATATTTTCCTTCCTGAGCAAGGAATAGCACTGGACTAATAGAAGAGCAGATTCAAAATAGGGGAAACTATTTGCAAATCATGGATCTGACAAGGAACTTGTATCCAGAATGAATATATAGTTTATTTATTGTGTATATGTATCACAATAAAGTCAACCCATTTAAAAATGGGCAAAGAATTTAAATAGGCATTTCTCCAAAGAAGATATACAGACGGCTAATAAACGCATGAAAAGGTGTTGACATCCCTAGACCTAGTGAAATGCAAATTAAACCATATTGAAATACCACTTCACACCTACACGAATGGCTAAAATAGAAAAGACAATAACAAGTGTGGTGAGGGTGTGGGGAAATTTGAACCCTCATGCACTGCTAGTGGGATTGTAAAATGGTGCGGCCACTTTGGACAACAGTTTGGCACTTCCTCAGAATGCTAAACATAGAGTTACTATATGACCCAGCATTCTACTCCTAGACCAAAAAGAAATGTAAATATATATCCAAACAAAAATGTGTACCAGTTGCCTTTTTATTGTTGAGTTGTAAGAGTTTTTTAAATATTGGATGTAAGTCCCTTGTTAATTTATGATTTGCAAAAATTTCCTCCTATTTTGTCTTTTTACTTTGTTGATCGTGTTCTTTGATGCACAAAAGTTTTGAATTTTGATGAAGTTTAATTTATCTGTTTTTTCTCTTGTCACTTGTGTTTTGGTTCTGCGTTTTTGGAATGCTAAAAATATTAGCTTATCTTTTATTATGGGCCTATTGCTATAATATACAAGAGAACCTAGCTGTGAGTAATTGAATAATTAATGTACTTTGTTAGGGAAGAACAACAGGCCCACACAACTCTAATGTTCAGTGTATTGATGGTTTTCCTTATTTCTCTTTGCATCCCACCACCCCACTCCCATCACCTTAGCATGGGGTTGTGCATATAATAAATGCTCAAAAAATAGTTGGTGACTACAGCTAGAAAGGAAAAGTGGCCTTTGCTAAAGACCTAAACAGCATTTTGAAGATAAATCTGTGTTCAAACCATAGCTCCACTTACTGTGTGGCCTTTCCTAAGCCACTTAACCTCCTTTAGCCTCAATTTACACATCAGTCAAAGAAAGACAGTAATGTTTATCTTGGGGGATTGCTGTGAAGATGGCATATAAAACCCTTTGTACATGTAGAGATTCCACAGATAGCAGTTACTGTTTATATCAGTTAATTGATGTATATCTCAGTTTCACCGTTTAGTAAGAGAGCGAAGATGCTCATCTGTAGCCGTGGCCGTGGTGTACGTAATGATGGATGAGATGGTACACTCAGTTCCCCCTGCTCCCTTTGATAAGTAAAATAGTCCATTTCCCAGAACCTCAGGAAAACCTTCCATGACTCCTGACCATCTCTATTTTTGTAGCATTCATGTTGAAGAAACTTTGAGGAAGCTGTTGTACTGTCTAATACAGTAGCCGTAGGCCACATGTGGTTATTTCCATTAAAATTAACTGAAATTAAAAATCCAGTTGCGGGCCAGCCGAGTGGTGCGTTGGTTAGGAGTTGGCTTGGGATGCCAGCTCTGAGCAGCAGGGCCCCACATAAGAGCCAGTGACACTGCCCTCTATAGCTAAAATGGTGAACAACAGCTGGACCTGGAGCTGGGCTGCCGTGAGTCGCCAGCGACAGTGTAGCCTACAGTGGGGCTGGCTGGCAGTGGGCGTGAGCTTTTGTGAGCTGCCGTCCAATGGCCGGTGAGCGACTGCCTCACCTGGGAAGAGCACAATGATAATACCAACATGGGCCAGTGAAACAATGTCCTCCACAACTAGACTGAAGAACAAAAGGACAGCAAATTGTCTGTTCCCCTTCCCTGATTCCCCAACACTGTTTCCCTCCCCCAATTCCCCAATAAAATCTTTAAGAAAAAAAAATCCAGTTGCTCAGTTGTACTGACCACATTTCAAGTGCTGAATAGCCACATGTGGCTAGTGGCTACCATACTGAACAGTGTTTACTCATAACATTTTCATCATCACAGTAAGTTCTGTTGGGCCTCACTGCAGCCAATATGGAACAATTGTTTTGTGATTTTTCTGTTCAAATGCAGAGCCTATGACATAGGCTTTTCTGTACTTCACTAAGTAGCCCCTTCCTAGTGCCTCTCCTGCCCCACTGAGGGGACTTTAAGGCTCCTGGACCTGGAATGTTTTAGAATCTTGGGAAACAAAGAGTTACATAATTCAGGATAGTTTTATTGTTTGTTATTGTTGTTATTTCAGAAATTTCAGCTTCCTGTCTGCTAATGATGTGCCGTTTTTGGGGTTTTTTTTTAATCTTTATTAAATTATTTTTATTATGAAATACACATTTTTTAGAATTAGTTTCAGCTGTACAACACAGTGCAATAGTTATACTTTTTACCCCTCAAAGTGACAACCCCCCTCCCCCAATCTGCCGCCCCATTTTCCCCCCAATATCATACATATCTATTACAAATCCCCCGACTCCACTCCCACACTATACTCCATGATGTGCCGTTTTAGTAAATTTGGTCATTAGGGAGGCCAGTAGGGGGCCCTTTTGGACAGTTACGCTCTAGTGAATAGTAACCTGACTGGGAGGCAAGATGCTTCCCCAAATCTCTAATTTTCTGTGAGGTAGCTGGTGCTAGGAAAAAAGGAAACCTATATTTCAAAGAGATATTGAGGATTCTGGAAATGTTTTCCAGTTATAGAATGAAGATAGTGTTGTAGAGATTGGAGTCTTTGGAGATAGTTTGATAGGTAACCCCTGCATATTTCTCTGGCTTAGCCACATTAAACTCACATCATGGATTTCTTCCTGATGACAGTGCATAGTTTAATCAGATTGTAATGTACCTGGATTCTTCTCCTAGATTTCAAAAAGCAGGGTAATTAAATTCCTGTTGTGGACAGGCTTGCTCTTACATCTTTCTTTCTCATGTCCTTCAAATCTCCTGAAATCATGCTTTCTGTGAACCAGAACTTATGGGTGCCTTCTCTGGGAGTAAGACACACCTTGGATGGATCCTGAGGATAGTTTATTTTTCACTTGATCCAAGACCTGAAAATGTGCACGGAATGACGGGCCGTGGGAGGTCATAGGATCACCGTTCTTCCCCATCTGCTTGTAATTAAGTGTTGACTTTGCCAGGATAGGAGAATGAGCCTACCATCATTCCTGAATGGGAAAAAGTAATTAATTTTAGACTATTCCAGGATTCCCAAAACCTAGATTCTAATAGATGTTCCTTGGGAAAGGGGTCTGTGGCAAGTTCTCGAACAATGGGTGAAGCACAACTAAACATGTTTCTTTCCTAGAAAGGGTTCATCCCCTTTAGTATGTTGATGGGTATTGTGGTTTTCCAGGAGGGGCATACAGTACATATTTCCCAGACTTACTTGACCTTAGAACCCTTGTATAGCCCAGCATCTTGGGGACCAGCGGCCTGCAGGCCACCTGTTTTGGAATTTCTGGAGTAAATGATGGTGTTCTGAGAAACAGTAAAACACCCACTCTGGAGAGTGCAAATGCAGCGATTTTGTAAATACTTCTGCTTTTGGTTTCTCAGTTTTTGTTTCTCAGTGATTATTTTTAACCCAAACAGTAGTCATTTAAAGCTCATAAGCTCATGGCTCTCATCAGATAAGAGTGCTTCCAAACCTTGTGGAATCACAGACATTGTCTGACCTGAAGAGAAGGTAAAAATTTCTCTCTGATTTTTTTTTTCCCTAAGGAACATTTTAGTGAAGCTGCTAATTCAGTTATTTCAGATATATGGTTAGAGTCTTTTAAATATATATTTCTGCTTCAAGGTACAATCACATTCTAAGAAATAAACAAGTTAGGGGCAATTTTTGTATGATGAGAATCCATTAATGGCATTTAGAAGACATCTAAAGCTCCGAGGGCAGATTTTGTTGTCAAGACGATAGATTATATGTACATCTTGCTTCTGTTAATACTTTTCTGGGTAGATTAACTAAATGAACTTCTATTTAACTTGGTCTAATAGTGTTAGCCAGGACAGTGCCTACTAATAACATAATAGCTAACATTTCCTAAGTGGTCACTCTGCCAGGCAGTATTCTAAGTACTATTCATGTGTTAACTCATTTAGTCCTCACAAAATGCAGTGAGGTAGCTGTTATTTGTCTCACTTGATAAATAGGAAAATACTGTAGACATTCTATAATAGTTAAAGGCTAGAATTAATTGTTGGGTCTGTGTTCATATCGATGAATAACAAAGCATATTTTTCAGTACCTTTACTTTTGAGATCGTGCTCATTTTCATAAAATCACAGGTAGTGTGTAGTACATAATTGATCTTGCAATTAATATGTCATTTTAAATATATCTATCATATACTTTGCAGCTCCTAACTGGAATTTTTAAATGTCAGTACATGCTATAAAAGTGGGATTTTGCATATATTTTCTGTCCTTGTGTATTTTTTCAAGAGCTTTTTCTTAGGCCGGTTTCTGTGTTTGATGCTAGGAATGCAAAGCTGACTGACCCATAGTTCCTATCCTCATAGAGATGTCATCAGTGGGAAGAAGTAATCATACAAATAGTTATCATTTCTTAAGCCATGTCAGGGAAAGCAGTTTATTTTCAACAAAGAGGAAAAGTCTGTAGGCTATAGTAGCACAGGAAGCTGGAGAGAGCCGCAGATCTTGGAGAACTTTTTCCCCCCAGCTTTATTGAGATATTATTGACATATAACACATGTAAGTTTAAGGTGTACAATGTGATGATTTGATGCATGTGTATATTACAAAATGATGACCACAGTAAAATTAGTTAACATCTCCATCCCTTCACATAATTATCTTGTGTGTGTGTGTGTGTGTGTGTGTGTGTGTGTGAGGCGATAATTACGATTTACTCCCGTAACAACTTTCAAGTACATAATGCAGTATTGTTAATTATAGCTACCACGCTGTACCTTACATTTCCAGAACTTACTCATAGCTGGAAGTTCGCACCCTTTGACCAACACCTCCCCATTTCCCCCACCACCCCACCTCTGGAAACCACCATTCTATCTCTGTTCCTGAGTTTGGCTTTTTTTAGATTCCACATATACGTGAGAATATACGGTATTTGTCTTTCTCCGTCTGACTCATTTCACTTAGCATAATGGGTCCATTGGATGACTTGAGTTTCCACAGCCCTGGCTTGATTTCACCCAGAGTAGTCATCTGCAGGTTGTAGCATAATGCAGCTCCGGAAAGCAGGCATCTAACTGGGTAGTCAGGGAGCTAGAATCCCGTGCTGTGAAAGGACTACCAAAGGTGCCTTTGATGATGTCCTTAAATGCCCTGTCCAATGCAGGGTTGGGTATAGTTTTTGTGATGCAAATGAAGGGAGGAAAGTGAGGCCCCATGGAGAGTTCTCTTGTGATGAAAGATGAGAGAGGCTGGCAGTGTGCTTGGTCATGGCGGGCCTCCTCTGACACCGCCTTTTGGGTTATTCTTGGCGTATGGTGAGCACTGGGCCAGGACCTGGTTACCCAGGGTAGGTACCGGCCATGAAGTCCAGGCTTCCGTTTGAATCCCCTTTAAAGGAAAATGGTGGAGGGGCTGGGGAGCAGGAATCAGCGTCTCCATGGGAAAGTTTACACAAAGATCCAGGTTAAGTTGGTACGCAGGCCTCTGAGCCCTTGGAAAAGCCGAATCTAGCAGCAAACCCAGGCCCACACTGTAACCTGGAATGTGCCCCCCTTGCCCCCCAGATCCGCCTTGCCTCTTGGTGTGCCGTGATAATTGTATGATTTCACAGATAATGACACTCTCTAGATCACATGACTGACCGAAGGGAATGTTGGGAGCATTTTGTTTCTCGATGATGTGTATTGTGTATTTCATATGTGCCAGGTGTTGTTCGAAGCACTTTTTACATCTTACAAAACAAATTTTTTTTTCAGTTACAGTTGACATTCAATATTATATTAGTTTCAGGTGTATGGCGTAGTGGTTACACATTTATATACTTATGCAGTGATTCCCCCGATTAGTCTAGTACCCACCTGGCACTATACGTAGTTGTTGCAACATTATTGACTGTATTCTCTATGCAGTACTTTATATCCCTGTGGTTAATTTTAACTTATTAAGTCTCACCACAGCCCTAAGAGGTGTGTGTTACTATCCCCACTTAATAGACGAAACAGATGCTCTGAGGTTGAATGACAGCTCCAAACCAAGACTCAAAGTGGGAAGCCTGGTTTTGGAGGACAGTGGTTTGCCTTCCACCTCAGGCAGGAATCTAGTTCAATTGTTCTGGGAAGATGAAGATCTTTTTTTAAAAAACAACTTGCCTAAGTACATAACTCTAGTTAAATGGGGAAAAATATATATATAAAATATATATAAGATTATATATAATCTTTATTATTGTAGCTGTTATATGATTGTTTGTCTCTGGACACGAGTGAGGGACTTTGTCATTTTTGGCTCCCAGGTCTCTGGCCTGGGTGACCGAGTGGTGGTGGTGACAACTGACCAGGGACCACAGGTAAACTTGTGCTCTAGGTCAGGAGACTCGACATGAATAAAAGGGGATATGACGGTCTGGTACCAAATCAGAGGGGCCCGGAATGGCCCATCCCTGCCTCTGCTCTCACCCCACGCTTCCGTGGACCTCTGTTCCTGCCTACGCATCAAAATGTAAACTCGGATTTTTGTCTGTTTTGTTTATTCCTGTACCTCCAGTGCCTGGCACATAAAAGGTACCCCGTATTTCTTGAACAAATGAATAGATACATGAGTAAATCTCATGTGGCTACCATTCTGGCTTTCTAGGGAACAATATGGGAGTTGACAACCTGTGGCAACAGCAATGACAGAAAGACACAGGCTCTGCAACCAAAATGCACAACCCCAAAATTTGAGAGGCCGGAGTCCCCACTGCCCACCCTGCCACCAGCCTGCTGCTCTAGGAGTGTGAGCGGCTCTCCCCTCGGCTGTGACGGCTGAGGAATGGGGATGGTAGCTGGTTCACCCACAGGACTCACTGAGGGAAGAGCAGCAACCTGCCGGGGTCTGGCACTCCCCTGGTTGTTGTTACGTGTCCCGTTAGGTTCCAGAGTTTCCAGATAGTTGGTTCCAGTCACCCCCCCTTCTACCCAGTGGTTGCTTTGTGGAGGGATGACTCTGAGACCTTCCCGCTGTGCCATTTTACGTGACGTCACTCCTGAAAGCCTTGCTTCTAAAATGGGGAAACCTTGGTCTTTGTGGCAGAAGAGGCATCCACAGGGAGAAGCACCAGGCAGAAGTCCTCTTCTTCCCGTGTCTGTTGGGTACTTTTTGTAGTCGCTGTCCTTGGGGAGTTTACTGGAGAGGAGCAAGGGGCATTTAGATGGAAAGGCAGGAAACGCTGCAGCAGAAGTAAGACCAAAATGCCCAGGGGACAGAGGACGGAGGGCTTCAGGGCTGTGGGAAAAACTTCCCGAATAAGGGAAGACTTCATTTCACCAGGCACAGAAAATACTTTGTTAATTGAAGATCCAGATAAAGGTAGTAAGTGCAGATGGCCCCACTTTCACGTCTCCTCCCTCTGTCTTCACTTCCTCTCATCCTGTTCACAGCTGGCCCTCCCTCCAGGTACGCTGTCAACCTCATTGTCACTGATACCACTCTTGTCTGCTTCAGTGTCAGCTCCTCCCAAGCCCTCCCCAATCACGCTATTCGATATGGCCTGTCTTTCACTATCCTCTTACCTTGCTCTATTTTCATTCATAGCTGTGGCACTCTGTGGCATTATGTTTATGAATAGGCAAGTAATATGCATTTACTACATGATTTATGCAACTGATATTGATTGAACACCACCATGTGTCCGGCACTGGTTTAGGCTCTGGAGAAAAGTGGACAAGACAAAATGCCTCATTTCTTGGGGCTCACCGTCTAGAGCGGAGAGACAGACCAAAACCAAATAGATGATAACTTCTGGTAATGGTAAGGGTATGAAGAAAATAAAGTAGGGCACCGAGATAGAATGGTACTTGGGAGAGAGCTACTTGCACTTGGGTGGTCAGAGAAGACTTCTTTGTGAAGGTCATACTTAGACTGACACAAATGAAAAGAAAAGCCAGCTGTTATGGGTTGAATTGTTTCCCCTAAAAAAATCATATGTTGAAGTGTTAGCCTCCAAAACCTCAGGATGTGACTTTATTAGGGAATAGGGTCAGTGTGGATGTAACCACTTGTAATTAAGATGAGGTCATACTGGAGTAGGGTAGGTCTCTAGTCCAATATGACAGGAGAGATACCAAAGATTGCCAGAAAACCAACAGAAGCTAGGAGAGAAGGATGGGACAGATTTTCTCTCACAGCCCTTAGAAGGAACCAACCTTGCTGACACCTTGATCTTGGACATCTAGCCTTCAAAACTACGAGATAATAAATTTCTGTTGTTTAAGCCATCCAGAGTGAGCCTTGTGGATACCCAGGGGATGGGGGTTGGGAGGGTTTGGGGAGGGTCGTGTTTCAGGTAGAGGGAATGGGAAGTGTGTAAGCTAGGGCTGACTGGAGTTGGGGGGTGGAGAGAGTAATTGGACCTTAGGTCAGAGAGAGAATCGGGGGTGAGTGGAGATAAGGCCCTGGAAGGATTTGTAAGTTTGTGTAAGGACTTTGGCTTTAACCCTTGAAAGGTGGAAGTCAAAGATCCCCTGGCCTGAGCGTCTAGAAGAACAGAATGCCCATTTACTACAGTGGCCCTTCACTAAGGGAGAGTTGGAGCGTATTGGAGCTCATTTGGGGCAAGAGATGCCCACTAGACCTCCTGGCAGAGATGTTGAGTTGGCAGCTGAATGTAAATGTCTGGAGTTCCAGGATGGGGCTACACATTTGGAAGTCGTCATCATGTCATCCTCATGTAAATCCATGAAGTTGGATAAGAGTACCGGGAGAATTAGGACAGAAAGAGGCCCGGGGGCCCTGCATGAGCTGGGGAGAGGAGGAGGGAGGAGCTGCCAGTGCGGGAGGAGAAAATCTAGTGGAGAGTAGGATCTTGGAAGTCAAGAGAAGAAACGGTTTTGGAGAGGAGAGTGCGTTAGTTCTATCAGATGCTGCTGAGTGGTCAGTTAAGATGACCAAAAATTGACCACTGGATTTAGCAATGGCCACTGGAAATCAAGGTCGCAATTACTTTTGGAAGCTGACTGCTGCTTAATGCCATCTGTCAGGGCTTTTCTCTGCAAAGTGGACATGATGTGCTCAAGTGTACACTCTGTGGCTTAAATTCAACTTTTTTCTACTTTACCGTCCCAGCAAAATTGTTTCTACACACCTGTCCTTGTAGATGTGCTGTTTTAGAGTTGAGGGATATTTTCATCCAGCCACCTCGTCTTATGACCATGGAGAACAAGGTTTGGGCAGGTAAAATGAAGCAAACAGGTTTGCTCATGGTGGAACCAAGACAACCCCAAGTGCCAGGCCTATTGTTTGTCTACCACATCTTGCAGCTCTGCTTACTGGTGCCAGAGCCAGAGAAGGTCAGTTCTTCTCCCTCCAGTTCTTACTATCCCCTCTCTGGAAGCGTGTTGAGCACAGATAGAACGCTGTGCTTCAGAAAGCTCTGGAGATCTTCAGAACTGGTTTTGCACCTGGTTCTGCCATTCACTAGCTGTATGACTTGGGCAAACTAATCCATCTCAGTGAGCCTCACTTTCTTCATCTACAAAATGGAAACAATAATGACACCCCATAGATTTGTGAGAATTAAACTGTCACTTGCCTGTAAAGTGCTTTGAATAGTCCCAGTACATAAGGGGCGTTCCATACATGGTGGTTCTTATGATTATTAGGATATTAGGACTTTAATTTCTAGGGCATTGCTCTTGTTAAAACCACCTTTAAAAAGATTTCTAAATGATGCAATTGCCTGGGGTTTATTTACAAAACAGATTAAGCAGAGTTACACCCACAAATCTGTTAAGATTTTTCCCTGAAGGAGTTACCAGATGTCATTTTTTTCCCCCCTACTTGCTGCTACTGAGGAAAACAACTCCAACAAAACAACTGAAAGCAATGTACTGTACACTCAGGACAAATACATAACCTGTTCCCCCTTTATCAGCACTGAGAAAACAGAACTGTCAGCTTCCAGATCCCCTGCTCACCATCATTCATGCAGGGAGATAGCAGGTAGATGTGTCAGGTGTGCCTGAGAGCTTCTGAACCCGGAGTTTAGTGTAGATGGGCCTTTGAGATGCTGAAGGGTTACCATCACGATTTAGAACAAGTTTGTGGTTAATGTTAGGAATCATGCAGATTTTATCACATGAATCTGCACCAACTCCTTTTAAAATGTGCATCAGAAATTAATTGGTTGGGTAATGTGTGTTTATAGATTTGCCTTCCTCAGGTCAGCAGTTGGTTAAAAAAATTATTGAGCAACCCAACCCTTTAGTAATTAAAGCAGCAAAGCATTTCTTGTTTCCCCCCCTCCCTACTTTCCCTCTTTCCTTCTTCTTTCTTGTCAGTGAACTGTTTCCCTGACTCTGTGTGTGTGTGTGTGTGTGTGTGTGTGTGTGTGTGTGTGATAGTAGTAGTAGAGAGCTTGAGAAAGAAGAGGTCAGAAAGCATAAAAGAAAAGTGTGAGTTACATAACATTTTTCAAATTTGTCACAATTCTATTTCTTTAAACACAGCACAGGGACTTGAACTCACTCCAAAGTGTTTCTGCCTGTATTATTAGAGTGGGACCTGATGCAGTGAATAGAAAAACAAATGTGTTGAAATGGTAATTAATAGCATTACTTATTTACATTTCAGCAATAAATACTGGAATTCCAATTATGTGCCAGATGCTGTGCTCGGCATGGGCCAATAAATAATAATTAATGCTCACCTCTTTTGGTAAGCTCTAATATTATGAAAATGAGGAAGAATTCCGTGTTATGAAAGTACAATGACAGATTAGTTTCTTTTCCTTCTCAGACCTTCAGATTTTCTTGACTATCCTTCCCAAGACTATCACTGCATATTCACTTGTGTGTGTATCTTCATCATTATCTTCTTGTTATTTTTAATAGAAATGGAATAATTTAAAGAGCATGCCACCTCTTTCTTTTTTCTCTCAGAAATAGTCTTTGTTAATATGTTAGCACCAATTGTTCTAACCCACTGGGTTTATTACAGTTACATAGCATTCCATGGTATGGATGTACCATAATTTAATTTTCCAGATGTATAGCTTATTTTAAAATGGGGAATTACTTCTTGCACTATAAAGTTCTCTCTGAATGAGAATTAGCACAAAATTATGTCTGTGCTACCCTAGTGCTGGCAGATGATAGATTCACAGTATTAGTAGAATGGATGATTTGATCTTGTTTATTCATTTATTGTGTATAGTGTTTTTCTTTATAGATAATGAAAAATAAACTTCGGAACTAAGAATTATCACATATTCCAAATTAAATGTGTCTGTCCTCATGAGGTTGGTGTCCTATTACGTGTATCCCTAGCACCTGATTTTCACAGTGACATACTTGGCAGGTGTCCTTCATGATGACAGCATGAATAGTTATGTCGTCCGTTAGTGCCAGGGGGAAACAGTAGCTCTCTATAGATCAGCAGACTCTGCCGTACATTTCATTCTGCCTGGCAGGTATTTTCATTTGAATGAATGGCAGAGGCCTTGAACTGAGAGACAGTTCAGACTCTAGAAGCATATGAACATTGGTCAGAATTGCTCTCACAGTTTTTCAAGCCTTCAGGGATATGACTCTGAAAACCAAGAGCTGCCTTTTGGTGGAGGGACCGTCCATTGCCTGTGATAGAATCCCCCTCTGTTTTATTTCAGGCACAGGTTGGTTCAGTAGCAAAAGGATCTGTCCTAAGGCCGTCTGACAACATAGGTGTTTTGGAAATTAATTCACTTGCAAATTGGCTGCCAGTTTGTTATCACAGGTGCTGGGAGGGCTCATGGCGGGTAAGAGTCTCTGCTTGCTGCCATGGAGGACAACAAAATATATACAGTGCAGGCCATGTCCTGTGGAAGCTCTCAGGTTGCTTGGGGCGCTATGTCACTACCTCCAGACAGCAAGCAGTGTGGCGTATTCTGGCCACAAAGAGCAGGGGCTCTGATGTCAGACTGCCAGGGTTCGCCTCTCTAGCTGTGTGACCTTGGCAAGGTCGTTGACATCTTTGCCTCAGTTTCCTCATTTGTAGAATGGAGATAATAGTAGTATCTACTATTGTATGAGAATTAAGTGACTTAATACATGAAAGGTGCTTGAACCGTGCATGACATGTGAGTGCTGAGTAGTTGTTAGCTGTTGTTACCATAACTTACAGCACTACAAATGGCAAAGGGGGTGATAGTATCCCCTGTGTTGTAGGAAGCTACTGGCCTTACACATACCAGCCTCGATGCTAAGTGTGCCACATTCGCTATCTCACCCAATTCTTAGAATGCCCAGTAAACTAAAATATTTTCAAGATAAGGGCTCCCCCACCCTCCTCATTTTGTGGCTGCCCCCTTCCCTTCAGGGTCCCCCTTTGCCTCGGTTGGTGGGGAGGAGGCCCCAGCAGTGCCTGCCAGAGATGCGCGTTTCTAGCTGGGCAGTGGCCGTGCCCCTGGGGTAGTGACCCATTCAGTCAGCCCCAGGAGAGGAGGCAAGTCCAGGGCGGGATTTAGAAGGTTCAGGCTCTAATCCAGGTTCTGCCATTTCCTCTACTATGTGACATCCAGCAGGTCACTTCACTCTCTGACCTCCGATTTTCTCCCGGGGACAGTAGGGCTAATAAAAACAGCAACAGCATAAAATTGCTGTGAGGTGCAGAGAAAGGAGCTGTGGGTTCCAGGGTCTGGGTCTTCATTCCCCTCACAGTTGAGGGACGGCCCAGGAAATGAGTGAATTGTCTTGAAATTCAGTTTTGGGATTCCCTAGATAATGAGGTCCTGGATAGTTTTACGTGTAAGGCTCACCTACCGCCCCCCCTCCCAAAGTGATTGATCGTTGGAACGACACAAGGGCTATGTTTGGGGTGTATGATAAAGTCTAGATCCTGGGGAGTTTTGAAAAGTACCCCAAAGACTAACCAAGGGCCCCAGATGGCTTCGAGGCTGGAAGGGGAATGAATTGCAGCGTTGTACCCTCAAGAAGGACATGGTTGGAAATCGGATGTCCATTGATGACCTTGTACAACCTTCACGAACACATCAGCTCTCTCTACAAACATTTTAACGAGGGAAGTACCAGTAGAAGAGAGAGCTGGGTACTGTGGATTAGGCATATCTGCCACCTGGGAGAAGGGGAGCAGTGCTTCTCCATATTAGTAAAGGGATTTGTATGCTCTCCGTAATAAAATGGGGCTTCTTTGGAATCCATTACCACACACTTCATTTTCCTCCAGATGCTACTTTTACTCACTCATGGAGACTGTGAATGATGTCTGACTCATCCCTAAGTCTTATGGGTTTAGGCTCAGACTTCACCGCTTACCCTTTGCGGTCAAGCCGTACCTATGGCCTTTAAAAAAAAATTATTGTTGGTTCTTTCTGACATTTGGGTTTCATGTATTGAAAGTGGTCATTTTTAATTGCCCCATAACTGCTAAATGTTAAACGTATTCTTAAAAACCCTTCCATGTTGGAATGAAATGTCACAGAAAAATGGAATTGTACTTCTATACTATTCTCATCAAAAAATATGTATTGGGTACCTTTTTTGAGTTGGGAACTGTAGGAAAACAAAAAAGCGGAACATATCCTCCCCCCATATGCTTATTTGGTTGGGGATATAAAGTGAGAGTCCCACATGTACACTTTAATATGAGGCATTGAGGCATTGGGGACCATATGAGTGGTTTGCATGGGTGGTTCCTAAGCCTGACCGAGCATCAGAATCATGCTAGTGAACAATTTCAAAAGCCTGGTCCCTGCCCCCAAAGGTTTGTGATCTGTAGAGCTGAGCTGAGCCTTGCACATCTGTGTGTGTGTTTTATTAATTACAGAAAATGTATCCATACATACAATGCAAATTTAAAAGTTACTAAAGGGTAATCAAATTTAAAAAAAAAAGATATTTTCAAAATGAGAAAAGAAGCTCAGAGAGGTTCAGTAGCTGCGCAACATGATTAAGTGATTTGAATCTGTACCTGACTCAAAACTTATGCTCTTTCCTTGAAACAAGATAGAAGGATGGAATCGTCACTTTGTGGCTAAAGAACAAGACTCAGCGCACTTAAGCAACTTGCCCAAGACCCCGTGGAAACCCAGGGTTTCTTAGACTGAATCCCACAGTGTTCCTAGACGTCTCCTTGTAGGGTGACATGTAAAGGGGGACAAACCGGAATGTTGGCCCAGAGGAGGAAGGCAGGACCAGCGCATTGAAACAGGCTGACTTGAAATAGACGTAAAGGAAAGGCTTTGTCATGAAGCTGTCCAACACGACACGAGCTAGAAGTTTCTTCTCACAGTGAAGGAGTATGGTGGGGACAGTCCAGAGTTAGCTGTGATGGCCCCGTAAAGCCACCAGGCACAGGGACACAGGGCATGCGCCCGTTTGCTGTGCTTCTGCCCTGAGTCCACACCAAGGCTCTGACTTCGGGATCCTGAAAGTCTTTCACGTGAAGCCATTTTATTAAATTTATGGGAGCTGTTTATGCCTTTGGGGAAGCTGACTGTGAAAGATTTATTTTTTGCTTATTAGTCTTATGTCCTCCGGTGTTTTCCTGGTTTACTTTTCTTTTATATCCTGCCATTTTATGAATTCAATGTTATACATCTTTGTAATCTATTTAGTACCTATCGATCCTTTTGTGGGCATACTGAAGACGGCCCCAGGGCTTTCAAAGGCTGGTGAAGAATAATTACTGTGCTAGCTCGTGAAAATAGAAGTGACGACACACGAACCTTCGCTTAGGATGGGGGAATTGAGTGAAGTCTAGATTTGCTTCATTATTCTAGGAAAAAAATATCACTTATTAGACTGTTCCCTGTTGGGGTCGGTTATTTTCCCATTTTTTTACCTTAATTATTCATGGGGGGAAAAGTCATATTTTTTAAATGAAGTCATTTACTCAACAGTTCTGAGCCATATATGCGCATGCAGTCCCTGCCCCCATATCATTTACCAAATAGCAGGAAACACAATTGTACAATTTAATATAATAAATGCGATGATGGAATAATTACAGTGCTGTAGGCACACATGGGGGAGCTGCCTGAGCCAAAACTCGGAGGTAAGAGATGCCTTCCTAAGGAAGTAACATTCAAGGTGAGCCCTGAAGCTGGTAGGAATTTTCCAGAAGATGTTTTCCAGGCAGAGGAAGCAATGTGCATAAAAACCGAGGGACAGAGGGGCATACAGATGCAGCTGAGGGACTCAGGCGTTCTGCGTTGAGAGATGGGAGGCAGTGGATGCTGGCTGGTCATTCGTGGCTCACGAAAATCATGTAAGTCACATAAAGGATCTCGAGGGCATTGAGATGCAATTATACAATAGAAATAAAACAAGAGCGTGACATCTGAGATTTGAGTTGCAGAAGGGCCAGGACATGGGGAGGTGGTGTGTTTCAGCCCATGCAAATACCCTGACATGGAAGGAACTCAGCACAAATAAGGAACCTAAAAGGCCCACAGCCTGGTTGCGGTTCAGGGAAGGGCCCCGAAAAGGCTGGACTCTCCACTTTGAATCTTGTAGCCATGTCAATGAATTTTTACGTTAGCTTAAGAAAACCATTACTTGAGCTTCTATGCAGCCAATGGACTGGGTGCGGGGGCGGCTACAGCAGAAGAGAGAAACCAGTTAGGAAGGCCCTGTAATGGGCCAGGGAAGAGAGAGGTGATGAAGGCTTGGACTAAGATGGTCAAGTGGAAAGAATTGAGAGAAATGGCCCAATGTGCATGAAATTTGAACTTGCAACAGGGCAAGCGAGGGGGATTAAAAGGAGAGCTAGGTGCTTACGCCCAGGCTGGTGTTTGGTGATGAATTTCAGAGATCCTAACTCATGGGGTTGTCCACACAGCAGGCTGCCCTCAGAGGCCAGTAGAGCATGAGCTCACAGAATAATCTGCAGGATACCTCCAGGGGAGCTCTTTCCTGTTGGGTAGGATGGAAACCAGAGGTTTATAGTGTGATCACACAGCAGGCTTGTCCCCTGGGCTATAGTCTTCATCCTCCCCTTCTCTCCTGTGGTTTGAACCTATTGGCCTTGGTTCTGACCTCGGGGGCCAGTAGAGCAAGTGTAATCTGCCTGCCACACCACACGTTCCGAGACAGTTGTCCTATTAGATAGCCCTCAAGCTGCACAGCCCCATTCCTTCAGCCATTCCTCATGTTGTTGAAACCCTTTTCCAACCTGCCAGTCACCTTCCTTCAGACACCTTTCCTCCTGTAGTGTCCTTCCTACAATATGATTGGTTGCAGCTGGCTGTCACTTTGACATCAGAGACAAAGGCCTAGGAGAAGATGGTTCAGTTCTTTATTTAACATTTATATTTCTGATTATAAAAGGTAATGTATACTCACAGAAGAATATTGAAAAATACAGAAAAATATAAGGAAGAAACATGTAAATTCCTGTAATACTATCATCTAGAGATAATTAGCTTAAATCTTGGCTTAATTTCTTCTAATCTTTTCTGTGTGTATTTGTTACTATTTTTTAGTGGGTACAAATAGGACTCTTTTATATGTAACTTTTTCATGTCATTAAAAGTTCTCATTGCCGTTATTTTATTTAACTATTTCCTGATATGATAGCTTTCAGTTTTTCACTTTTATAGATAACATCCAATTGCACATAACAGCATTGCAGCACATAAGTCTTTCTTTCATGCCTCGTCTCCTTAGGATGGATTCCTAGAATGGAATACTGGGTACAGACATTTTCTGGGCTCTTGTTATATATGGCCAGATTGTCCTCCAGAAGGAATTTACCCGTTCTTCTTTCTGGACCCCCAACAGGGTAGATGAACTTGTCCATTCCAGTATGCCCTCGCCTGGTCCAGAGGATATGATACATGGAGATATAAGTCCTAAATATGAGGAGAGAAAGCATAGATGGAATACCACTACATCAAACAATTAACATTTTTGAGTGCTTACTTAATTACGTATGTGTCTAACACTTGCTAAGCATGCTTCATATATTTATATCTAGTGCTTCTCAACTCTACACCTCAGGTACTATTACAGATAAATAGACACAGAGAGGTTAAGTGATTTGCGCAAGGTCACACAGTTCCATAGTGAAGATAATTTTGATACAAGCAATAGAGTACTTGACCAAAAGAGGCTTTAGTTCTAGATTTTTAAGAAGTATACCTATTTTCTTCAGGTGTCACATACAGAGAAGTGCACACACCTCTTCAGTGGTATTGTTGGGTGGACTATCTCAGTTTTTACATCTGTAACACCATCTAGACCAAAAAATGGAGTATTAGCAACATCCCAGAAGCAAATCTCACGGCCCCTCCTAATCAGCATCCGTCACCTCTTCTGCAAAACAAGGTGCCCACCGTCCTCATTTCTTACATTTTAGACTGCTTTTGCCCATTTGTGAACCTTATATAAATGTAATCATAGTGTATATGTTCTTTTTTTTTCTGTCCCTCGACATTTGATTTGTAAGATTAATTTATTGTGTGCATTTTGATGACTGGAGAGCATTCTTACTGTGCGATCACACTGTAATTTATCATTTTACTGCTAGTGGACATTTGTGTTGTTTCTGGTTCGGGGCTATGATGAGTGGTGATTGTGAACACTTTTGTGAACACACAAGCATTTCAGACCCAGGGGAGACTTATGCAGTTCTCTATTTTGCCATGTCCACAACATTTCTTTTAAAAACCTGTTTGTGTGTGTGTGAAGAAAGAAGCAAGGCTGAGGGTCTCAGGGAGACCTGCAGGGAAGGTGCATGTCGTCCTGTCAGAGAATGTGGTCAGGGCCTCCTGGAGCGATGATTGCTCCGATGAAAGGGACATTAACTCTGCTGCCGGCAGCTCCAGACCGGAGGCGCTTTGGGAGGAGGAATATTGCTCTAATTTAATTATGAAGTTCAAGGAGCAAATGGTGATCTGCTCCAACCTGCTGTACCAGATGGAGGAACGCCACTGGAATGTCCCTCGGGCCTCAGGTGTCCTGAAGAGGAAGAGGGAGGGACTATATATCATGCGGGGGAGGTGCACCTCCACCCAAAAGCAGAGTGAACACCAGAGATTTGGGTCTAAAATCTGGCTGGTCCTGTAAACCACTTATTTTTAAACTTGGAAGATTACAAGAATATGTGGGAAAGTTAGAACTAGAGTGATCACATGTCCCGGTGTGCTTGGGGCAGTCCCAGTTTATACTACTTTCCTGGTGCAGCTGTTAAAGTGTCCTGATTTGTATAATAAATTATAAATTATATGGTCACCCACTTAGTGTGTGAGGCTCTGCCACTTACATGAGTGGTGACCTTGGACAAGTTACTCTTCCTCTCTGAGCTTCACATGCCACTCCTGCCACACAGGTTGTCATAAAGATTAAATGAAGCAGTAGATGGTCCTGGCTCAGAAAAAGGACTTGGATTGTAAAGCCTCTAAAATTTTATCTTTGCTATCATCGTCACTGCAGCTGAAACTTTCCTGAGTGATGATATACTGTGAATGCCTGAGACTGAGAGGCTGGGAAGCTGTGCGTTTTCTCCATCTTAACCTCTTGAAGAATTTGCCCTTCTTCTTGCCAGGGTAGGAGTGATTGATTGTTTGGGCTTTGTTTCAGGGTTATCCTCCCCGTGCAGAAGCTAACAGCATTTGAAATGTGAACTGACCATCAGTTAAGCAGGATCAGATTTAAATGCATGTCTTCACGTTAGGGGCGCAATTAAGAAATCCTGACATAATAATCAGTATTTATAGGGTGATCGTGCGGTTTGGTTTGTGCCTGTGATCTGGTGTAATTATTAATAGCATTCCTTTTCTCTCTCACACATGTCTCAGTTTGGACAATAGTTACATGGTTACCATGTTTAGGATCTGTGTAAGGCTGTCTTGAGGTTAGGAGACTTAGACTAGAAGCAAGTACCAATATTCAGACCGGGAGAATGGCTAGGTGCATTATGGTATATTCCTACAACAGATGACTATTATGTAGCAATGACAGTGGATTAAGTGTAATTATGTGTATAAACATGGACAAAACTCAAAAAATAAATATTGAATGAAAAAGCAAGTTGCAAAATACCTACTATTTAATTTCATTTACATGAAGTTTAACAAAGCAAAATTCAATGACATTGTTTAGGGATACATACATATGTGATAAAACTATAAAGAAAAGCAAAGGCATAATGACCTCAAAATTAAGATTGGTGTTTGCCTGCTGTGGGTGTTTGCCTGTTGTAGAGAATAGCCAAGAATCACAGGACAGAGAGGGCTTCAAAGATACCGATTTTACTCTATTTCGGAAACTCTGGGATGGGTACATGAGTGTTTCATTATTGTTCTTTTATTTTAAATGTGCATACATGTTATGTACATTCTTTTTGTTTCTTGAACTATTTCACAGAAAAACAAATACACAAGAAAAAGCTTCTACAGAATAAAAAAAAAGAAGAAGATGTTGCGTGATGTCAAATTTTATACTTGTCTTTTATTTTAGGGTGAATTGTTCGTTGTTGAGTGCATTTAGGGAGAAGGTAGCCAGATCTTCAGGCTTTGAGCTGAGAGGATGGTCAGGAGGGTTGATAGTACAGTAATATCTTGGTTTGTGAGCATAATTCATTCCGGAAACAAACTACTCATATTGCAAGACCATTGCTCGTTTACCACGTTAAAATGTATTAGAAATGTTTGCTCGTCTTGCAGAATACTCGCAAACCACGTTACTTGCAATCCAAGGTTTTACTGTATTTTAAAACCCTGGTTGTTAACAGAACAAGCATTTGGTCTTGTTTTTGTCCTGCTGGGGTTAGGGCTACCCTCCTGCTGTTGCACTGATGTTCACTGAACAAACATTTTGTTAATCCCTTAATGTACGTATACTATGTCTTTTACTTCTCCAGAAAGTGCTGTGAGATAGATTCTGTTGTCATCTCCATTGTCGGGTTAAGGACAAAGGAGCACAGAAGGAGTAGGAGACATACGGCTGTAATTGTCTGCACCGGGATCTCACCTGCATTGTCTGCTGCCACCGCCCGCAAGCCTCACCTGGGACTGAGGCAAGTGCCTGACATTTTCAGTTCTACAAAAGGCTTTCGCCCCTTCCTGTTTTTGAGGATGATGTCTTTGTCTGGCTCCGCTTGCCCTCACCTGAGTTGCCGAGAGTCCCTGTGGCTCCTTTAACAGAATGGCTGCTCCCTGGTCACCCAGGAGAGAGTCCATTTCCAGCCCCTGCTACCGGGGAAGAAGGGAGTGCAGTTTTCTGCTGAGCAGAAACGTCTGTGCCTCGGGTGCTCCTGACCTGACCGATTTGGACTTTGTTCTTAGAAATGGGTGGGAAGGGGCTGACCTGAACAATCCTGGGTGAAATTGGAGTGTTTCCTCAGTTGAATTCATAGACTTAGCATGGTTATCTTAAGAATAAGTATATACAACGACATTAAAAGAGGGTGGGGTGGGATTGTAGCAGGAGGGAATAGGATCCCAGCAGGAGGGACAGGAAAGGTCAGGGAGTGGCCAGCAGTGGCCTCAGAGACAGCCTGACCTCAGCTTTGAATCCCTGCCTACTAGCTGTGATCGTGGGCAGGTTACATTGCCTCACTGAGGCCCAGTCTCCTCTTCTGTAGCTTAGAGATGATGTCGTTATGTCTGACTGTTTGTTGTTTGCCCCAAAGCCGTTACTCTGTCCTTCCTTATTCACCAAACCAGCGGAACTTAGGAAACTCAGGAAAGATGGACCTTTCCCCGGGCCTTGGGGGCAGGCACAAGAGTTCCGTCTGGTCCGTGAGATGTAGCGGGGAGTCGGCTGGGAGGAGATTTTCCTCCAGGGTAGGAGGGAGGTAGAGAAAGAGAACCTCTGCCTGGGCTACTTCTCGCTTCCTGCTTTGAATGCAGCCGGCTAGGATGCGATGCCTGGAATTGCAGCAGCCATTTCATGAGTGAGGGGAAGACAAGGAGAATCAGAGATGCCAGCCCCATTTCCTACCATCACTGAGCCCCCGAGGCATCTATGGGGCTGTCTATATCCAGATTTCTTGTTATGCAAGGAAAATAGACTCCAATTTATACAAGCTACCTTAGCCATTTTTTCCCCAGTTACTTGCAATCCAAACATGATTTTAAAAGTGTTTAGTCCTTATTGCGTTCTTGTGAGAATTAGGGAGGATGTATTTTGAACATGTCTGGAACAGGGTGGATGCATCACAGTGGTTGCTGTCATCATTGCTGCCATCACCATCACCTCCAGGGTGTCTCCTCAGGCTGGGCATACTGTAGGGCTGGCAAAAGAGAAGAACTGTTAAGGATTTTGTCTCTTCCCTTCCTCATACATCCTGCCTCTTATAAGTAGCCGTACAAGGCATGTGGGGTGCCTGATTTGGGGGAAGGGATGGAAAGGTAAAGAGGAGTACCAAAAAAAATGGAAGGAATAGAAGGCTATCAGGTGAACAGAACAGGTTCATGGTTTGAATTTATTGCTCTCATGTTTTATTTACCTGAAATTGTATTTGGTCATCCTGAATCCCTGATCAAAATAATTTTTTAAAAATAAATGCAAATGTCTTTATTTCTATAGGGTTATCATCATTCATGACTTAAAATGTTAATGGTTACACCCTTTAATTTGGAATGGCTATTCCATTAAACAGGAATAAATGCTTTTTTACACAACAAGCAGTTCTGGTAGAGGCTTATTATAATGAGGCAGAGTCTTTCTTTTCAACTCCCAATTACCTTTCAATCCAGTTGCTGTCATTAAACCACACTTGTATTTAGTGTTCTGGAAGTTGGAGAAATGAGTGCATTACCATCAAAGCATGAAAGACCAGTGCTTTGCATAATCATTGCTGGCACCATTCCTCAGATTTTGCATCTGTCACTCTCACCCTCCAGCGCCCTAGTTTGGGATTCTGTCCAAGCAAAGTTCTACGTGCTGGTTTTAATCATTTTCAAACCCTGGTGTGGATTGTCTAGTCACCCACAGTTGCTTTTTCTTCATGGCGCATTTTTGCTTGAAGCAGAGTCCCTGTAATGATTCCAGATTTCTCAAAATGATAAGAGAAAGCCTTTCTGAGGCTACCAACAAACTCTTCACTTGCTTAATGCCACCAACAAAGTGGACACATTGAATATCACCTTGGGGGAAGGGGTGAAAGCTTAGCTGGCCTTATTAAGAGTAAAATGGAGCTGCTGAGCCCCTGATCCTCCTGAGCAGTGAAGAGGGAGAGTCTTTGGTCTTCTGCAGAGCTGGCTGTGTCCAGGAGAAGGGAAGAGCTGGCACGAGAAGATGGGAAGAAATGGGCAAGGTGGGTAGGTGAGGCTGTGGTGTGGGATCTGTGGGCCAAAACTGAAATGAGGAGCAAAACCAGGGATGCTGTTAAAATTATGTATCCACTGACAAAACAAGAAGTACCCCATAACTGATGTGGACCTGGTCCTGGAGTGGTGTCCTAGAGTCCCTGCTGTGCCAATCATAAGTTCGTGGACGAGGCCTGGATGCCAGACGAGAGACCAGTTGACATTGAAGAGACTTGAGGTACAAGAAAACTTACTTAACAACTTGAAGAGGGCCGGCCAAGTGGCTCAGTTGGGTAAGAGCTTGCTCAAGAGTGCGAGCTCTGAGCAACAGGGTCGCCCGTTTGATTTCCACATGGGCCAGTGAGCTGCGCCCGAACTGAGCTGCTGCTATGCTGCCAACAGATGGCAGGATGGCTCAGCTGGTGAGAGCACATGCTCCTAACAACAAGGTTGCCTGTTCAATGGCGGGCTACGCCTGCTCACAACTAAGACTGAACTCAGCACCTTGAGCTGAGCTGCCACCCGGGTGGCTCAGGGGATAGAGTGTGCGCTCTTAACAGTGAGGCTACTGGTTTAATTCCTGCGTGGGATGGTGGCTACATCCACCCACAACTAATTAGACACAGCACCTTGAGCTAAGCGGTGCAACTAGACTTGGAGCTGAGCTTGCTGTGCCCTCCCACAACTAAGATTGAAGGACAACAACTTGGCTGTTCCCCTCCTCCAATTCCCCAACACTGTTCCCCTCCCCCAATTCCCCAATTTAAAAAAAAATCCTGAATTTACTAAAAGGTTAAATTAAATTAAAAAACAATAATAAAATAAAACTTGAAGAACTGGTACAACCATGCTGTGGTATGCAAGCAAAAATCAACTCTGAAAAGGGCAGATAGGGCGTATGCCACCTGGCACATAGTAAGGTGCTTCATGAATATTTACTGAAAGAATTAATAAATGTGCCACCAAATGATGTATCAGAAACCCTCCCTGTGTGCTAAAAGAAGAATTAATTTTCATGAGCACTTCTGATGCTTTGCTGGCTTTGGGATTATATCTTATATGATTTTCAAAACATGAAACGATGGCATATATAGAAGAGGAATAACAACATTGTGGAGGGAAGAGAATCATTAATAATTTTTCCTTTAAAACCAGAAAGAGCTACTGAATCTCCTAATTTTTTTCCCTTTTACTCTAGCATGTGAAATAATTTATGCAGGATAGAAAACAATAGTCTTTACAAAGGCAGCTAGTTCAGTGTTTTAAAGGGCACACATTAGATGGTTTGTGATACCTGTGATAGAGCATTACAATAGAAATGCTCCAGCATTATGTACTTCTGATGAGAAAACATGAATAGATAAATGATAGCAATCACTTTCTAACCACAGGCTTTTTATATCAGGATGATGCTTAGTGTTCGTGTTTTAAGGCAAAATGTCTCTTTGAGGAGATCATGAAGATGTCAGCTGGCTTGGCAGTCAGAAAGTGTCTGTTCTACAATGAATGCAATTTTTACTGTGGCCTTTGAATTCCAAACTAACCCAGTAAAAGAAGTACTGGTCGTAGAGTTTTGGGCAGTAGATAATTCTGATGAGCTCACTTAGGAGGAGCTAGACTATATGCTATTTTGGGTGGGATATAAAAGATTCCAGGGAATTTGTTTGACTCACTCTGCTCCTTCCTATAAAAAATTTGAAGTGACTTTCAACAGATGTAGAATAAAGAAGCTGGCAGAGTGGACCTAGAAATTGAAAATCAAAGCCAAGGAAAATAATAGAATACTAAAGCACTATCCATAAGTGTTAAAATAGGCCTTTTGATTGATTTTACGTGGAGCTTCCTGGCAGCAGTGGCAAAAAGGGAAACATGATAAGGTACATAACTCACACTTTGGGAAAGGAGAGAGCATACAAACTTCTCAAAGGAGGCAAAACTTTTCTAAAAGGTTGCCATTATTATCATCATCATTATTCTGGAGCTGATGATTTAATTTTGATCATTCAGTTCCTTACTTCTTTCCCCTGTTATTTTTTTAACTGGTATAGTTACTCCTTTGCTTCATAGTCTCTACATTATCAGTGATCTACTCATTATTAGTGCAATTAAGGAATCCAGGGAAAGGAAAGGAGGTAAATTCAGAATAGTCAGCTTTGTAGATTATAGCTGTGGTTAAAGTCATACATGATATGTCATTTTAATGAAGTTTGTGCTATCTGTGGATTAAAAAAAATTTTTGCCCAAGACCACAGAACAGAGAATTATTTATATTTTAAAAATCCCTGTGACTTTATATAAAGCCCATCTAGCTTCACACTGGGCTGAGGATTGGAGCCCTTAGCCAGTCAGTCAATTTTAGAAAGTTAGGTTTATGTCCTCATTTATATACATTTAATGTATATCTAATTATAATTAGTAATAAAAAATTTGTGTTCACTTCGTAGGATACAATTTTTGTTTTTACATGGTCTTCATTTTATGGCCGTCTAATATGCTACAGTGTTTTGTTTAGTAATTCAGTTCTGTACACTTAGTATCTATTTTCTCTTCCTATTGAATATTCTTCAACAAACGTGTTTGTGCACATAGTTTGTTTCACCATTGAAGAAAATGCAAGAAATGGGTTTACTGGATTAAAGAATATGCCCAGCTTTACCGTTGTATTACTTTCTAAAAGCATCAGCTAACTTTCTTTTATATCCTTGTCCCCAAAGGAGATGAAAGGAGCTGTTGATAAACTGGTTACTCCACACAGTTTATCAACAGCTTTTCGCCTCCTTTGTGGCTCGCCTGTGTGTACCAGTTCTCCTGTTATTCTTGTCAATCTTTGCAGCTTTGCAGCTAGAGTTCTGCAAATTTCTCATAACTAGCACTTAGTGATGTCAGTGATGCCCTCCTTTTAAAATACCCACTTATTATATTTTGAGTTTCTAGCATATTGAATGTTTTGGCAGAGACTGCCAGTTATGCACAACATTGATTCTCCTTTTTTCAGAACCCGCAAGTGCTGGTTGTGTAGACAGCCATCCAGGATAAAGACGACATTTTCCAGCCTCCCTTGTACCTAGAGGAGGCCAGGTGACTAGTTCTGGCTAGTAGAAGTGAGTAGAAGAGTTTGGTAACTTCCAGGATCCTTTGGAGAAAACTGGTGTGCGCACTTTACCCTCACTATCTTACTTATTTCTTCTCCTATCCGTCTGCCTGGAACAGTTATGGTGACTAGAGCTCTAGCCGCCACATTGGATCACGAGAACAAGGGCCACACTCAAAGGATGTAGGAATGGTGAGCCAGAAAGTTTTTGGCTCTGGGAGGACTTTATGGACCAGAGTTAATATACATGGCACTGTGCTGCCAGTGTCTGGACTTGCGCATATAAGAGAAATGCATTTTTGTTTTGTTTCAATCATTATTTTGGGTTTCTGTTTCTCACAGCTGAACCTAATACTAACTGATAACATATGTGTTTATATAAAAGGCTACATCAACAATTTAAGCATCTCAGACATTACCATTTATTGGACATGAATATTTCATGGTTAGGCTGAAAGGCAAGACCAAAGAAAAAGCAAATTGCAAGGATCAAATGATTTCTCAACTCGTTTCTTACTATACTCCTCCTTTCTGTTGAAAAAATTGTCTTGATGATAATAGCTGTATTTATTGAGCTCCTTTTATGTGCTGATTGAATACCCTATGAGGAGGTATAGTTGCTATCCCCATTGTACAGATAAGAAAATTAAGACTGGGAAAGATTAATTTATTCACAGGGTCACTTATCTAACAAGTGATGGAGTGGGACTCTGTGCTGGATCTTTCTGACTCCAGAGCCCAGTATCTTACCTGTATATGTAAGCCATCCCCTTGCATAGCTGTTTTCTCTCCCAGGAACACCCACCCTCTCTGTGCCTTCTTTGCCTAGGTACTTCTATGCACCCTAAGTCTCCACTCCTCCAGGAAGCCTTCCTTGTTCTCCATGGCATTCCATAATCCTGCTGCCTTCATAGCACTGTATATCTTCTGTCCCAACATTTATTGAGCACGTTGCTTATTATCTCCCATGGTAGACTGAGGTCCTGGGGAAGGCGAGGAAAGGTTGAGTCTTATTCTTTATTTTATTCCTAGAACCTAGCATGGTGCCTGGCATAGAGATGCTTAGTAAATATTTGTTGAGTTATTAAGTGAACTCTGGTGGCTATCCAAAAGATGTTACTTTTTAAAAGCTCTCTTTGGCATAGATTTTCTAATTAACCCCTCTTCTGGAACTTTTTCTTCTTCTGGTACAGTCTTGTGCCGTAGTAAAATGTGCCTGTAATTTTCAGAGTTGATTTGGTAGATAATTTAGTCTTTGTCATACGTGGCATTTCCTCTTAGCTCTCAGCCGGCCAGCTCTGCTGTGAACGCTTGCACAGTGTGAACAGATTGACATGCTTCCCAACTGCAGTGGTCTTTCACATGCAGGCAAGAAGAGATGAGATCGTCGTAAACAGCCATATGCATGAATTCATTCAGAAAAGTGACTCTCTGGATCCCAAATTGCATACTCACCCTCTTTTTATATTTAATGGATGAATGAGAGGTCTTGGCTTTTCACAGAGTTGGAAGATAGGCTGTTGTGTCACAGGAGGGAAGAAACTAGAGCTTCCTTAGGTATAGCCAGACTCTGAGTGCAGTGTTGCTCAGTCCAACCTTTATGAAATTCTCATTCAAAAGTATGCAAATCAAATGAGGTTGCATCCCATTGGTGGGATTGAAAACACATTCCTCATCTGAAAATTCCTGTCGGACAGAGCAGGCTGTTGTTTCAGGCTCTCAGCGCTGTGCCTCACATAACATAGACCCTCTTCAAACGTGGGACTCCACAGAAGGAATTTCTTTTCACATTCGCTGCCTCATGTAACTCAGAAGGTTGCTTGTTCTTGGACTGTTTGAACCTCTTACTTTTTGTGCTGTTGGCCCACCTTACCTTTGGGCACAGGAGTTGGCAGGAAAGAGCAAGATGATGAAACTGAAACCCAAGGACAGGGTGATAACTAACTGCTGTCCTCATCTTTTTATTTATTATTTTGCTATTTTAAAGTCAGTATTTAAAGCAGTATTTTATTGACACTGTTGTGCAGCTATCACCACTATCTCCAGAACTCTTTGTCTTCCAAAACTGAAACTTTGTCTCCATTAAACACTAACTCCTCATTCCCCGCCCTCAGCCACTGAGAGTCACTGTGCTTCTTTCTGCTATGAATTTAACTATTCTGGGCACCTCATAGAAGAGGACTCATACAGTATTTGTCTTTTTGTGACTGCCTTGTTTCACTTAGGATAATGTCCTCAGGGTTCATCCATGTTGTGGCGTGTGTCAATCTCCTTCCATTTGAAGGCTGAATACTGTTCCCGTGTTTGTACATGCCTCATTTTGTTTATCCATTCATCAGACTATGGACACTTTGGTTGCCTCCACCTTTTAGCTGTTTTTAATAATACTGCATGAACATGGGAGTACAAACGTGCACTCATCTTAATTTCAGCTCTCTTGTAGGATATGTACCAAGAAGAACTTAAAAATCCTTTAGCATCGTCAAAATTAAAAACTGCTTCACAGGACACCTTCAGAACAGTGAAAAAACAACTCATACAATGCGAGGAAATATTTGTAAATCATACAAGTGTCTTGAATTCATAATATATAAGAACTCTTAGAACTCAACAATAACAACAACAACAACAAAACAAATAACCTGATTAAAAATGGGCAAAGGACTTGAATGGACATTGCCCCAAAGAAGATATACAAATGGCCAATAAACACATGAAAAAATGCTCAACATTATTAGTCATCATGGAAATGTAAATCTAATGACATGATGTACCACTTCACATCAACTAGGATGACTATAATAAAAAAGACTATCACAGGTGTTGGCAGAATGTGGAAATACTAGAACTCTCATACACTGCTGGTGGGGACGCAAAACGGTGAAGCCACTATGTAATACAGTTTGGCAGTCCCTCAAAATGCTAAATATAAAGTTACCATATGACCCAGAAATTCCACTCCTTGGTACATATGTAAGAGAAATATGTCCACACAAGACTTGTGCACAAATGTTCATAGCAATATTATTCATAATAGCTAAAAAAGTGGAAACAACCCAAATGTCTTTCAACTGATAAATGGATAAACAAAATATAGTTTATTCAGATAATGGAATATTATTTGGCAATAAAAAATGAAGTATTGATAAATTCTATAACATGGAAGAACCTCAAGAAACATTATGCTGAATGAAAGAATCCAGTCACGAAAGACCATATATTGTGTGACATCATTTATATAATATGTCCAGAATAGGCAAATTTATAGAGACAGAATGTTGATTAATAGTTACCTAGGATAGGGGGCAGGTGGCAGGGGAGAATGGAGAGTGACTACTAACGTGTGTAAGATTTCATTTTTGGGATGATGAAAATGGTCTAAAATTAGATTATGCTGATGCCTGCAATGTACTAAAATATACTAAATCCCAATGAATTGTATAGCTTAAATGGGTAAACTTTACAGTATGAAAATATCTCAATAAATCTGTTAAAAAAAACCCAAACTTTAACAGCCATATCTCAGCATTCCACAAGATGGGGGTGTCATATCATGAAAGTGGTCCCTTTCTTTAAACCCTTTATAGAATAGAATACTGTCCTCTTTTTTGGAGAAGAAATTAGGGAATTTGCCATTGAAAATGTGAGGGGAAAAGAAAATTAAAATATTTTGTTTCCCAATGTTGTAAGACATACAACAAATTTTGGCAGTATTTATTCATTTTCTAAAAATGTAGCATTTTTTTCTTTAATAAATGAGGACAGAATTAATGAAATTGAGCTTTGCATCAGAGGATTTGAACAAACTTTACAGATATTTTGGGTCTACCTTACCCTGGCCTGGAGTCTTCCTTTCTCTGACTGTGGGCCGGGCAGTGTGCACCCACAGCCCTCACTACATGTCCAGACGGCCCAGCTAAGTCACCCCCTTTCTGCACACGAGTCTCTTCCTCAGTTGGCGTTTGGTCCCTGCCACTCAACTGACTTTTGATAAAACAGTAGGCCTTCTTCCCTCTGCCTCACAAGTCAGTTTTAGGCTTACTAGTAGGTGTGGTTAAGGCTAATTGAGAGAGATTTACCTAGTCATCTTTTGAAAAGGTTTTACCTATTAAATTAATATCAGGCTTTTCTGTAGATGTTGTTTCTCCTCAGCATTGCTGGCTTTGGTTACCACATGGCTGAACATTGGCTGGGCTCTCCTTTAACTCTTAGCTGCCATTGCCTTGTGCCTCGAGAGTACTGTCTCCTTTTCTTCACCAGATTGTGGAATCCTGGCAGGACCAGGGACAGATTGAAACCTCTCACAGTGCCTTGAGTTACAAAGGTGCTTCGGAATTATTTGTTGAATGAATAAATTCTGGGCAGATAGAAGTTAAGGATGTGAGCCATAGAAAAGCAGTGTCTACATAGTAGCTGTGTTTTATTATTTGATGTATAATAGAATGTTACACAACCCGCTGAGAGAAATACAACATGCTCACTGTTGGATTGATCATGACATAGGCTCACAAGTATGCTAACATGACATTAAAGCACATGAATTAAATCACAAGAATGAAAATAACGTGTGGCTTTTCTTCTCAACAATCTGAGCATAAAATTTGTCCATCCAGAATCCCCCAAAGATGGCTCTGGAATGTGAGCCCTGGCTGTCTTTTTGGATTTTGTTGGTAGGGTTGATCAAAGCCATCAGTCCTGTCGGGTGGTTTGACCAAGAGGAACGTAAGTCTAATCCAGAGCCATGCACAGACTTTTAAAATAAAAGTCTTCTTTCCTAATGTCTTGTTTTGTACTGTTGCTTCATTTGACTTGGCCTTGAAGAGTGTAAGTGATTCTTCTCAAGTCCCTGTGGGTTTTGGTTGTTCTTAGAACTAAGATGTAGAATATTTACCATAACCGAGTAGAAGACAAAAGTTTAATTTCCATTTCAGCAAGTTGAATTTTAGAGATTAAAGGATGAGGATGTGAGTGCATGTGATGTAAATGTCACCATCTTCTCAATACTGGTGGCCAATGTTAGAGGGGAAAGAAACTGCAGACCTGACCGCACTGATATCCAGCCTTCCCTTTCCTAGGTCTGATGATCTGGTCCTCTGTTCTGGCCACATCCTATCTTTTCAAGGAGGCAGAGCTTTGCTCCAAAAATCCAGTGGCCTGAATTTGAGACCTGGCCCTGCCTTTGACTTTGGATGGGTCTTAGCCTGAGGCATTCTGTCCCCTAGGTGGCACTTTAGATGTTTGTGGGGCAGTTTTAGTTGTCACAATTATGGGTATTACGTTATTTATGACTTTATTTTATTTCAGAGTCATAAAGGTTCCCCATCTCAGAATTATTTTGAAGATCAAATATGGAAATAATGTGAATCTGAGTCTTTGGGTGTGTTTCACCAACTGCAAAGTGAAGCTAATGCTGGCTTCAGATGGCCATTGTAAGGATTAAGTAGGGTTACGCATAGAAAGCCTTTGGTAAATGGTAAAGCACAATGCAACAGTAACATGTCCACCATCACTGAATTATTTAATCTTTACTCCTGCTATTAACTCTGCTGCCTTGCTAACTGTCTCAATGTTGAGTGAATGTATTTGGTGATGCTCCTTTTTTATATCCCATACCTCTTTATGGTCTCTCTCTGAGCTCTTCCTGGATTTTTTTCCATCTTCTCTGCCTTTCCCAAAATGCTCTTCCCTAAAATGTTCTCTCATCTAACCTCACACAGGACCCAGTGGGAAGCACCTTCTTCCTGTTAGTCTCCTGTTCTTTTACTTCTTGGAATGGTTGGTTATCTTACCATGCACATGTATCTCATTGTTCCTTAGAATGTAAGTCCCTTGGCCTTAGCACGGGGCTGTGCAGTTGGTAGATACTCAGTGGCTGTTTGTTGATTTTCCACACCCAAGAGACACGCTTTAGAATGAAACAAGCTAGCAAACCTAAACTTTTTCTTCCTTGAGGATATATAACCACCCAAGCAATAAAGTTAAGTAGTTACAGGCATACCTCAGAGATATTGTGGTTTTGGTTCCAGACAACCTCAATAAAGTGAATAAAGCAAGTGAAAAAATTCACATGAATTTTTTGATTTCCCAGTTAATATAGAAGTTATTTTTACACTATACTGTAGTCTATTAAGCATGCAATAGCATTGTGTAAAGAAAACAATGTGTATACCTTAATTAAAAAATACTTGACTGCTAAAACATACTAACCATCATCTGAGTCTTCATCAAGTTATGATCTTTTTGCTGGTGGAGGGTCTCACCTCGATGTCAATGGCTGCTGACTGATCAGGGTGGTGGCTGCTGAAAGTTGAGCAGTTGTGGCAATTTCTTAAAAATAAGATAACAATAAATTTTGCTGCATCGATTGACTCTTTCACAAAGGATTTCTCTGTAATATGTGATGCTGCTTGATAGCATTTTACCCACAGTAGAACTTCTTTCAAAATTAGATTCAATCCTCTTAAGCCCTACCACTGCTTTATCAACTAAGTTTATGTAATATTCGTAATACTTTTTTGTCATTTCAACAATCTTCACAGCATCTTTACCAGGAATAAATTCCATCTCAAGAAACCACTTTCGTTGCTCATCCATAAGAATGAACTCTTCTTCCATTAAAGTTCTATCATTGCAGCATTTCAGTCACAACTTCAGGCTCCACTTCTAATTCTAGTTCTCTTCCTATATCCACCACATCTGAAGTAACTTCCTCTACTGAAATCTTGAACCTTCAGAGTCACCCTTGAGGGTCGGAATTCACTGTTTTCAAACCCCTGATAATGTCGATATTTTGACGTCTTCCCATGAATCGTGAATGTTCTTAATGGCACCTAGAATGATGGATCCTTTCCAGAAGGTTTTCAATTTACTTTGCCCAAATCCATCAGAGCAATCACTGTCTGTGGCAGGTATAGCCTTACAAAATGTGCTTCTTAAATATTAGGATGTGAAAGTCAAAATTACTCCTTGATTCATGGGCTGCAGAATGGATGTTGTGTTAGCAGGCATGAAAACAACACTAATTTCAGTGTCCATCTCCATCAGAGCTCTTGGGTGACCAGGTGCATTGTCAATGATCAGCAATATTTTGAAGGAGACGTTTTTTTCCAAGCAGAAGGTCTCAAAAGTGGGCTTTAAATATTCAGTACACCGTGTTGTAAATAGCTGTGCTGTCATCCAGGCTTTGTTGTTCCATTTATAGAGTACAGGCAGAGTAGGTTTAGCATAATTCCTAAGGGCCCTAGGATTTTCAGAATGGTAAATGAGTATTGGCTTCAACTTAAAAGTCACTAGCTGCATTAGCTCCTAACAAGAGAGTCATCCTGTCCTTTGAAGCTTTGAAACCAGGCATTGACTTCTCTCTGCCATGGAAGTCCTACATGGCATCTTCTTCCAATATAAAGCTGTTTCATCTATGATGAAGATCTGTTGTTTAGTGTAACCACCTTCAGTAATTTTCTTGGCTAGATCTTCTGGATAACTTGCTGCAGCTTCTCCATCAGCAGTTGCCACATCACCTTGCACTTTTATGTTGCGTAATGGCTTCTTTCTTAAACCTCCAGAACCAACTTCTGCTACTTTCAAACTTTCCTTCTGCAGCTTCCTCACCTCTTAGCCTTCAAAGAACTGAAGAAAGTTAGGGCCTTGCTCTGGATTAATCTTTGGCTTAAGGGGATGTTGGGGCTGGTCTGATCTTCTCTAAAGACCACTAAAATTTTGTCCACATAAGCAATAGGACTGTTTTGCTTTCTTATTGTTCATGTGTTCACTGGAGTAGCACTTCTAATCTCCTACAAGAACTTTCCCTTTGCATTCACAACTTGGCCAACTGTTTGGTACAAGAGGCCTAGCTTTTGGCCTCTCTTGGCTTTCGATATATCTTCCTCACTAAGCTTCATCATTTCTAGTGTTTGATTTAAAATGAGAGACTTGTGACTCTTCCTTTTACTTGAACATTTAGAGGCATTGTAGGGGTATTAATTGGCCTAATTTCAACATTGTTGTGTCTCAGGGAGTAAGGGGACCTGAGGAGGAGGACAGAGATGGGGACCAGCAGGTCATTGGTGCAGTCACAACACACACAACATTTATTAAGTTCACTGTCTCATATGGGCATGTTTCATGGCACCCTGGAACAATTACAATAGTACATCAAAGATCGCTGATCACAGATCACCATAACAGACATAATAATCATGAAAAAGTTTGAAATATTGCAAGAATTACTAGAACATGACACACAGACATGAAGTGAGCAAATGTTATTGGAAAAAATGGAGTCGATAGACCTCAATGCAAGGTTGCCACAAACCTTCAATGTATAAAACTAACAGCAACACAGTATCTACATAACGCAGCAAAGCAAAACACCGGTCTAAGACTCGGAGCCAGAATTATCTCAAGGTCACTTATCTAAAAGTAGTAGAAGAGCAATTGAAACCTGTCTGTGTTTTCAAATCCCATGTTCCACTCTTATCCTGCTTTCTAAGGGAAATGAAGTTTTGACCATCACTAGAAAAGAGCACTTAGATTTAGAACTCCAAAAGTGTCAATGTTAAGTTAAAAAGGCATGACTGAGGTGGGGTCACTGAGCAACAAGGATTACCATGGTGGCCATTTAATATTTGTTGTTAGGATACCAAACTGGTGTTTCGCTAGGATACCAAAGAAGGGGAGAGGGACTTCATCCTCATACCTCATGAGAAAACTCAGAAAAACATATAGAATGCAGTGAGCAAGTTTGAATAGCCTCGTGGTAAGTGTCCAGCCTCTGGGACCAGACTGTGGGGTTGGGTCCCAGCTCTGAAGCTTTTTCATTGGTCAGATTTGGGGCAACTTCCTTATTTATCCTCTCTGTGCCTCACTTTCTGCATTTGTAAAGTATGGCGATAATAATAGAAACTACCCCCAGGGTAGTTGTGAAAAGAGATAATATACCTAAAGACTTAGTACAGTGCCTGGCACATGGTAAGGACTCCAAAAGCGTGGGTTGTTGTTATTATTGTTAGTAAGGCTGAGGAAATAGTGCACAGAGAACTTGAAGCGTTCCCACTGCTTGGCAGGGGCCAGGAGTTGATGGCCTAGAGTCAGTGTCAGAAGCCTGCTGGGTGTGCAGACTCTTTGGATGGTCCATCTAAGGTTCCCCTCGCACGTGTGTCTGGCAGTGTGTCCCATGAAGGCTGACTTCAGACCCAGGTCTTACCCTCAAACAACAGTAATAATGTTTTTTAATAAGAGACAGGTTTATGTTGCTAAGTGGTTTTGTTATTATTGGGTTGTTGGAAAAGTCATGATGCGTGTTTGCAACAGATGGCACTAGTTCATTTTTGGAAGTACTACAGTCATTCGCATCTATGTTATTTCTATGTCATTTGACAGCTGACAGTTCTAGCTTCATTCTAAAAAAAATTGAGCAATTTGGTTGAGTTTTGGAGATTTTGCAACAAGTTGAAGATGGAAGACCAAGCTGTGCATTTTTGCCATATTTTACTGTTTTACTTCCATAAGGGGAAGAACGCGCATCAAGCTTGTGAAAAGTTACATAAAGTTTATGGTGACAATGCTCTACAAGAACGTCAGTGCCAACGATGGTTCACAAAATTTCGTGCTAGTGATTTTATCTCAATGATGCTCCTCTGTCAGAGAGGTCCACCGAGGTTGATGATGACAAAATAAAGGCATTGATCGAGTCAAACCCATGTTACATGACATGAGAGATTGCAGAAACATTGAACATCCATCATCAAGCGTTCACGACCACCTGAAGAAGCTGGGATACATAAGCAAGCTCGATATTTGTGTTCCACATGAATTCAAAGAAGTTCATTTGACGGTGCATATAAACATCTGCAATATGCTTATTAAACGTGAGGAAAGTGATCTTTTTCTGAAGCAACTGATAACTGGTAGTGGATTATTTACAACAATGTGGTGCGCCAATGGTCTTGGTTCTGACATGATGATTCGCCTCAAACGACATCGAAAGCAGACATTCATCAGAGGAAGGTTATGCTCTCAGTGTGGTGGGATTTTAAAGGTGTCCTGTTTTTCNACGACATCGAAAGCAGACATTCATCAGAGGAAGGTTATGCTCTCAGTGTGGTGGGATTTTAAAGGTGTCCTGTTTTTCGAGCTCCTACCAAGGAATCAAACAATCAATTCGAATGTGTACTGTCGGCAATTGGACAGTTTGAACGAATCCATCATCCAGAAACATCCAGAGCTTGTTAATTATAAAGGAGTTGTGTTCCATCGCAACAACGTGAGACCACACACAAGTTTCATCACCCGTCAAAAATTATTGGAGCTTAGATGGGATGTGTTGCCACACCCACCATACTCGCCTGACCGTGTGCGGTCAGACTTCCAATTGTTTTATTTTCTTCAAAACTCCTTGCTTGGTGTAACGTTCAGTTCAGATGAGGCTATAAATCAGCACCTTGTTCAGTTTTTTGCAAATAAAGACAGGTCCTTCTATGAACAAGGAATTATGAAGCTCACTGAAAGATGGCAAAAGGTTATTGAACAAAACGGGCAATATATCATTGATTGATCTTTGTTCTTTATATAAACAAATGACCTTTGAAAAACATAGACAAAATAAGTCATGACTTTTCCGACAACCCAATAAAAGTCAGTAGCTACACACTCTGTTCTTCCTCCAAGACTTCAGAATAAATTGGCTTTTTCAGCAAGGTTTGTAACTAAATGCTAAGTCCTTCACACTGTTCCCTGGAAGTCCCAGCTAGGCCCCAGAAAGGCATGAATAGTTAAGGTTTTGTATGTGCCAGTTGGACCCTTCATAAAGGAGGCTTGCTTGCTTTTAGAAAAGTGCTTCAGTGATGAACTGGGCAAGGCCCCGTGGGCTTAGCAGTACCTGTTTGGCTGGCACGGTGTTTAGGAGCATCAAGCAGTGTTTCCCAGGTGGGCTGTGGAATGTGTTAAAGGACTAAATCTGGAAGGGAGAGTTCGGTGTCTCTGACCCCAGTGCTCTGGCCAGCACTGGGCAGCAGCTCATCTCCTTCCCCACCAGAAAATGAGAGACCAAGATGGTCGTCTAACCTGTTGGCCTTTGGGTATGTCATGTGGGAACGGCAGTTATCCTTCCGTCAGCTTCTTTGTACCTCACAGTACCTGTGTGATTGTTGGCCTCTTCACAGAGGCCTTAGAACTCTGCCGCTGGACAGAGGCACACAGTCCTGCTGGCTGTCAAATGATATTGCTCTGTGGCTTGTGATATGAGGCTTAGGAAATAGTAACCCTGAATGGGCAACCATGCTTCACTCCCGAGAGGGTGCTTACCAACCTTTAGCCCTGCTCCACAGTTCCTTTCCCTACAATTCCAGGAAGCACCCCTGGTCCTAATTTCTGGGACTTGGAAAGCTCCTGTTGAAAAGGGCTACTGTACAAACAAACAAACAACAAATCATGGTCTCAGACAGATGGGACTGAAAGCACCATGGGTAATCACTGCTCTAGCACCTTCTCAGGACTCACTTCATCCAGAAATGCTGCTGGTAGGCAGGTGACAGCGTCTGTGTTGTTTCCTGCAGCTCAGAGTGGTGGGGACCCTCCCCTTGCCCTGGAGAGCAAAGGGATAGGAGCAGGGAGACGGAGGGAGGGAGAGGAGGGGCAGTGGCTAACCATCTGTTCTCTGAACAGGGCTTGAGAGAATCTCTGGTAAACCATGCATTGAGATGCAGAAAATGAACAAACGTTCTCTGTTTTTACTCCCGAAGGTCAACTTCATGGCTTAGTCCCAGTCAAGCATTAATAATAGCTGACATTGAACTCTTATGTTTCTCATTACACACTCAAAGCCCTCAGAAGAAATTACTAGTACCCCCATTGTTTACAAAAAAGAAACACACTCTGAGAAAGATTGACTTTCCCACAGTGTCACAGCTACTAAGAGGTGGCACTAGAATTTGAACACAGATCCAATTGCAATGTCATCCATTTAGCCATGAGCTAGGCTGTCTCTTGGCTTTGCATCCTATATTTTTCTCTAACTCCATAGTGCAGATGCTGCCTGCAATATATTAAGACCATTTTATGGTTTGTATTTTGCATTGGTAAAATCATGTAAATTGATTTTTGTAACATTCAGCTTTCTGTGCTAGGAGGTTCATTTTCATCCAGTTTCATTATGCTCCAAAGAGAGGAGCCTCCCGGTTTTGAGCAGAGCACACACAGTATGTACAGAAGTCTGGGAGAATCTCTGGTGGGAGCAGCTTACCAAGGGACCCTACTCTCCCTTCTCTTCCCTCCTGGCCTCCTTCCGTTTGATCCCTGCTACCACTCCCCTCCCCACTAGAGATCCTAATTACCCCCCTTTGTCATCAACCCAAACCCCTTTCTTGAGGCGCATCTAAGAAGTATATTGACACTTTCAAAAGAACTTTGGCTCAGTGGCAGAGAAAATGAAAAGAAATTAATAACAGGAAAATATTTTAGCTGCATGTTGCTATTTCTAAAATTATGAATTTTACCAAGTCCCTAACATCTTCACCTAAAATAATTACATTTCATTTCTTCATAGATGTGAACAACGTCCTAGCCCTGCCTGGCCTGTAGATGCCATCTTATTTTCCCAGCACCTACCTGGGATCTGGTTTATTTTCCACCCACTTCTTTTGGAAATGCAAACTTTTTTCTCTAGGTAGGGTCCTTGCAATCAGTTCTTATTTCCAGTCTGAGGAATAATGGTGGTTTTAAAATATGTCCCCAAATTATCCTCCATTTTAAAGGTGGAGACTAATTTTCTTCCCCTTGAGTGTGAACTGTGCTTGATAACTTGATTCTAACAGGAAGTTGAGGAAGTGATGGTGTTAGACTTTGGAGACTGGGTCATAAAAAGCATTATAGCTTCTGTTTTGCTCCCCTTTGGATTACTAGCTCTGGGGGAAGCCAACTGCCATTGTTGTGAGGGTGTTGAATCCTATGGAGAGGGCTACACAGCAAGGAAATGGAGGCTCCTGCCCACAGCGATGTGAGTGCGCCGTCTTTGAAGGACATCCTCCAGCCCCAGTCAAGCCTTCAGATGAACACAGCCCCAGCTGGCATCTTGACTGGAAACTCTTGAGAGATTCTGAGCCAGAACAACCCAGCTAATCTGCTCCTGAATTCTTGACCCACAGAAACTGTGAGATAATAAATGTTTGTTGTTTCAGACCATGAAGTTTTGGGAATAACCTGTTATGTAGCCGCAAATGATCAGCATAGGTATGCGCCTAATTTCCAAGTGATATTTGGGGTAATGATTGTTATACACTAGTGTTTACATCTTTATTTTCAGTTTGTTCTCATGTTTAGGGACTTACTAGCTGGGTAAGTTATTTAAACTATCTAAACTTCAGTGTCTTCCTGTCTAAGATAGGGATAATAATAGGTTCTCATTGAGTTCATACCTGGTTCATAGTAGGGCACTCAATAAATTGGTAACTGCTAATATTATTAATATATTCTCAACCAGTATAATCCTTGGTTCCTCTTCCTTTTTAACAATCCATTATTTTCTTTTATTGACACAACCTCTCCCCTTCTTGAGAAAGCTGGTCACAAACTTCCTGTAGCACTGTGAGTGTGGGTCTCTTTTTGCTCTTACCATGTTGTGCTATGATAGAGTGCTATGGCTCTCCCTGATCAATAATAAGCTTCATGAGGATAGGGAGGAACCTACTGTCTTTGTTTCCATAGCGCCCAACACGTGATAAATGAATGGATAAATTGCACAGCTTCCTGTGCTGTATTTGCACATAAGTTGTTATGGGCATTTAATATCATTACAATGATAACTCTTGTCTCCAGCCAAAGAGGGTATATATTAAAACACAAAAGCACATGGGAGAGTCTGTTGTTCATTTTGCTCTCTGCCTTTCCAGCCCAAGAAACCCATGATATTACTGCTGATTTATTGTGGGTCGGTAATTGTTCTCACTTCCATATCTTTTTAGCATGTAGGGGCAGGCCATTTAGAAGTCAGGGGGAATGTTGCTTTGAGAACCTCTTCACAACAGTGAAATATAGTTGATTATTTGAGACCTTTTAAATTTGAAACTGTGATTCAGATTATTTATTGCAATACAGATTCTCATACGGGGGCACTAAGGATTTTTTTCTCTAATGTTGGAAGGCAGCATAGAACAGGGAAAATGAATGGGGCTGTTTCTGACCTAGGTCCAAATCCAGATTCCAGAATTTATGAGCTATCTCGCTGCCCAGCTGTGCCCCCAGCTGTTTTATCCCCGAGTGTCTATTTGTTCCACTCAGCATGGATGACAGTGAATAACATCGGAGAATACTCCTTACTCAACCTCACCCCACACCAGGCCTCCATGAATCTTCACATCCCACATTCCCTGTTTGGTGTCTTCGTATCCATTAGGCATTGAATGGGTATGTAGCATATGCCAAACAATGCTAAACACAGGCTATACCAACAAGGGATTCCTGAGGACTGATGGTTGGGATCTGCGCATGTGCATGGATAGCAGGCAGCTCTCCAGAATTAAGAATATTAAGGATTCAATTTCTCTTAGCACAAGCTGTGGGTCAGATGGGCCCCTGGTGACCATATCTTTCCAAGTGGTAGGTTAGCTGTGGAGCAGTCCAGTGTGGTGTGTACTTTCAGTTTGCTTTGCTAAGGGAAATCTGGGATGTGTTATTCTGTTGTTAAAACATTAATTAGTTGTACTTGAGACGGTAAACATCATGTAAGCCAAAATTAGTAATTTTAATATGTCGTCTGCTGAAGAGAAGTGGGAGGGAGAGCCAGATCTGGTGGGATGTGTGCCTTGTGCTCTAGACCCGAAGTAAAGGGACGCTCACAGAATGAACCAGGGAGGAGGGTATGTCCCCATGGTAAACGTACAGACCTGTTAGGAGAGACCTAGGAGCTGGAAAAAGACAACTTGCTCACGCAGCTTAGTGTCATTCCTGGTATTTCTTGACAAAATTCATCTATTCATTCCATCCATCCGTCCATCCACCTACCCGCCCACAAGTACCTGCTGCTTATCAAGAGTAAATAGAAGAAAAGACATAGTTCTTATTCTCAAGAAATCTGTTATCTAATAAAGACAGATAATTAACAGTTACAACACAGCGTTACGTATATATTTTTAAAAAATAATAACACCCAGTGTTGATTGAGGAAAAAGGAGATGAATATTCTCAAACACTGATGCTGGGAGTATTCATTGATGCAGTTGTTCTGGAGAGTAATAATTTAATACTTACAGATGCTCTCATTTGTATTTCCATTTGTCAAGCAATTTTACTTATAGGAATCTATCTGGAGAATGTAATAATGGAAATGTAAATAAATGTGTAAGAATGTTTTTTATGACAATCAATAAAAAAAAAAACAAAATGTCCAGCTATAGGGGATTAGTTAGGGACAACCTTGTGTGGACATACATGGGAATACAGTGCAGTCTCAAAACAGCATGTTTTGGAAGAGAGTTAAGTGACCTATGGAATGTTAATTCCACATTGTTAAATGAGAAGAATAAGTCACAAAGCAATAAGAATAGTATTCCAATTTTCTGTACTAAATATATGCATAAAAAGCAATGTTGGCAGTGGCTATCTCTGCATTATTTTAATCTTCAAATTTTAATTCTTTGTGGATTCCCAAATTTTCTACAGCAAACATGAGTTACCTTCGTAGTTATGAAAGGCCATTAACCATAGGCCCAGTAAAAGTGAAGCTTGGCCAAGGGCCTGGCCGTGAGCCCAGGAGTGCAGCTCAGCTGAAACGAAGGTATTCTGTTCTTCATGTGTGCGTGTGCACATTAACTCGCTGAGCAGATACCTGTGTTTGCAGGTAGTGAGTCAGGCAATAAGGTTAGAGAGGTAGACGGGAGCCAGATTATACAGGGCTGTGCAGGCCATGTTAGGACTTTGGATTTTATTCTAAATCAGATGGAAGCTCTTGGAGGATTTTCAGCTGAGGGGTGGCATGATCTGATCACTTTGGCTGTCCTGAGCCACCATAGTCAAGAAGCTATGGTGAGAGCACTGCCCACTGAAGTGTTTGGAGAGCTGGAACCCTTGGCATGGCCGCATAGCTGCCCACTGGAGCTGTGGCTCGTATGTCAGGAAGGGGACTGTGAGCCCCCATGTGCCGGACAGCTTCCACTGACAATTCCAGATTCCTTTTTCCATTCTGCTCTGAGCCCTGGGAGATTGGCTTGTATGGACCAGTTAACAGGCTCCTTCAGCCTCCGTTTCCCAGTGGTTTCAGCCAGTCGGGAAGCCAATGAGAGTGGTAGCGGGGGGAGCGGGGTGATGCTGGCTATGCCATCTCTTTCTAGCAGGAACTCTGCCTGATAATCCATCTTTCTCCTGGTGGGTTCTGGGATATTCTGACCAAACAGGGGATCTGGGGCTGTTCCACAGGGGCCTGCGGCCCAGAGTGGCCTTGTGGAGGGCTTTGGTTAGTGGGACTTTCCAGAACAGACCTCGGTAGCCATGGTTCCAGGCAAGGCCTGGGGAATCTGATGTATTCAGGGTTCTTCTAGATAACTGAGGAAATTAGAACACGAACAGAATATTTGATTATGTTTTAGATGTGATAATAGTTGTGTGGTTATGTTTTTTAGGAGTCCTTTTAGAACTACATGCTAAAGTATTTGTGGATGAAATATGATGTTTGGGGTTGATTTTAAAATTATCAGTGGGAAGGTGGATAACGCCTGGAAGTTTAAGCATAAATTAATAATTATTAAAGCTAGATGGTGATTATATGGGAATTCGGTTCATTTTAATGTTCTCTCTCTTCTGTATGTTTGAAATTTTTATAATAAAAAGTTTGAAGTTCACGCACCCTTAAAAGTTAGGTAGAAGATGAGCCCCCGTAAATAACTCTTAAGTCTTTTTACTTCTTGAGAAGCAAACTGATGCATAAACCTTCCTGTGTTCGTGATGTCCAACTCTTCAGCTGCCCCCAGAAGTTAAGCTTCCTTTCAGAGGCTGTATGGGGTCATCTGTCAACAAGGAGTGGTGAGGTGTTACGTTTAACAACAGTAGAGAATAGTTTAAACTATATTTTACACTTTGTAAAATAATTTCTTCTGTGGTAATAAGCTCACTGGATGGCAGTGTTTGCTTTCAGATTGGGTTAGAGGCTTTTTAAAACGTTTGATTAGAGTCTCACCAAAACAGCGTCTTTCAGGGAAGGAAAAGAGTGTCGTGGAAGAAAGGGTACTCGGTGGGGAACCATGAATGACCTCGGTTTAATCTCAGCTTTCTTACTAATCAACTGTGTGGCTTTGGACATGTTGTTTTTCCTCTCTGAACCCAGTTTTCCATATGTAAGGAACAAGAGGATTGCACTCATTTCTCTGCTCCCTTCCAAGTCTGAAAATCTTATTTTTAATGATAACTTTCTGACTAAATATGAATAATTCATGTTCACTCGAGAAAAATCAGGAACATGTGGAAAAGCAAAAACAGAAATAAAAATCACCTTCGTTCTACCTCCCAGAAGATAACTCAGTTGTTTTCAGTGCCTATACATGTTATTCTTCCTAAGAATGAAATTCATGTAACATTTCGTTGAACAACTAATCTGTAAGGAACGTCAACCATTGAAGCAATATAAAGATGAATAAACATGGTGTCTGCCGTCTGGGAGTTGATCATTTAATGGCAAACACTCTTCCCCGCATCTTTATCCTTCAGGTACTTCCCTTCAGGGAGAGAGGCCTTTCCATCTGTCACTAAAATCGGCTGAGCTTTAATGCCATTGGTGATTGTAATTTTGATCATATTTGAAGATTTTTTTTCCTGACTGTTATTTCTTCTGATTATGTGTAGAAGCGGAGCTCTTTCAGGCAGGCTAACGAGGAGAGGACAGACTTTTCCCATTACGTTCAGTTTCTTGGACTGCTTACCCCAGGCATATCAGAACCGATGGGGAGAAGCAATTTGTCTGCGTTGCATCTCACCTGTTCCTCCTCAGGCCACACTGCCATCTCTGATGAAGGCATAATGAGCAATATGACAGCCACAGAGCGGGAAGGCTGGCAGAGGCTGAGGAAACTTCAGGGAGAGCAGATCGTCTGGAAGCTGACCTTTCTACTCTAGGACAGTTCACTTTGCACCAGGAAGCAGCCAGAAATCTAGAAATCTGGCCCAATATGATAAAAGAGGTGAGAGAGCAGGGAGGAGGGGTAGGCGTATTGAGAGACCTTGACTTATTTGGATAAAATGTGTAATAAAGGCCACTTTCATCAGCATGCCATGCCAGGGATGCTATGTTAAATATTCACGACATTTTGTGTATATTTTCCACCCCAATTTCGAAGTGGAGATTTGTGATTCTGGCCTGGCAGAATGACCTGCTTACACAACACCGTCCCTGTAACCTCACCCTAATTTCAGGGGAATCTGGGTCTGCAGCTGAAGCAATTAATGCAGTTTTCTTGCATGATACTCACCTTCCCTGAATGTAACATTCCCATGCCCCTTGATTAGTTCAAATAGGAAATAGGGTATTTTTTTTTTTTACAACAAATGTTGGGTGTGATCTTTTTAAATTTAGCTTAGGTAAAGGTCCATTATCATTCTGTTATTTGAAAAAAGAACCTTAGCCCTTCCCTGCAAATGCAACTTGCCTTCCAAGGTACAAGAAAGAGACATGAAAGAAAAAAAATAAATATTACTAACGGCATGCATTTCGATTTCCTAGTTCTCAAGGACTTCAGGCCTGACCATAACTTATTTGAGTCCTATCCAGAAAGGCAGTTAGAAAAAAATAAAACAACATCGAAGGCTGAAAATCAATTTTGGATTGTATATGAAGCAGGAACTTCAAATCCCATCACAGAAATAGACCTTGGAAAATCTGCCTTCCTCAGAAAGTGTTACAGACACCATACAGCATAGGAACTTTGATTGTGTTCAGCTTGGAAGAGAAGGTTCAAGATACCTGTCTACAGATATTTGAAGGGCTGCCCTATGGAGAAGGGATCAAATTTTGTGTGTGTGTGAGGCAAAGGAGTTGAACTGATACATTAATGTGTAAAAATTAGAGAGAGACAGATTTATCCTTTTTAATAAGGACACATTTCTAGGGAGCTGTACAAAGACGGAAAGAGATCTTCACACAGACAGGTAGCAAGTTTCTGGTCCCTAGAAAGAGGCTGGGAGACTGCCTATTCTCTCTTTTTATTCCACTATTCCTTTTGTTTACTATCCTCCAACCACACTTCTTTTTTTTCAGTACCCCACAGGGTCTGAAATGCTCCTTTATTCTCTGCCTGGAATGTTTCATCCCCATACCCCACCCCTTCAGCTAAACTATTGGGTTGTTGGAAAAATCGTGACATATTTTTTCTATGTTTTTCATTGCAAAAATGCGTCATGACTTTTCCCACAACCCAATAGAACTTGCCCTTCCTTTAGATCTCAGCTTAATTGTTACATCCTCAGTAGGTCTTTCCTGACCCGCTTATCTAAAGGTCTTACGATTAAAACTGTACTGTAAGACCTTGTATTTTTTCTTTATAGTACCTACTAAATTTGTGCATATATGTGTATAGAGACATACATGTATATATCTATCACATGTATGTCATGTATATTTCACATACACATGTTTATATAAAACAGAAAATAATTTGTGCGACCATTTGCTTAATATGTTTCACCACTAGAAGATAAGCGTTGCGAGAGGCACCATGTCTGTTTTGTTCATTCCTCTATTCTGCTGTGTATGGCACTGGGAATGTAGTAGGTGCCCAGTGCTTGTGTTAAATGGATGAATGAATTAGCAAGAGTCAAGCACCAGTGTCTTGATTAGTGTTACTCTAAGAGTGGGACGTGAACCACTTAGAGATGCTTTAGATGGGGCCTGGATCCAACACTAAATAAAATTGAATCAGTTTGCATGAAAGTTATTTATTTCAATTTATTTTTAATCTTTCTGATGTTTGTCAAAGAGAAAAACTTGGTTTGGGGAGCCTTTGATCGGCACTCTAACACGTGCCGCTCTCCCTTGTCATTGCAGAGAGAGATCAGGCCTCAGCAAGCAATGCAGTCTAGCTGGAATTTAATAACGTATTTTGTTTTTATTGCATTTGTTGCTTGGTTGCCTTTTATTTATGGCTATTGATATTGATTTTTCCTTTATGTAAGTGACCCAAGGTTTTCTTTCAAAATGAAGCTATATAAGTAAAGTTGTGATTTTTATTTAATGAAACATATGAAGGAAATAATAGTACAGGTGATTCTTGAATGACTGACATTTTGGTTCTTGAAGGGTCTGAAATTTTGGAACCACATAGGCGGTCACTGTTTCCCGAGTCTATCCCAAACCAGTGCAAGTCTGTGACAAAGTAAATGCAACAAAATCAGAGTTTCACACAGCTAAATGTGTTATTCATTGTCATTCTGGTAGCATGTCCTTTTGATATTAAAGTATCCTTTTCCAAAATAGATAGTGATTTTCGAATAGTGTCCTCAACTTGGTAGAATAAAGTGTTGGCAGCCCCACGTTGTTTCCCCCTTTGTAACGATGTAGTGATGACAGGGTGGGAGGCAGTTTCACCTGCCTTGGAATCCCAAAGTCTGGGGCCCACTGTGGTCCCTTCCAATGTAGAGAGTGGGTTTAATGGCTGCAGGTAAAGTCTTGTTTTCCCTGTGTGAATAGCTATGAGGCAGAAAATCCCACTCTGTGTGAGTGTGCATGTGTGTGTGCATGGGTGTACACCGGTCCCTAGCAGAAATGCGGATGTATTATACCACCCTTTCTGTTAAAAGGATTTGTGTGTTTTCCATTTATTTCAAATAGGGATTCCAAATACCGCCTTTATAAGGAAAGAAGATGTGTAAATAACTTACAGAAATGATCAGTAGTGTATGAGGGTATAATAGGAGAGAGATGATTGGGGAAGCCAGGAGGGGGGAAGAGGGTGGTGCTTCTGCAGCAGCTGCTTGCATTGGAGAGAGGAAAGCTATGAAGGGTGTGAGGGCGGTGGCTCCTGGGTGGTAGGGTGGGTGTTCTGAGGGCAGCAGCCTCCCCGTTTCCTGCTGTGGGATGTCAGGGGCTGGGCAAGGAGGAGAGCAGGAGTTGGCAAAGGAGAGATAGACTGGCCCTCTGTGGCAGGAAACAAAAGTCAAGTGCTGCTGGGCACAACCTGGAGGCCTCCATCAGCCAGACAGCAACCTGAAAAGAAGCTAGCCTGTTGCAGCGTTGTCGTAACTATTGCCTTTTCCTGCTGTTTGTGTCTGTGCTGAATTTGCTCTGCTTATAGAACTCAAGCCCTGGGACTAGGACTCTTACGCCCCTGTTAGAAATTGAACAGAGATATTAAGACCAGAGAGATTATGGCCTTACTGATAATATATCAGTTTCTACAACTTCCTGATTGAAAACATCTAAAGAACTAGATCCTTAAAGTGACTTAAACTGGATGTAACCCATCATCAGCGTTTTGACCTTGCATTGGAAGCTGCTGCCCTTGGTGATCTTGTTACTGTGGTCAGTGTCATGTCACCTTCCGAGCTGGTTATCATGGTGGATATGTCTGTGTGCATGCACTTGTGTGCTCATGCATATCCTGTAGATGTTTAGCTCTGAGCCATGTAATCGAAGGCCAGCACCTTCACCTCAACACAGTCAGTAGATATTTATGGAGCACCTGTTATTTGTCAGGCATCACGGGGGAGGCTCCGTGAATGATATGTGTCCGTGTCTACTCGTGCATGTAACTCACATTTACAACAGTATCATGTAAGTTACAGTGAAACAAGAAAAGGATGGGCAAAATACTCCAGGATCACAGAGGAAGATGCATTTCATTCAAGGGGGAAAAATTATTGAAGAGACATTTAATCTGGGCCCCGAGAAGATGGCATGGGGTAGAGGGGAGGTGGTAAGGCTATGCCAGCCTGGGGTAAAAAAAAAAATGTATAAAGAGATGGGAGATCTTTTGAGGGAGTGGTGCCCTGAGGTAAACCTCTAGACTTGCACACAGTATCTGGGTAATGGTGTTGGTAATGCTCCTCTACACGGTCAGGGAGTGAGGACTGTCGTGGCAGGAGATGGCACTGAGGGAAGCATGGAAAAGCTGCAGAGCGATGGGGAAAAGTCAGTAGACGGTGCAGATTGACAGCCAGAAAAATTTAGACCTCATTTATGGTTGTCAGGTAATAAATGTCTTTGTAAAGAAGGTTCCAGTGGACATACACTTTGCTTTACGTATTGACATTTTGGGGGATGCATTTAAGAACATATAGCGTATTTGACAGGTGACCAAGTGAACGTTACATCCAGCAGAGGATGATTTTTCTCTAATACTTAGACCATGGTCAACAGAACTATATTTTGCTTTTAAAGTCAGAATTTTTTTTATGTTTAAATGTGATAATGCTTAAAGATAGCTTCCTTCTTTTTTCCTTTGTATTTTATTTTTTCCATCTTTTTTATTTTTATTTTTTGACATTCGGTATTACTTTATATTCATTTCAGGTGTACAGCATAGTGGTTGGACACTTATATGATTTATGCAGTGATCACTCCAATTAGTCTAATACCCATCTGGGACTATACATAGTTATGACAATATTATTGTCGATATTCTCTATGCTGTAGTTTCCATCCCAATGACGATTTTGTAACTACCAATTTGTACTTCTTAATCCCTGCACCTTTTTCACCCAGCGCCCCAACTCCCTCCCCACTGGCAACCCTCAGTTTGTTCTCTGTATCTGTGAGTCTGTTTCTATTTTGTTTGTTCATTTCTTTTGTTCTTTAGATTCCACATACAAGTGAGATCATATGGTATTTGTCTTTCTCAGCCTGACTTATTTCACTTAGCATTACACCCTCTTAGGTCCACCCATGCTGTCACAAATGGTAAGATTTCGTTCTTTTTTGGTAATGAAATGGTAATATTTCGTTGTATATATCAGGGATGCTAAAAAATGTACACATTTTAAGAGACGTGATCTATGTGTCACTTTTCAAAGTTGAATTGAATTACAGTAGCAATTTAAAGTATGATGTTCGCTCAAAAGATGGCGTTAATCAAATGAATGCTAATGTCATTCTTTGCATTACAATTTTAATACAGTTTTTCCCTTTCTTAAACTGCGTGTACATTCTTTTGTTGCCCTCTGTGTGTACCACTTCTTAATAGGCACTTGTGCCACTTCCATATTTTGGTTATTGTAAATAGTGCTACAGTAAACATAGGGGTGCATATATCTTTTCATGTTTTGGATTTCTTCAGATAAATACCCAGGAGTGGAACTGCTGGGTCATAAGGCAGTTCTATTTTTAATTTTTTGAGGAACTTCCAATCCGTTTCCCATAGTGGTTGCACCAATTTGCAATCCCACCAACAGTGCACCAGGGTTCCCTTTTCTCCACATCCTCGCCAGCATTTGTTTGTTGATTTATTGATGATAGCCATTCTGACAGGTGTGAGGTGATACCTCATTGTAGTTTTTATTTACATTTCTCTGATGATTAGTGACATTGAGCATCTTTTCATATGTCTATTGGCCATCTATGTGTCCTCTTTGGAGAAATATCTGTTCAGGTCCTCTGCCCATTTTTTCATTTTGATTGTTTTTCTTGGTGTTAAGTTGTATGAGTTCTTTATAAATTTTTTACATTACCCCCTTATTGGATGTATCATTGGTGAGTGCCTTCTCCCATTCAGAAAGTTGTCTTTCATTTGTTGATGGTTTCCCTTGCTGTGCAAAACTTTTTAGTTTGATGTAGTCCATTTGTTTATTTTTTCTTTTGTTTCCCTTGTCCGAGGAAAGATATCAGGAAAAAAATATCACTAAGAGCAATGTCAGAGAGTTTACTGCCTATGTTTTCTTCTAGGAGTTGTATGGTTTCGGGTCTTACATTTAAGTCTTTAATCCATTTTGAGTTTATTCTTGTATATGGTATAAGAAGGTGGTCCAGTTTCATTTTTTGAATGTATCTGTCCACATGTCCCACCACCATTTATTGAAGGAACTGTTTTTCATCATTGTATTTGCTAGGTTTCTTTGTCAAAAATTAATTGACCATACATACATGTGTTTATTTCTGGGCTTTGAGGTTTGGGACCAGCCTGTTTTGCGTCTCCGCCCCTCCTACCAGTCTCAGCTTGGCTGCTTCTTTATATCCCAAGTTATAGAACTTCTGTTCAGCCTTCAGATGACTCTCAAGGTTGATTGTTCTATAACTTAGTTATAGTTTTAATGTGTTCATGGGAAGAGGTGAGCACAGCTTTCATCTCCTTCACTGTCTTGGATCCTCCTTCCCCAGCTTCCTTCTTTAAAGTATGTTTTGCATCACAAGAGGTGATCTTTATCCAAAATAATCTTTTCAATTAAAAAACACTTTTAAATTAAAAACAACCTGAAGCCAGTAAGAACTACAAACCCCCTGTCTCCATGTGAACTGATCTGCAGGGAACTGAGTGGTCCTTCTAAGTGTTTGCCAGCAGGTGGTGACAGTGCAGTCTGTGCAGCTTAAGTTTCCTTATATTTATTATTCGGAAAACACAGATTACCGGTTCATATGGGCAAACTTAGAAAGCACCTTGGGGATGAGTGGGTGGGAGTCACATAATCAGTGCTGAAGTTCTGGCATGTTACAGCCTTTATTGCAAACTGACCTGAGCCAGTTCAGTCGTACATGATTAATAAGGTCGTTTTTAGTAGATGATAGATCCTGGGAGGTGAAGACCCTGGGTCTCTATCACCACAACCTCCCTAAGAGGCAGAGGGTAAAGCAAAAGCAGTTCTCAGAACTGCCCCAGAGACGAAGCTACAGCAAACAGGTGCACAGCCCATGCTGGGAACTGCTGGTGAGGCCCCAGCTGCCGGCCTTCCAGGCACTCAGACAAGTGCCTCACGTGAAAGACCGCGGTGTTTGTGGTAGAAGCACTGTGGCTGGAGGAGTCACTTAGCTTCGTAGGCTGGCTCAGGCCCCAGCACCCACCGTAACACAGGCCTGGAGGACTTGGCTGCTGGGCTCACTTAACTCTCATACCCTGATCCTGAGAAAGCAGCATTATTACACTTGTTCGGCATTTCAGGCCGATCCATAGGGTTTGAACACCTGACCGTTTATCAGTAAAAATCGTTTCTAATATCCATTATGCTTATTAACAATCTGCTGATATTGATAAAGATAAAAGTAGTTCAAACCTTGTAATAACCACTTCTGGAATGCCAACTTATGAGTAGTCTTTCGAATGCTAAGTAACTGCTTTTAGGTTATAAATGGAAATTCACACACTTGTATATCATCGCACTGTGTTTGCTGGAGTGTTTTGAAGAGAATTAGAGACACTTTTTCAGTGTATGTGGAGAGTGTGAGTGTGCTTGTGTGTGTGTATGAATTGCTTGACACTTTTCAGTTTATATTCTTTATATGCATATCGCTTAACAAAAGTGGGGTTCCATGCTGGACATGGTTTTGTCACCTGCCTTTGTCATTAATAACATGTTAGGAATGTATGTCCAAATAATACTTCAGCCTTATCAGATTTAGTGACTGCATAGTATTCCATTTTATAAGATAATTTACTCACAGCTCACTATTAATGGACATTTGTGACTTTTACAACTTTTTGCATCATAATAAAGATTGTATATGTTTCTTTGTGTGCTTGTTTATTTCATTATGATACATTTCTAGAAACAGAATTGCTGAATCATAGGGTATGAACATTAAAAACATGTTTAAAAATTTTTTCAAATTACTCTTTGAAAGAATGTAGCAATCTATACTCCCACCAGCATCTGCTTTCTTAAATACTCTCCCACACTGGAAGGAATATTAAGGAAAAACAGTTGCCCCTCTGGTAGGTTAAAAAAAAAAAAGGTCACTGGTGTTAATCTTCTTAGTGAGGTTGGACTTTTAAAAATATACTTGCTATTTGCATTTCTCCTTTTATTGTTTCAAGTATTGGTCATGTAAGAAAATTAATCTTCCACACATTTACTCTCCCTATAGATGGGAGATGCCTTAAAATTATTTGTTAGAATGGGAAGCAGAAAGTCAACTTAAAGCATTTTAAATCATCACATTTTCCTAATTGAAGCCTCTGTCCAAAAGTGGGGCAGTGTTTCAACTGTGCCGTCTCTGGTACTCTCCCAAAGATGGGCATTATTTTAGACCCTCCTTTAGGAAGGCATAAAGATACTTTTTAGCTGCCGGACTATTCAGAGATGATGGTGAGATACTTAAGTTATCAACATTTAAACCTGCCAAAGTAATATTCATACAACACAATATGAAATGAGAACTTAGAGGTACTGAATTAATTTGATGGTGATAGACAGCTAAAGAGACCATTTAACCAGCAGAGGGACACTTTTTCAGCAGAAATACCTAGTTTTCTTGTCTACAATTGATTGACCAGAAAATTGCTATAACATCAGTCCATTTGCTGATGTGTTTTGAAGAAGTGGTACAAAGAAATATTTCCTTCTCCCTTCACCCCATCAGTGTTGTAGAATTAAATATATGGATCCTGCACCAAAATAGCAGTTCTTAGAAAGATGTTTTTAACTTGCTTAGACATTTGAAAAGAGGACCAGCTTCCAAATGTAGGCGACCCACTAACCCCTGGCTACCAAGAACCTTCTCCGTCCCTCACCTCCAACTGCTGCCGGATGCTCAAAATTGCTTTACAAAAAGATGGGCCTTTAAATAAAGGATTTTAATTTAGAGCTAGGGCCTAAAATTAAAATACATTGAAAGGTAAGAATGACTGTAAGTTCACAGTGAAGTATAAATGACTTACTCTAGATCATCCTGAGAGAAGGATTGGGCTCCAAAAACAGGATGAGGTAAGTGAGATCCACCGGAAGAAAGAACCAGAAAGGAGCAGCTGGGGTACAGAGCGCCACAGTTTGGTCTAAAGTCACCTTGGATGAGAGGTTTACCTTTCAGGGGCCTTTCCCACTGCGTCACTGGTATTTGTGATGGAGCCGTTTGTGAATAACTGGCATTTTCATTGCCTCATCCAGCTTGTTCTGTTGTTTAGAAGAATTTTCTCACTCCCTCTGCCTCTCTCTCTGGCCACACTAACAAAGTTGTAATAGGTATTTAGTGAAATTTTGGGTTTTAGTTTTTAAGTTCTTTAATAGATGTTCACCTTTAAAAGAATGTATGTCTGCTCTATTGATCCTTCCTGCCAGAAAAAAAAGAAAAGCTACTTTCTAATCTTGAAAATCCCGGGCCTACTTTTGTCTGCTGTGTGATTGTCTTTCTAAAGAATATCCTTCAGGTCTCGTATTCGCGTTGTTTACTTGCTGTTCCACCACTTATCGCTTCCCCTCCATGCTCACGTCCTCCAAGCTGAACCCCTGCATTTCTGTTCTTCAAAGTCTTCCTTAAATTCCCTCTCCTGGACGCCTATGCCACTTGTATTCAAGTAACCCTAAACTGTTTCTGAACAACACTTTCTCTAAAATCTTTGTTCTTTTGTAACTGTCCAATTAGTAAACCTTAAAAAAAAGTTTTAAAATGTAAAAGAAATGTCATTGTAAAAGATGTAGCTATATAGTAAATGAGAAAATGCAATTACCTCTCCCCCACTCCTGCCCCCCACCCCCCTGGCTCTCATATGCCTCATATGGTCTGTTGTATCTTTTCAGGCTGCCTGTTCATATGCAAACATTTTATGTGTACAAAATATATTTTATTTCTACAAAATAACTTGCCTTTTAAAACAATATTCTATGTATACATTTTATTTCATTCTTTTTCATGGCTATATTGTTCTGGTGTATGGCTGTATTATCATTTATATAAACAGCCCCCTATGATGGATATTTATTTCCAGTATCATCTTGCTATATACAGTAATGGAATGACACCTTTTTACATAGCCCTTTGTGTGTTTCCTGGCATTCACCTCAGTAGAGGAACATCTGGGTCAAGGGGTATGTACATTTTAAACCTGACAAATATTCCCCGGTTGCCCTCTAAAGAGGCTGCGCTTATACTGATTCCCACATTATTCAGTCTCCGTCTCACTCTAAGTGTCATCTTCTTAGGGAAGTCTGACTTGTCACCTTTACCTCCAGGCAACACGGGGTAACCCTCCTTTCTTCTCAAGTATCCATCCCACCGAAGTACTGTTACATTCCTGAATTTGGGCACTCATCCCATTGTTTGAATATTCGTTAAATAATCAGTATTCACCACACCACCATCTGTATTTTTCCTTTAAAATTTTTTTCTGATTCTTAAAATAATCCTTGTTCACTATATGGAAAAGACCCTACATGATGGAAATATAAAAGATCTTTGTCTATTTTACATAGTCTTCCTCTGGCTACCTCACATACCTCTCTCATTAGCACTTACAGCATGGGCCATACTAACTGATGCACACGTCTGTGTCACCCACAAGCCCGCGTTCCCAGAGGAAAGGGACCATGTCTTTTCATGTTTATGCCTCTGCAGTGTACACAGTGCATGCTTAGTAAGTGCTTGTCACCTGAAAGAGCGGGGAATAAGACAAGCCATGGAAAACAGGCCACGTTGCACAAGGATTGTCATAGGGATGGTTTTGCATGGACTCCCACAATACCAGGCCCTCCACAGAAACTCTAATGCTGATGAAATTCACCCATCCCCTAAATGATGTGGTTTCGGAGCCATTAGGGCCTATTTAGTTCCTCTAACAAAGCAAATGCGAGATCCTGAGAAGCAGTTATTAGCTGAGGGCGATTGGCTTACCAATGTGATTTGTTGCTATGTGTGTTTCTTATCCACTGGCTCTGTGCTCATGAAGTCAATATCGCCTGCTTTCTGTTAAGCCAGGCAATCTGGCGAAATAAGGAGTGAAGCCAAGCATGTTCAATTCCAGAACCTAACAGCAGCAATAAGAGTGGCTGCCATCGTGAGCGCCTCCCGTGTCCGGATGTTTTACATGTCGTTTAATCTCTTCCTGAACACCCTGCGAGGAAAGTGCTGTTTTTCACCAGGTTCCAGGTGACTTTCAGCCTCAGGGAGATAAACTTCCCAAGGTCACACAACTGTTCCGTGGTAGTGGCTGACCTCGAATCTCTGTCGTTTTGTTTATAAACCAGTTTATTCCCTTTTTTGATCCTCTTTCCATCTCCCTCAACCTCCCAAACAGCCATTCTGCAATGGAACAGGAAAAGTAAATAATCTGATAGGAAAGTTTGGGGTCGCTTCTCTTGTTCATTGAAACCCTATTTGAATCCTCAAGAAAACACCTCATCTTTCATTTTGTTTGACTCTCTTTTTCTAAAATCATAGACCCCTGAAGAGGAAAGGGATCAACTTCACCGTTCACATTCATCAGCGGGAGGAGCAGGCAACCCCAGGACTATGTTACCCATCCTCACTTACCGCTGCATGGCGAAGGCGTCCAGATTTCACAGCGCAAATGAAATGTCTATGTTGCTTTGGATTTCTGGAGGCAGAGCTGTTGTTTCACAGAATTAGGCATAATGGGGAAACTACAAACTAGAACCAGAAACGTAAGGGTAGGCTCATCCGTGGAGCCCATGGGAACACAGACTGTCCCAAAGCTGTGTTCCTACCCAGAGGCTAAATGAGACCTTGCAAGTTTCTTTTTGATTATATTCACCCCATCCCAAATGGTCTAACATTTCTTTCATTTTTACATTTTAGAAAAGGAGACATGTGTCCATAATCACTTATCTGATTTCTTCAGGAAATTCTTTGCTTATTACACATTGTATTGCATCAGACTCCCAGTGGGACGGAGCAGCACTCTGCTATCAGACACGTTAATATATCTGCAGCACAACTTACTTTAATATTACTCACGTTTGATGGAGTAAGCGAAGACTGGAATTACAGGCCACTTCAGGGCAGGTTTGTTAAGCGAATGATTTGCACATACTTAGGAAAAAACTTTCAGTTTTCATAACTTTGGGGGTTTCTGAATTACAGATAAAGGATTATGGACGTTATTTTCTCCTTGTTTTTTGAACTGGTAGACGTTTAACTTGTGGACCACCAACAATATAGACAGCAGACCCTCATGCCCCTTGTTAAAAGCAAAATAAACTTTGTTTCCACCAAGCAGTTTGCCTCTCTGACACTTAGGGCCTGGGAGGCCCCATCCCTTTGTGCGTCCCCTTGGTAGCTTATGTCAGTTCCAAGCTTGACAGTTCTTGGGGGCGGGGAATTCTCTCAGGCCGCTCTCTCTGAGCCCCACCCTATCCAGTTCCTTCAGCCACCTTCCCTTGTTCTCTCCTAAGTGAACCTGGAGAACAGTCAGCTTCCATCATCGTCTTTGTGAGCACTGGTCACACCTCACACTGCTCAGCACACTGCTTTTCTGGATGTCATGCGCGCCCTAAGCCTTTGTTCCTTGGGTTTGGGAGCCCTCACCATGGAAACCATTCTGGCTCGTCTCATTCGATCCCCAGGTGGTCTCTGGCTCTGCCCACATGGTGCCACACTGGAAAGTGCAGTCTGGTCACAGGATTGCTTTTCGAGTTGTAATTGCTTATTTTGGTGTGTGGCACAATCCCAAGGATTTTTCTACAGAGGGGTGGGTTTCACCATGCCTGGTGACTGGGCTGCTGTCTGTCACCCTGCTCGGTGTGAGACACATGCACTTCTTATACCCATGGTGACACCTTATGGTTTCCAAAGCCGTTTTGAGACCAGGACAGTCCAGAGCCAGATGATCTGACAAACTCGTTCCTGCTCCCATTTTGGTTCCTTTAGGCCTCTTGTGTGTTGCTCAGCTGTTGCTTTTCCAGTTTGTGGAGTACATCAAGCAATGGGTGTGTCCAGAAACTATACCATGAAGTGCCTGGCTGTTGGTGCTGGTACCTAGAGTTTGACATATGGTACCATCAGCTTGTCCCAGCACCTGATTTGTCAGAGTGCAACATTCATGCCGCGTGGCTCCTACTTGGGCCAAGAGTCTTCAGTCAGCCCAGTGACTTAAACTGCCAAAGAAACGATGTCTGCTGAGACTTCAGGATTTACCACCTGTTCCCAGGCTGCAAGCCTTGCTCTAGAAGTCTTGCTGACACACTTTACTCCCATAACCTCCCAGATTTGTGGGGTGTGCAGCTCTGTGAAGTTTTCTGCACAATTCACTTCCATGCAGGCAGGGACTTGGTGTCCAAAGAAGATGGGCTTTCGGGGATCCGTGAACTTCTGGCAATTGTATGCACTATTTTGTATGGATGTGTGGAGGGGGCACATCATATTCTAAAGTGATGTAGCCCCAGGAAAACTATTTAGTCTCCTGAGCCTTTGGAAAATGACTAATACTAGATCTTACCCAATTGGTTTTAATGAGGATACAATGATAAAATGCATATGATCTGCCTACTATGGTATCCACAGCATTCGATACATGTTAGCTATCATTATTTGCCTGAATCTGTGATCCTCAAAAGGTTAAAATTATGTGACTGCCTTTTATTCCTTAGAATTAGGTAGCAGATACATCATCAGCAATAATTATCATTTTACAGCCCTTTATGCTGTATAGAGAATCTTTGCAGTACCGTCTCAGGTGACCTTCACAACATTCTTGCCAGTAGGTGGGAGAGCCTGCCTAACTATCCTCTTTTACAGATGAGGAAACTGAGACTCAAGGGAGACCAAGAGTTCCCAGCTAAAAAAGATATAAAAATGTCTCCTGCTCATAGCCTGGTGGACAAACACATCATAAGACAAACAATTATAAGACAGAGTGTGATGAGTACCTTCACCCTTGAAGTACAGGATGTTAAGGCAGTCAGGAGGGTTGGGGAAGGCTTCCTGAAATAATGAAACTTATTCCCAGCCCTGAAACGTAGGTAGGAAGAGGACTGGCAAAGAGTGGGCTGCAAGAGTGTTGCGTGTAGTGGCAGCAGCATATGCCAGTTCCTACTGGCAGGGAGACCTCCGGCAGGGGCACCTCTCATAGGGAGCCTCCTGGCAAGCAGAGGTGGAGAGGAGCAGAGACCAAAGGGGAAGGGCAGTTTCCTGGGCCCCTCAAAATGAGAGGAGTGTCTGAAGAGAAGAGCAGAGAGTTAAGTTTGGTTTTATAGACATGCCTACAAACCATGCAGCCCTTTAAAATAATCCTGAGGAAGACCCACAACGTGGGAATGTGTTTGGTATGTCAAGTGAGGAAGACTGTAAAACTGCCCATAGGCCATGATTTTGGCGGCTGTGTAGAAATGAATCTACAAAGGACAAAGGCATAGACACTCAGTGGAAGAAGAAAAATAACCCTTGTGTTAAGGCAATACATTTTTAAAACTCATTTTAATGTGTGATTTTGCAAGTTTTGTGTTGGTTGGTTGTTGCTCCCAGTATATCGCCTGGGTGGTCAGGGTTCCAGCGTTCCACTGGTCTGCCAGCCTCTATAGTTCTGAGTCATTCATTCACTCCTTCATCTATCCATATGCACATCCATCCATCCATCCATCCCATGCTTGCCGTGTTCCAGGCACTGCTTGGGTGAGCATCAGCTGTGTCTGTGTGGGCATCGCCAACTGGGTCAGCTCTCAGAGAGCTCAGCCCGGCTGTCCCAGCAGACACCCCTCCTCACCCACCGTGTCTACAGAACGTCAGAGACAGAAGGCAACTTTGGGTAAAAAAGCAATGTGAGCACCCCTGAAGGTGAGGTATCGGCTCTGCCTCTGGTAACATTCTTCCCTTCCTTCTCTCCTTATTCTTTTTAAAATTTGTTTCTTCCCATAGATCAACGTCTCTTTCTGGGTTCCATTTTCCCATCATTTGCCTTCGTGGGTCTTCTTGAAGCCCCCACAGATATTCTGCAGTGACTTGGTTGGGGAGCCAACTGCTGAGACAAGACCAGACTGACAATAATGGGAAGATGTGTATGGATTAGAGTTGTAACTCCCTGCCAGCAGTGTTTCCAGGACTTTGCAAATGAATTGCACATCTAAATTCAGCCATCAGTCTTTTAAACAGAGATTCAAATCTTTTATTTTTCAAAAGTTGAATCAGACATGTTTAGTCTTTAAAGGAACCTGAGACATGTAGTAATGAGGTAATTTTGGACCTGGTTTTTAATTTAAAAAACATGACAGTTCCCCATATTGAGGAGAAAATGGGGAGATGAACATATTCATCATGTACTGCTGGTTAGAGTAAAAGTTGGTGTTGGCGTTCAAAATGGAGATGCCCTCTGACCGAGAGATTCCATCTCTAGGAATTTATTCTCAGAAAAGAATCAGAGGAGAGGCCGGCTGAGTGGCTCAGTTGG
>NW_017731692.1:470656-474569 GCF_001890085.2 Hipposideros armiger
CAGGCTCAAAGCAGCAAGTGGGAGTTAAGACACTTGGTACTCAGCAATATGGGATTTTAAACTTTTTAAATAAAACAAGGTGGAAGAAACCTGCCCATATTCTCTACATTTGGTGAAGCCCTGGGAAGTGTCAGTAAGCAACAACAATAATAAAATTGTTTTTACGACTATCATTTGTAAAGTGCCTTACAGTAATTTTTCCACAGGATGGTGCCTGGCTCATTGTAAGCACTCAGGGGTTTGTTGATGCTGTCATAGCTGTTATTTTATTTAACCTCTGCACGTCTGTCCCTCTTTGCTAGATGAAGTGATGATTTTGTTTATAATTGTCACAGATGAGGAAACTGAGGTGCAGGTGAAATGACTTGCCCAAGAGCACTGTGTAGTCGGCACCGGGGCACGCCAGGCATCTGTGTCTTCCTGCTCTGGCTCCGTGGCTCCTTCCGCTTCTTTAGTCTCCTGGGCTCCTCTGTACTTGACCCCCAGCCACTCCAGCGCACTCACAGAGTCTTAAGGTGAAACGAGATTTCTACCTTTAAACCAGCCCAAAGGGAAGTTCTTCAATGCTAAGACACAATCGTCTTAGGGCTTAAGCAGAACTGAGCCACGTGGGGTCAAAATAATAAGCTTTTGATTCTATCCTGCAGATAAATTTAGACGTAAAGAAAAAATACAAGCATGTTTAAACAATTGTTTAACATCTCCAGGTTCTAACGTTAGATCTCACACACACACACACACACACACACACACACACACACACACACACCCTGATAAATTATTTTAGTAGGTATTGATAGAAGAAAATGCATGAGACTCATTTTCTTCAGGTTCACTGAGAGTTTGTTACTTTGAGTTAAAAGATAATGCACAGTTTGAACCATTCCTAATTCCAGCAAACAAACCTAAAGAAACCCTACAGTCTCTTGGCAATTTGCTGATGGGTCACTTAGTGTTGACCATTACTTTGCAGAAAACTAAAGTGAGCAAACCTTTTGACCTGAGTGTGGAAAGCAAGACCTATCCCCAGTTGTTTAGTGGAAAGTGAGCTGGCCCAGGAGCTGGCTCCTCAGGTAGGAGGAGACTTCATCGTTTGGTACCTTCCGCTATGCCTCTACTGTTCTGCCTACTCCAGTGTACTCTGAACAGTGTGCAGATTAATAATTCATGCTGGCAGTGGCTTTGACCTTTCTGAGCAGAGAGCACCCAGCCTTAGGGAGACACTCCCTGGCCTCTGGCTAAGCTTGTGTAAGGTTCAATCATCCTTGTTGGGCTCCACCCTGCTGCATTGGTTGCTTCCTGTTCTGATTGCTAGTCCATAGTGAAGTGCACAGGAAGACCATGGGGCGTAGGCTGTGGGTTGAGGTAATGGCTCCCCAACAATCCCGATTCTGAAGCAGCCTCCATGGAGGGTGTGAGAGGGTCAGCTGAGCCTGGCCGTGTAGCATGGGCACTCGTGAGGCCTTGAACTTGGACAAATCATTTCACCTTCCTGAACCTCCCCTTTCTTGGCCTCCAAAACCAGACTGATGGTCCTTGCCCTGCCCGCCTCACAGGAGGAAGTGATAACACTTGGTAAATGTTTACGTTTTAAAGCACATAGAAATGTTTAAGTTGTTTTCAAAAGGTCAAATACTGTATGAATCCACTTCCTTAAGTACATAGAGTAGTAAAAGCCACAGAGACAGAAAGCAGCGTGGTGGTTGCCTGGGGCTGGGGGAGCAGTGTTTAAAGGGTACAGAGTTTCAGTCTGTGAAGATGAAAATGTTCTGGAGGCAGATAATGGTCGTGGTTGCACAACAAGATGAATGCACTGAACTGTGCACTGAAAAAATGGTTAAAATAGAGTTTATGGTATGCATATTTTACCACACTTAAAAAGAATTCAAGTTGATTTAGTGTTCCCACACTCAGAAGTCATCACAAGCCAACCTTGGCTATCAGCCTCCCCACTACTGCAGGTCCTCAGAGTGTGACCCCATCCCCCTTCAGTCTTACATCGCCCCCGCCCCCACCCNTAATAGACTTATTGAGGTGATCACTTTGTGAGTATCAATGTCTAATCACTATATTGTTTTGCACACCTGAAACTAAGGTAATATTGCATGTCAATGGTAATTGAAATAAATTTTTCAAATTTTAAAAAAAATCTAAATTGTTGAGCCTTAGAAAAGGATATTAGAAGAGTAAATTCAATAGCATGGAAAGCTGTTTACATTTCATGCCAGGAATGCTTTTGGCTGCAACTATTAAAAATACAGTTAATTTGCAGTGACTGAAGGAAGTAGGGATTTATTTTTCTCACATATGAGTGAGTTGGAATGTGGACAGCTGCTGGCGTTGGTTCGGTGGTTCAGCAGCATCAGGACCAAATCTCTGCAGTATCTGAGAACTTCCTAATGCTCGACACCTCACAAGAGGGCCGCTGCAGCTTCACCATCAAGTCCACCTCCAGGGCAGAGAGGGCGTGGAGGTGGCAGCTGCTGCTTACCCACCTTTTTTTTGGGAGAGCCAAAGCTCTCCTGGAAGACCTCAGCTGATGCCTCTTTACATCTTACTGGCTAAAACCATGTCACACGAACACCTCTGCTTGCAAGAGATGTTAATCACATGAGTATTTAGCTTTTCAAAACTGGAGAGCACAGGCAGACAGGGAGATGAGGGTTGGAAATGAGTATTGGGTCACCCAACCCACAGGGTCTGCCGCACAATATTAAATGAAAAATATAGTTGGAAGAATAACATTTACAACATGGCCCCATTAAAAATATATAAAACAAAATGGATAATTGTACACATTTTTTAAAAAGTAGAAAGAAATATTCTAAAATTTTATCCCTGAATGATTCATCTTCTTGTTTTCTATTTTCAAAGTTTTCTATATAGAGTTAAAATAACTCTCTTTAGCTCCCTATTTACCCTGAAAGCGACGATGCTCTGGGTCGTGGGGTTATGTGTAAAGTGAAACTCAGAGGAGTGAGTGATGAGGAGCTTGTCCCCAGTGCCACATCCAGTAGGGACAGAGCTGGCCAGCCCCATCGTGTCCCCACTGCCACACACACAGTTGCGTTTGTCCTTTAGGGCCTCTTCATTGCCTTTCTCACGGAGCTCTTCACAGCTCCATCTGGTTTCCTCCCCTGATTTCCGAAGTAGCTTTCTGGGCGTGGAAAGGGCAGGGTACTTGGCGTCACCCTGTTTTTGAACCTGGCTTATCACTTAGGAACTTCTGCTTAACCTCTCTCAGTCTCAATGTCATCATCTAGAAAATGGGGATTAATGTCTGTCTCCTAAGATTCTTGAGTTTCAAACATTTTAACATGTGCAGAGCAGCCTGTAAACCTGGTGCACAGTAGGTGTTCAGAACCTGCTTAAGGCTCCCTTTGCTCCCCTCTGCCTTCAAAATAAAGTCCAAGCCCTCGCAATCCAAACCCGAGACCCTGGGGACCTAGGTCCTCCAGGACCCACCCTCTCCCTTTGTCTCCCATCCCGCTGCCGTCATATCCCACCCGGTACTCCAGACCCCAGCCATGTCCCCAGGCTGCGTGTCACCCCTCTGCTTCCGTCTTACTGCCCCTTTGCTTGGCTCAAGTTGCATTCACCATTTAAAACTCAGCGCAGTAGAAGAAGCCAGGACAAAAGCTGACATACAGACGATTCTGTTTTCAGGAAGGGCAAGAACACACAAAGCTAATCCGATCAGAATCCGGAGCGGGGAGGGCTTCACGGGAAAGGGACCCAAGGGAGCTTTCTGGGGTGATGGAAACGTTCTAGATCTTGTTTTTGACAGTGGGCGCACCCATGTATGCAATTGTCAACACTCGTCAAACTGGATATTTAACATCTGTGCATTTTGTATATTAATAATACCTTTATTTTAAAAAGAAAGCCCGGGTATCACTCCCTGCAGGAAGGG
>NW_017731692.1:480829-482772 GCF_001890085.2 Hipposideros armiger
CAGAAACAGAGTTTTACATAGGTTTTATTCACCAGAACCACGATGCATGTCCTTCCTGTGACTTCAAGAGAGGCTGGGAAAGTATATTTAACAGTGCAGACTGAAGTACTGAACACAATTGAGGGCATGTTAACAAGGAAGAAAGGAGTAAGGGTTAGTGCATTCACAGCTGACAGGGTCTGTCGTACTCGTATGTTGCATCAAACGTGTTTGTATTACTCTAGCTACTCATCGTTATTTACTATTGCTGAAATCCCTATAGTGTCATTCTTTTATTTCTTGAAATTCAAATGTGTTCTAATACTTTTGCCAAGTGCTTTCTGCAGAGTTCAATGTTGCATTGGTTAACCCCCACTTTAAATGGGCAAGAGATATGGGTTGGACTAAGTGTTTTCTGGCAGCCCCACTCCCAAATTGTATTAGCTTTCCCACTATCAAGCTATTTAATCAGACATTCATAATATGCATGCAGATCTCGTCAATCTTCTGTTAATAGTAACAGGGAGTCTGGATGGCCCATGCTTGACATCGGAGCATTAGAATGACTTAATGTGGGCATGGAGACGTCATTCGTATCTTTACTGCTTGTTTCAGTAATTTTTCACAATCATTTAGTTTTATGGTATAAATTTGTTGTAATTAAACTTGAACAGCTCATAAATAGTATAATTAATTTTTGTTCCACTTCAGTTCCGATTACTAGTTGATTTAAACCCACTGCTGTGTAGTCTCTCTGTTGCCCATATAGTCCTGAATCATAAACTCACACTGCTGTTATTTTACTTTCTACTCTAACTGTATGGTCTGGGAGGATGTGAACTGCATCTGTCGTATGTTTCATCTGCTTAGCAGAGTACCCGGCCCATAGTAGGTACACAGTAAACCCTAGTTGGATAATTTCATTTCCAAATGACTCTTGATAATGATCAGTTACATGTCAGCAGCAGAGGCAGTCCCAAACGGCCCACTAGCGCCTGTGTGCCACCCATGTTTTATTTAAAAAGGAAAGAATAAAAGTATAGGCTACACACTGGGCTATGCCAGGCTGCACCTGGGCTGTGTTTTTACGCTCTATTTGGTTGTTCCATTTTTCTCTGAAACGTGTTGATGTTTTGTAGTCCAGGCACCCAGAAGGAGAATGGCTTTGTGATTCCAGATCCAGGTCCCAGGGGATTGTTCCAATAGCCCTGAGTTCAGTCAGGAGTCTACCCTGCAGCAGGCATCCGTGTCCAGGACGGCGAGCCACGTGTAATGCTTTTTCTGTAAACATTTAAGTTGAAGCCGGAGCAATGCCTAGAAAAGAGGTTGGAGGCAGACAATCCCATGGAAATGACAAGGCCACCCCAGCAGGCTTGCTGTTTCATTGCTTCAAGCCCACCTCTCTCTGTCTAACGCTTGCACACTTGCATTTCACTTATTTATTTACTCAGTGATCACTGAACACCAGCTGCGGTCACGTGTCCAGTTTTGTGGTCTGCTCCTTACCAGCTGTGTTCCTTGTACTCTCTGTGCATCGGTTTCCTTATCTGAAAAATAAATACAAAGTGATGATACTTACATTGTAGGATTCTTTTGAGGGCTAAATGACATTTTATATATATATCCTGTATATATAACATATACTATATATTGTAGTATATATAGAATATGCATTACATGATACATAGTTATATATAAGCTTAGAACAGTGACTGGCACATGTGTATTAATGAAATAGCATCTGTTACAAGTCCACAGTTTCTTTTTCACAATTCTAAAAATCCAAAAGCTCTTGACCGCCAAAATTTCTTCATAACTTTGGCAGAAAATTCTGACTGCTTCTGAACTCAATGACTTGCAAAGCCTGACCTGAAGGGATGTGAGAATATTTTGAGGCTGTATTTAGCCACTTAGTGTGAACATTCTCACATTTTGCTGCACAAGTACCTGTGTGGCGGATTACA
>NW_017731692.1:489962-496723 GCF_001890085.2 Hipposideros armiger
TGATCCCTGGTCTTCATCAACTTATCACAAAGCTAAGCTACAGTGACAGAAGTCATAAAAGTAAGCTATGATGATAGAAGTCAATCAGTGTTTGCTTCAGGGGTGAGGTGGGGGTTTTCTCAGAAGAGCCAGAAGGTAATGAACATTCTAGGGTTATGGCAGTGTTGTGTGCCTTGCTATGCATGTGGGTTACGCAAGTGAATATGTTTGTCAGAGCTAATTGAAAGTGTCTTTAAGATCTGAACATTTCCTTGTATATAAATTATACTTCAGTAGAAAGAAAAGGAACACATTTTATAATAACCACAAAATCTCAGGGACACATGATAGACAAGCATTTATTTCTCATTTGCATGTCTGTGGGTCGGGGCGGGGGTGCAGCTTGGCCCCCTCCGTGTTCGTTTTCAGGGCTCCAGGATGGACAAGGGTAGTTCTCTTCGCGGTAGCAGAAGCACGTGGCAGCAAAGCAGACAGTGCATTCGCATTTTAACAGACAGTACATTCACTTACGATTTTGCTCAAACGCAGCCTGACTGCAAGTGGCCACATCTTCTCACTTAAGAAAACGTGACTAAAATGCCAAAGAGCTGCATCCCATATCTATGAAGCCTGACAAATCTCCACCTTTGAAAGGATGGCAAATGTTACAAGACAGCAAGACATACCCACATGAAATAAGAGAAGAGCAAACAGGACTGAGTATAACCAAGTGCCACAGTATTTCTCCAGATAAAAGTAGGTGTCTGGCAGGTGAGAAAGAGCAAGTCCTCTGGTGTCCATGCAGCGGTGACAACACCTACGATGGTGCCTCCTGTGCCCATCCCTCGAGATAGTGATGCTCTCTCATTCTGCATGCAGCTGGGCCTCCCTAAGTGAACTCATCCTGTTCAGGGCCTCGACAGCCTCCTTTGGCTGCAGCCTGACTTCTCTCTTGAACTCTAGACCCTCATTTCCAGCTGCCTGCCGTGTCACCTAGGTACCATGAGTGCATCCAAAGGTGAACTTAGGAACTGATTCTTCATGGTTCTGTCTCAGGGAAACAGCATCATTGTGCTCAAGCCAGGTGCCCAAGCCAGGCGTGTAGGAGACATCCCAAACTCTTTACTCTTTTTCATCCCCAAATCCAGGCACTGGCTATATCTAACTAACCTGTCCCCCTAAATATTTCAGAGATCTTCACGTTGCCATGGTTCTATTTTACGATCTCATCACAGTTCACCAGAACCATTGTGTTTCTGCGGGTCTCCTGGCGTTTGGCCTCTCCTGCACGGATCCCCCACTGTATCGAAAGTGACCCACATCTGATTTTATTACTCCCTTTATCGTGTGTGTGTATTTTCATAGCAGTTATCTCCAGAAAAGGGGGCTTGGGGTGTAGAATGGGAGGGAGACTTACTTTTTAATCACATACTATTTTTTTCTAATGTTAGACTGTCTTACCATGAGCATGTGTTTTTATTTTTGAAATGCAATAATTCTAAAAAGAAATACTAGAAAAATCTGTGGCTGGGCTTCATGACTCACTGGAGACAGAGAATGAAGTGGAAGGAAGAGCCAGATGATTTTGAAATGTGAAGCCTGAATTACTGAGAGATGATAGCGTGTTGGGAGCTGACCAACACATTGATATTCTGCAGTTATAGTTTCATCTTGCAGCTCATGGGTCATAAACTTCACCAGGCAGCATAGAGCTGCTCGGATTCCTAAATCNTCTGGATGCTGTAGGAGCCCAGACGAGGGCGCCAGCCTTCTCTCAGGGGTCAGAGGAGGCCTCCCTGCCCGTTTTCTTCCAGGCTGAGACTGGAAGAAGAAGTGAGGAGGAGAGAGCAGGTAAAGAAGCCGCAAAGTCATAGAACAGGTAGAGGAAGGTACACGTTAAGGGTCAGGAGGCTGGGCCAAGCCTACCCCTTTCAAAAAACAGAAAAGTCAGTGTGGCTAGAGGAGAGATGGTGAGGGATGGATGGTGAGAGAGAAGAGGCCGGATCACAGGGCTAAGTCAGATTAGCTTAGGGTAGGGTGCCCATGGTCTAGCCTCTCAGTGTAGGCAGTCCTGGTGTATGGCTATTGTCCCAGCATTACTATTAATAGCACTGTCCTTTACTCTCCAAAGTGCCCTTATTTGGACCATTAAAGCATATGGCCCACCCTACTTAAAGGCCAACTTAGGGACCTGAGAATTTATCTTTTGGGAAGTGGGAATCCATTGAAAGATTTTGTAAACTGCACATTTTAAGGTTATTTGGGGTGATTTGGGTCACTAGGCTTTGCACAATAAAAAGGTCAGTTGTCTTCCTCTGCTGATCATTCTATTGGTCTCAAGGGTTATATCTGGAATAGATATCAGGCTTGGGAAAATGAGCTAGAACTCCAGTCAGCAGATGGACCTTTGCCGTCATAGGGGAGCGGAATGATGTGCGCGTGCACATACCTGATGATCCTGTGAAATGAAAATGCTCTCCCTTAGTTGAACTCTCAGGTTTCTGTGTTGTCTTGGACTGCCCTCGGAGACAATTATCGGTCTGTTTCTGAAGATTCGGGAAGGGTGGTGGCCTGTTCTTTCCTTTCGCCCCAAGTGTGGGGCATGAGTGTGTTTGCCCGCCTGCCCTGCTCAGAAGGCTGCATTACCCCGTGTGGTTTTCTCCCCTGGTCAGAGCCAGCAGTTGGCAAGCACTTACTTATGAGTCTCTTGCCTTCGGTCAAGAAAAGACAGAGGAGAATTCAGGAAAACCCAAGACTCATGCTTTACATTTGTGTAGGATGCTTTCTGTTCCTCAGAGACACTCAGATTCACACCTCTGGGGATTCCTTTACTCCTAGTTCTTATTTCTGTCACATTTTGAGCTCTCCTGGCTGCTGCTGGGTAGGTGGAAAGATAAAAGCTACATGACAGCTGGTAATCCCCTTTAGGCCTCACAGTGGGATATATTGTAGTTTAAGGAAGTTTAGTGATAAAAAAGCAGATTAGTCCTCCCTGATAAAACGGAATTAGAATTGTTCACAGCTGTGGAAAAGGCTTTGGTGGGCTAGTGTCCTCAGCTTGTTGGTGACGTGGGGATTGGGCAGTTGTAGGTGGGAAGAGGTTAATAGAAGTCCCCTGGGGCAAGCCGCCTGGGAACCCACAGGCTGGCGCTTTCCTGGGTGAGTTCATCTCAGTCTGGTAAACCAGAAAATGGCACATAGAGAGAATGGGTGATTCATCTCTCAGGGGCAGACTCACAAACTCAACTTACATATGTACAATGCACACACACAATATTATAATACCAACATTTATTCATTTACTCTCAAATCAAATGCTTGCATTGTTTCCCAAAAGACAAGCTAAGTTACAGTTTGAAAGCCTAAATAAAAAACCCATGGTTTGCAGTCCAATGCATAGTCCATCTAGAGCAAAGTCCACAGGTAATTAGACTGTGAGAGTGAAGCAGGGCCCAGGTGGGACCCCTCCCAACATCCCAACCTCACCTACCCTTGACCTATAGCTTAACAATACATCATCCCCTTGTGGCTTGAGCTCGGAATGTCCCCTGAACCACCCAGTTCCCTATTTTAGAAAATTACCCTGAAACTTACGATTAACACCCTTAGGCTTATATATCACAATCTCAGTGGTCTACCAGGCTACTCCCATCATTGTTCCTGGGATGCTGATGCCACCAGAGAGCCACGTAGCCAGAGGGAGGGCTCCAAGCGGACCTCCAGAGCCTCATGTAGCCAGCCTCTGGAGGAACACCCAGATTTTCCCTTAAACACCCCAAGCCGGTCTGAGAACGTTAAGGCAGTTTTTGGAGGTGTTAACCCACTGCCTTCTCAGATCACCGGTGCTCCGATAACAAACACTTAATTCTATGGCCCAACTCCTGTGTCGGTCTATTGGCTGAGGGGCACAGGCAGCACGAGGCCCAGACTCCTTTTTGGCCCCCGGTTTCAAGAACACTGTCATTTAGAATGTTTCTACTACAGCCCCTCAAGGTACACTTACTCATTGTAGCAGGTTTTTTAAACTTTGGATCCCTCGTCATGCACCAGGAGTCTGAGAGCTCCATGAATTGGTGTGTGTGTGTGTGTGTGTGTGTGTGTGTGTGTGTGTGTGTGTACATGTGTATCTCTCTGGGGGAAGGATCTATAGCTACCATAAGATCCTCACAAGAAAAGGAAAAAAAAAAAGCTGAGACATGTGGACATCCCCACATCCCCAGGTAGCTAATAACTGGACACCCTTTGAAGTAATGTTTTTTAATGCTTGTACAGCATATACTTAGAGGGATGGCATGAGAAGATGGCACTCAGCTTCTCCACTGCGGTCCCAAGAAGTTCAACTCTGATCCCTACTTGTGCTAGTGTTTGCCGGTTAGCATAACAAAAGCCCTGAGATCATTACCCCTACCCTCCTTCCCTTTTACAGTTTTGAAATGGTTCTTAACTAGAGGGGAAACCATTCAGTGAAAAGGAAAGCACTGCCGTCAATGAAGGCTGAGGGCGGAGCTTGAAGAAAGGGGCTTCCAGAGTTGGAGGTATTGACCAAAGCCGTGTTCTTCAGGATATTTTCAGATCTTACTATTCCTACAAGCANTCCTATCCATGTTGAATGTATTTAAGTTGTGTGTTCTGCAAAATTTCACACTTGCACTTTTTTTAAATGTTTAAATTGAACACACACACAGTCTTATAGGCAGATGGAATGGAGACAAAGGTTGCTCAGTTCAGTAAGTATTTACTAAGCATTTCCTAGAGTAGACATTGTGAAAGAGCAAAAGACACAAATCCAGCAGTGGTAATCAATACACCAACAAAACTTCTAGGTCTTTTAGATGCCACCCATCCTCTATGGGTACTTTTGGTCCAAGTGCTGATGATACAGTGCAAGGTATCCTGAGACCATTTATCAATTCCTCAGAGAGGGTGGGCAGATGAGAAGAATTCTGAGGCTGGAAAGGTATAAAGTGTAAAGTTTCTAAGTGCTCATGACAGAAACCATCAAAATGAGTTCTGTGTTTTCAGATAGCAAACATGTGCCGCTTTCTGCATCACCCCCCTGCTGCTCCATGCACATACACACGTGAGCACACATCGGGTTCAGAAGGCTGCCAGCAGCTTCTCTTATCACCAAGAAAGTATGTAATTTGGGACAGGTTTGCTGGGGAAAAGGAGGAAGACAATAAGTTGCTGCTTCCAAAAGCTGGGATTCGAACTGTTGTTAAACATCATTTACCCATATCAGTGCTACAGAGGTTAATTCTAAGGGAATCATAACTTAATGGAATCATCATGCTTAGGTTGCACATTTTAAAGGAGAAAAATGATATCGACCTCAAATGCCAGTCTCCTGGCTTCCCCCAAAAGCAGCTGTCGCTGTGTGGGTGGGCCTGACCGTGAATGTCTCAGGTCACCCTGATNCAGAAGTTCTATTTACAGATAAAACTTCTATCTGGAGCTCTGTTTACAAATAGGGAGCTTCAGGCAAATTCCAGAGCATCTTTACCTGTTGGGAGGGATTTTCTATTGCAGTGACTCTGCATCCTGGCCATACATTAGAATCACTTCAGAAGCTTTTAAAATATATATGTATACTGATTTTTAAAAGGATACCCAGATAAATTGAACCAGAATCTCTGGAGTTGTAGAGCAAGGCATTGGTAGTTTTTAAAGCTTCCAGATGATTCCAGTGGCATCGAGAGCCACTGTCTTGCTCTAGCATCAGTCCAGGTTTTCACTGGCTCAGGGCCCCCCTAAATCTGCAGGTGGCCACCTCATTGGAGACAGCTGGGTGGAGCTGTGGCTGTCAACTCCGAGCTCAAGATAAGCTGACAGAGAAGGGAAGCTGCCAACGTCAAAACCCACAAACAGATTCACGAATGCCACCCATCTGCTTGCAAAGAAGCCCTGCATGGAGCGGGGAAAGAACAGGCCCCTGCACTCTGAGTGCATCAGGGCTCATCTGGAGTGTTGTATTCTGTTGTAGGAGGGATGCAGATAACAGTAGACACTGTATTTTCCAGCCCTCCAAACTGAGTCGGAAGAGTGGCAGTGTCCAAACAGGCAGCCTATGCCCAGGCATCACTGTTGGCTGGAGCAGATAACAGGTGCAAGACATTTGTCACAAATCAGCAGTCTGGGGAGAACACAGTGTATGGAGGGGGAAAGATACTATTACCACTTCAAGTTCAAGGACCAGAGCAAGGGGTCAGGACCTGAGTTTCGATGAGCATTCTCGCAGGCTGTGGAGAAATAAACACTGGAAGATAGAAACAGGGTTGACCGACGGAGACAGAACATGCACATGCTGTTTTTGGTACGACAAATATGTGAGCCAGTTAAGAAATAAATTCCACAGACAGTGAGCAGTTGGCACACTTCCCTGAGTCAAAGGGAGACTCTTAAAGCCCCAACAAGACAGGCAGTGGAAGGTGAGCAGGATGTAAAAGGATCAGGGACTGTGTCTGGTGAAGAGCTGAGGATGCTAAGCCAAGAGAAGGCTGGAGAGCTGAGCAGGATGAAAGGGTCTCAAAATACTTGAAATAGCAGCTTGCAGGAGAGTGTTTGGGACCACTGAGTAGATACTGCAGGGAATCAGACTTTTGTTCAATAGTAAGAAATTATTTTAGCATCAGGAATCGAAATTAGAATAAGATTGTGTGTTGTGAGGAGGTAATCTCCCCGTCGCTAGACATATTTAAGCTGATACTGTGAAAGGTTACTAGTGTTAGTGGGAAGGAGGACTAGATCAGTGTGAGAGCTTCCGATCCCCACTCTTATGTCAG
>NW_017731692.1:499279-510686 GCF_001890085.2 Hipposideros armiger
CTAATCAGTATTAACAATTTGATATATTTTTTTCCAGAAATTTTTCTATGTATAAATTACAAGGAGAAAGGGGGTTAGTAGAGAAGGTTTGGTTTTGGTTTTATTTAGTAAAATGGACTTGCTAAACATGTTGGTCGACAACTTTCTATTTTGGAAGGTGTGGGAGAGCTCAGATATCATGGACATTTTGCCATTTGTTTTTATATTGGAGCAGTGGATTGTTCTCCCCCAATGAGAACAATAGCCTTTGATTCTGTTATTAACAGTGCAGCCTCTGCACCCCAGGGAATAATTTTGGCTTTTTGTGGGAAATACCTGTGTTTGAAGCCTGGAGTTTCTGTGGGCTTTGACCAGATGTTTAATTGTAAGCTTTGGGCCTTTCCCACTCATCTGATTATGAATCTTCGGGCACAGGACCCCCAGATAAAGAAGCACCAACCCCAACCTCCTCTACAAGATTTTGCTGTCAGACAGCAATTGGAAAACCTGTTGGAAGTTCAGCACTCTCCGTCTCCTGCTGTTTGGAGGACCAAACATTTGGGAAAGCTGGAAAAAGCATTGCTGAATTCCTGTTGCTTTTTTGTGCTTTTATATAATGTGAATTCTTAGTAACTCATGTACATTGGTGACAGAAAGAATTTGAGTGAGAGAGTGGTTTATTGTTTTTAAAGAGTAGTGTGGACAAGAGGCGACCAGCCTTGGCCTCATGGTGGAGCTTTCTGTGGTATCATGCTGGGAAATTGCCACAGTTTCATTGCAATGCACCTTTCAGTCTCTGCTCTTGTTCATTTCCCTTTCATCCCATTGGGAGAAAACAAGACAAGCTAAGTTTTGAATACCTTCTCTTTGTCCCTTAGCCTTGAGGATTACAGTGAATATCATGCTTTACATGACATATTTTCAAAGGTGTTTTAAAGTACCATTGTCATCATTTCAATCTTACCAAATATTTTCAGAGTAACTGCTCTGTGCCAATCACAGTGCCATGCCTTCAGAAGCAGGGACTATGCGAGATAAATCAGTGTTCACATCATTGTTGTCTGGGGGGAAATCCTGGGGTTGGGCATTAAGGAAGGATGGACCTGTGATTAGAGTGGGGAATGTTTGTTAAATGGGTATGTTTTATGTATATACACATTAATGATAGATACCAATTACTATTTCATTACCATGTGTGCTAAGTGCCTTTCTAAAGGTTTATTATCAGTTATTTCATGTAATACTCATTGCAAACTGTATGAAGCAAATGCTCTTATTATTCCTTTTATAGATAGGAAACTGAAGCACAGAGATTAAATAGTTTGCTCAAAATCACACAGCTTAAATGTGGATTTAAGCTCTGAGAATTCAACTTTAGAATCTGTACTCATTGTGGAATTATTACTAAGGGATCAATTGGCNTGGCTGCACCAATCTGCAGTCCCATGACAGTGCACCAGGTTTGTGATGGGATCTTATTTACTTTTTAAGAGAACTGGTTATATAGAGGCAGGAGGGGCCGCAGGGAGGCCAGTGAGGAGGCCGTGACAGTAATCTCAGGAGACATGTGAGAGAGGTCTGGCTTAAGGTTGTCACAGCAGAAGGGAGAGGCCTGAACAGGTTTTGGATATAAAGTCAATAGGAATTACTCACAGTTGTGGGGATATGGAAGAAAAGGAATCAAGGGTGATGCTGCATTCGGGCTTATGCAGTTGGATGCCATTTATTGAAACGGGGAGATGGGACAAGAAGTAGATTTAGGGGGGAAATTATGCATTCTGTTTTGGACTTCCTGAGACTTGAGGTGCCTATTAGGCATCTAAGTTCTATGTCAAACAGGCACAGGAATATGTTAGCGGAGGTCTCTGAAGAGAAGTCACCTGCATGTCCCCTCACCCCTGGACAGTGCTGCCCTCCCACAGAATTCCTCTAGTGCCACCATCACCAAGAGACTCCCTGGCTGACTACTGTTGACCCAGGGTGGCATTTCCATTCCAGGTTTTTATCCTTTGCCCCGGGCTCAGTTTTCATTCCCTGCTTAGTGGAAGCTGAATGAGCCATTCACAGAGTCTAAAATGAGGCCCAGTATTTTTGATAACTGAAGAGTGATAAAAAAAAAAAGTTTAGGTTAATTTGTGCATCAAATGTGTACAGTTATTTGGTACTTTCTCAGAGCGTTAAATGGATTCCATAAATTTTAATTGCTGTTCAACTTTTAATTGTGTTTATATGGGGTGGCCAGTTGGAACGCAGCCTAATAAGACTGATGAGAACACCCACATTTGCATACAGCATGCCTCGTGGGGGCCAGGCATGAAGAGAAAGAGGAGGAAAAGGAGAGCAAGTGAATGATGGAAACCCATGTATTTTCAGAAAAAGAAAAATTGTCAAAAACTTTTTTTTTTCTTACAGATTTTATTGGGGAATTNGGAAGCTGACTGTACCTTGGTTGGGAGGTGGAGCCTCTGTGTTAGGCTAAACTAATTTATAATTTGTATCCCCCTTGCCACTGTGAGGTCAAAAGTGGTCACATGACCTAATCTGGATCAATCAGAGTAGATTTCAGGTTTGTCACTGAGAAGGCTGGGACAAAGACATATAGTCATGAGCTGTATAACAATGTTTCAGTCAATGATGGACCACATATACGACAATGGTCCCATGAGATTATAAGGGAGCTGAAAAATTCTTATCCCTAGTGACATCTGAGCCATCAGCTGTAATGTCATACCACAACACATTACTCATGTGTTTGTGGTGATGCTGATGTAAACAAACCTACTGCGCTGCCAGCCCTATAAAAACATAGCACATACAATTATGTACAGTACATGATAATTGATAATGATAATAAATGACTGTTACTGGTTTATGTGTTTACTATACTTTTTATTGTTATTTTAGAGTGTACTGTTTCTACTTATAAAAAAAAAGTTTGCTGTAAAACAGTATGCCATGTTATGACAGCAGCAGCCTCATACATCTCATGTTTACCGTGTCTTAATTGCATCATTTTCTCTTGTGCTTGATTTAATCTTGTGTTGTTTTGTACAGAACATGCTGTACAGGCATGTAGCCTAGAAGCAATAGGCTACCCTGTACGGCCCAGGTGTGCAGCAGGCTACACCACCTAGATTTGTGTAAGTGCACTCTGTGGTGTTCGCACGATGCCAAAATCGCCTAATGACGCATTTCTCAGAACATATCCCCGTCATTAACCGGTGCATGACTGTGCTCTTTTTCTTGCTTGACCTGAGCAAGAAGTCCGTTTATGGACCTGGGAGCTGTAGGCAGTAGCTATCATGCAGCTACGATAAGGCTAGTTTCTGAATGAGCCGACACTCAGAAAGGCAGAGTGGGAAATGGAGAAAATCCAGTCTCTGTGAGGTAAACTAGCTGCCGGAAGAAACTTTGGTTGAAGCCCAAACTCCTGCTGGACTTTCCAAGTGCATAAGTTCCCTTTATATTTAAGCCACTTTGACTTAGATCTTCTCTGACTTAGAGCTGAAAGATTCCTTTGTGATCAATATGACTATTTTTGAGTTAGTGGCGTTACAGGTTACATATTATGTATTATTTAACTGTACTTGCTAAGTTGTCTGTAGTTAGCATAGGTTAATTTTGTAATGAAAAATAACAACAACAAANAAAAAAAACCTTTTATTTTCTATTCATCTTAAATAATAAGGCTTACTATTATTTCATCTCATTGGTGCTATTGTTATTTGTTTTGTTTTTTGGAGAAAAGTGACTTCATATTATAAGAGGTGCTAGGTTGTTATTTACAATGGAAAGAATTCTGATTTTCATATGTTTATGGTTCAGATGGTGAGCCAGACCAACGAAATGTTGTTTACTGGACAACTTTGCTCTGTGAAGTATTTTGCTGAGTGCTGAAGGGGGCATAGTAATTAGGATGCTTTTGACCAACTCACTGGCTTAAGCAATAAGGAAATTTGTTGTCTTACAGAAAGTAGGGCGTCCTCCAGGCACAGTAAGTATGTCAAGCTATTGCTCTCCCTGTGATTGTTATGGCTCTGTCCTCCTATGTTGGATGGCTTCATCTTTGGTTAGGAGCAAAATGGCTGCAGTGATTTCAGCCATCGCATCGAGATCTGATAGCGTTCAAAGGAAAAAGAAATGTTGCCTCTTCCTTGTATGTGTTAAATGTGAAATAATTTTCCTAGAAACCTCTCAGCAGACTTTTCTCACCTCCCAGGAGCTAGGATTGGGTCACATGTCCATTTGTAAACCAGTCACTGGCTGAGGAAATGGAATTAATCTGATTGACTTAGACCAGAGGTTGGCAAACTACTGCTCTAGACCTGCTTTTGTAAATAATGTCTTATTGGCACAGGCAACACCCGTTCATTTACATATTGCCTGTGGCTGATTTCACACTACAAGCAGCAGAGCTGAGTCATTGCAACAGAGATAGTTTGGCCCACAAAGCCTGAAATATTTGCTCTCTGCCCGTTTATAGAAAAAGGTCTGATCGTTGGCTTAGACTAATCACCTGCGGTGTATGGGTGTTGGTGAGCCAAGTACCACAACCACTGTAAATACAACACAGGTACAGGGCTGATCCGGTTCCTCAAAGAGGCTACTGAGGGAATGATATTTTAAAGCATTAAAATGCCTGCATATGCTGTTTACAGTTTAATACTGAACTGAAAACTGTCCCATAAAAACTTATAATTGGAAACTATCTTTTCTTTCACTACAAAGTCAGANGAACCGGAAGTCCTGTTGCCCAGAACTCGCACTCTTAAGCTAACTCTCAACCAACTGAACCACTCGGCCGGCCCTAAATGAGATATTTCATGTAAAGCTCTTACTACAGTGTCTAGTTCATATTATACTCTTGGGAAATACTAGTTATTTATGTTAATAAACTACATCCAAGAATTAGTTTTCCACTTTTTGCTTGAAAACCTCTAATGCACGGAATTTCATGTTTTTGGTAGCTGCATCACACCAAGAAGTCATATTGAATAAAGAGTCGACTACACTTAATCCCTCTGAGTCTTTTTACGTATTCTATTATTCATATTTTTCCTCAGCCCTCTCCCCTCACTCCACCTTCACCCTTTCCACACCCCAATATTTTGTAAGCTTTATAGTTATTTTTATTCCACTCATCTTGTTTAGTCTTACTGAGAACTGATCGAGGATGAAAATGTTGATGAGTTTAAAAAGCATTTATAAAAACCTATGGATTATAAAGCCAGAATGGGTTATGAAATCGTGTTATGGGGGAAGTCACTTAACATTTTGAAGTCATATATTTCATTCCTTCAACAAGTGTGAAGTCGCTACATGTGTTAGTCACTGTTCTAGGTGGTACAATGAACAAGACACACAAGACCTCTACCCTTAGAGTAGAACATTTACTTATAACAGGGAGGATATAAACAATGAGATGTCCTCATATGGTGACAGTGAGGAAATAACATGTGAGCGCTCAGGAACACACCAGCTGTGTGGTTTCTGGGGGGCGAATGCTCCGGGTGGAGGGACAGCAGGGATGAAGACCCCAAGGTGAGAACAAGCTTGGCGTTTGCAGGAACAGATGGAAGGCTAGTGTAGGAGGAGAGGGCAGAGGGCAGGAGGAAACAAGGCTGAGGAGAGGAGCAAGGCTGGGTCACGTGGGGCTGGTAAGCCGCATACAGCGGTGTTTTGTGTTGTGTCTTGGTTTTGTGGTGTCTGAATAAGGACGACCGCCAAATGGCCATATCCTACTCCTGGAACCTGTAAATATGTTCTCTTATGTGGCAAAAGGACCTTTTCAGATGTTAGTAAGTTAAGGATCTTGAGATGGAGCATTGATCCTGGGTTTCCCAGTGGGCCCAGTGTAATTACAAAGGTCCTGTAAGAGGGAGACAGAAGGATCCGAGGCAGAGAAGGGGAGGAAGGCGCCNGCCCTTTGTGTTTTTGTGATTGTTGCATTTTCCTCTCCAAAGATGATCCCATTTTCCTGATTCTTTATCAATGCCAGCTTCTTATCTGCTCTGCAAAATACTCTTCGAAAGGAGGGGCCTCCTAACTAAGAAATTTCATAGGCATTCGGTACGAATTGGAAAGAGAAAAATGAGTATCTGTAAAAGATAACAGAAAAAAAATCACATGTGATTTCCTATATTTGATACGCAATAAAAATCAGATACTTAAAAATAACACCCCAAGATACAGTTATCATGAGACATTTCTGTCCTTTCATAGAGTTAAAAATAAACAGAGAACAATTTTGGAGTTGGGCGAGAGGCCAGCCTTATCGTTTGTGGATAGGAATGATGGGGGCAGCTCTGAGTGGGGCCTCAGGCTGGGTGAGGCTTTCTCTGGAATACACTGGAGGAGCTTAGCCTTGGAAACATGCAGGGAACGTCTCTAAGAATGCCTTTGCTGTATGTGTGGGAGGAGGATCTCAGTGCTTTTGTTTAAAGACCCCTGGCCCGGAACTCGGGTGCCCAGAGCGTGGTGTTTTGAGCCCTTGTACACATTTTTGTGTATCATCGGTTAATTGAGGGTGTCCCTCCTCCACATCCAGTTCTAACAGCAGAACAGTGCATGCCTCTGTCCCTCTCTGCTCTGTGTTCCTACCTTTGCATCTCTGCCTCATTGGCCCCCACAACCCATCCACCCCACCATATGCAATTTCATCACCAAGAGCAGGAAAGTACTGCAAACCTCAAATCTGGGCCCCTAAAGAAACATTTTCGAGGGTCTTGTTTTACACTTCGTAAATTGCATGATTAACAGGTCTTCTTAGGGGTGAAGGCTCCTTTTCTCCATCCCCTGACAAAGACGAGGCTGCTTGGGTGGGTAGTTGGTACCATGGTATAGTGCAGGGTTGGCAAATGTTTTCTGTAAATGGCCAGATAGTAGATATTCTAAGCACTGTGGACCATTAGGTCTCTGTCCCGAGTACTCAACCTGGCTGATGTATCATAAAAGTGGCTGTGGGCCTAATGTATGTATGCAAGTGAGCATAGCTCTGTTTCAGCAAACTGCATGCACAGATGCTGAAATTTGAATTTCATGTAGGCTTAGCATGTCATGAAATGCTCTTTGTTTGATTTTTTTTCTTTAACCATTTGAAAATATAAAAACCATGCTGAGTTTGTGGGCCTTATAAAAACAGGCAGTGGGTAGGGTTCGGCCCAAAAGCCAGCTGACCTCTGGTTTGTGGAAGAAACGCAGAACTGGNGACCGTGAATGTCTCAGGTCACCCTGATGCGTTCCTGTGTTTGTGTGTCACTGTCACTGAGCTCACAGTGGCCTCTGCAGAGCATCCCAGCCTCATGCCAGAGACCATCTCATCCTTGGTAATCAAGAGAGTCAAAGCTTCAGAACCGACACACACCCTGCCTACACTTGTCATTGAAACTGCCTGAAGCTTTAAATGTTTCCAGCTGTACCCGTATTAGAGGGGAAGACCTTCAGAAATGAAAGCGGTGTTCTGAGGAGGGCTCAGTAATTCTTAATGGCCAGTAGGGCTGACCAGGGGCCATCAAGGATTCGAGGACTCCTGCCACGTGACAGAAATCACCAATAGGACTGCTCTGATGGACAGCGGGCAGCTGGGAACCTTTCCTGCCCTGCAGCATGCTAACAGCAAGACAGATGCTCCCGGGGCCCAGTCTTTTTCATTTCTGCTCCTGGGAAACAGCTCCCATTCCTGATCCTGCAGCTGCGTCCTTGCTGATCACATTCAGTTCTCTCCGTGATTTTTCAAAATGTTGAGAGTGGCTATGATGTGCTCGGCTCTTGTCTAACTAGAGAAGAGGAGGAGGCTGATCACTCGGTCTGCAGACCTCTTTCCTGGGACAGGTATCCTCGTCTTCTCCAGGCCTGTAGTTCTAAACAAAGGATGGAAAGTTCCAGATATGCCAAGGCATAAATATGTAACGGATGCACCTAGCAGTTAGAAACTTCAAGGATATAAAGTAGATCTCTTTCCTGACCCTGTCCTCTCCCCAGAAACAGCCATAATTAAGTTTCTGTTTATTCCTATAAAGATATTCTGGTCCATAAAAACGCATATTCATATTGTATATATACACATTATACTACACATATATCTACACATATATACTTACTTAATTATCCTCTTTATTTACACAAACGGTAGTAAACTACATATATTATTTCATACCTTACTTTTTTCACTTCTCTTGGGAATTATTCCAGGATAACAAATGTAGCGCTGCCAGGTTATTTCTTGATGGCTACAGACTGTTTGTTCCTCCGTTTAGATGGATGGTCATTTACTTAACCAGTCTTGTATTGTTGGACATTTGGGCTATACAATCTTTTGCCATCCCTACAATACTTAACTGAATATCCTTGGACATATATCTTTGGGCACATGTGCTAATTCACCTCTAGTCTCAGTTTGCAGAAGTAGAATTACGAGGCCAAATGGTATATCCTTTTACTAGTAATAGAAATTGCCAACTTGGCCTTCTATACAGGGTTGATTCATTTCCAGCGATGTATAAGAACGCATGCCCCTGACTGCCATGCCTCTATCCCCAGCCCCACCTCGGCCATATCAGAGTCTATCTGTTGTAGGGGAGGACGTTTGGGTCTGGGTAGGAACACGAGCAGTTTGAAAACTCACCCCATGGGTGATAGCAGACTTTCGGTTAATAAGTTATGAGAAATCTACCTCAAATGGTCTTAAACCAAAATTTAAAAAGTGGAGAAATTTATTGGCACATACAACAAAAGTCCAGAGTCAAAATTTGGATGAGGCATAGCTGCATTGAGGAGGGGCTGCCACATTGTCGCATGACCCCAGAGGGCACATTCGCATTGTCTTAGGAAACAATGTGGATGGTGCCCCAAGTTCAGGATCACAGTTGAAGTCACGAGGACTTGGTCTTTCTCCACTGCCCAGCCTTGTTTTCTTGGGGTTTGCTTCATTCTCAGGCAGGCCTTCTCCAAGAGGTAGCTCTGGTAGCTCTAGGTTTCTATTTTGTCAACTTCATAACCTTAGAACCAATAGCTTCCCCTTCTCTGTAGATACAGCAAAAGTCCCACAAATGAGCCTCGTTGCTGTGTCTTGGGTCAGATTCTCATCCCTGACAACTGGTGACATGTGAGAATATCTTTTGCTTGGCTTACCCATCATCCATTCCCTGTTCTTCTGAGAAGAGCCCCTTGATTGGTTTTATTCCTGAACTCTCAGTCCACATGGCTTGGGGCCCTGCCTTCTTCCAGGTGTGAGCATGCCACCCAGGCACCCCTCCTGCCAATGGCCGAAGCAGTTCTAATTTTTGGATCCCACCACTCATCTGCTGTAGGCTAGATGAGTGCTTCTCAAACTCAGGAGAAGTGATAGCTAAAGACGAGTGGATGCAAATTTGCATACAAACCACCTGGGGATCTTGCAATAAAGCAGATTCATTAAATCTGAGGTGGGGCCCAAGCTTCTGCATCTCTAACAGGCCTTTGGATGATACTGATCCTACTGGTCCAAGGGCCTCACTCGGAAGCAACGGGTTTTACTGTGGACCCAGTGACCTCTGCAAGTTCCTTCTAGTCTAATAATTTTGAGATTTCTTGGCTTGTACAGAAGGATATGAAACAAAACTTCCACAAGCAAGCCAATTCCAATTTGCCTCCATTTCACAAAGCAAAGTCCACTTTATGATCCCACTTGTCAAAGGAAAAGCATTATTAAAACTATTCATTTTTAGAAATACAATGTTTTTGCCTGCCTTGGTGGCATGGGAGTTGGGGGAGGAAGACTTTGCTGAATTGTTCCTAAAGAATGGTACTTTTGACCAGTGTTGGCAAGAAAATAACTTTTCCTCCTGGGGACTATGAGCTCGCTGTTGTCTTGGTAGGAAAAACTGCCACTGTTTTCGCTATCAAGCCTGTGACTTATTAACACTTTGCTTGAGGAATCCATTCGCCCTTGGCAGGCACTAGGCTTTATGTATCTAGTTATCCCATTATAGCTGGGTGGCCTGGTAGCAAATTCTAGGGACAATATACTGTTTTGAGGGGGGAAGAATAAAATCAGTTTCTCTCTTGTGACCAACTGCTCTTTAGGTTTTCTTTTAAAATAAATTATTTTCTCATCACCTCTCAGAACCAATATCTCAGTCCAGGAATAACTCAAATAGCATAAAATATTTCCTTTGTTCTCCCTAATTCCGATAAGGTATCGAATAGACGGCAACCCCCAGCATCACTTATTGAATCAGAAAAATAATTTCTTTTGCAAAGCAATTTCATGCCTTGTTATCCCCAATTTGTCTCTAAAATNTTGAATTTTCAAGCTGTGAAACGTGTAGAAGAGCTTTCCACAGATACACTATTGTATTGCAGTTGGGGGTCAGAACTAATTTCTAGACTTCATGAAAATTGATCAAATTTTTACTATGTATTGGTACCACCCAGGGGTGACATTTCACCTTTAGTGAGTCCAGATTCAGTCAGAATGAATCTTATTCTGTCACTTGCGGTGTTATTTATGGGAAAAAGAAATCCATTGGGCTATTACTTTTTGCTGTCATTTTTACAACATTTAGTTATTCCTCATGAATTCTGCTTTCACATGTGGAAGTGTGTTTCCCCAGTGTGCATTCATGTGTATATGCCTGCCTATATACTCTACTTAAAAACATGAAAATATCAGCACATTGGTAGATTCTTGTTTGTACGGCCTGTACCCAGTGATTCTAAACTCTTTGGGAATCAGATCTGAAAGTAAGAATTACATGTTACTACAAGCATGTGTAGCCCTCAGTTCAAACTCATAGTCCCAGATTATCTTTTCTCCCCTTCATTTCATCATAATAATGCTGAGAGCTATCACTCACTGGATGGTGACAATGTGCCAAGCTTTGTATTAAGCACTTTGCCTGTATTATTTCATTGAATCCTCAAAATAACCCTTCGACATAGGTTTCGTTATTCCCATTTTACAGATGCAGAAGTGAAGGCTTAGAGAGATCACTACCTTAGAGAGGCAACTTGTCCAAAGTCACCTAGATAGAAGCGAGGACATAAACCCAGGTTTGTCTGCTTCCAAAGCCAGTTGATTTCCTGTGCGGAAACACTGAGGCAGCCACTGATGAAGGAAGATGTTCACCATGATGTGTGCTATTTGAGCGTCTGTTTTTATGTAGTTTAAGTTTAAAAGGTAAACAACAGTAACTATAGCTTCCTGTGCACTGGGGAAGTAGAAAGACATTACAGTTGGTACCCTAGCTCTGTTTACTATTAAGATCTTAAATCACGATTTCTCTGAGCCTTAGTTTCCTCATCTATAACATGAGGACAATAATACCTGTTTAACCTTATTGCCAGATTGTTGTCAGGATTAAATGAGATGATAGAAATGAAAGTGCTGACTAAGTGCTCTACACACGTAAGGAATTATTAGCCAGTACTCACATTCCCCCCACCCTAC
>NW_017731692.1:518933-520689 GCF_001890085.2 Hipposideros armiger
GATTGTCAGGATCTAACCCCATCATCATGGAGGAGCATTGTATTTGTGGGTATATTTATTCTGTTGCCCTTAAAATATTGCTTGGAACTTGGAGTAGCTATAAGCCCTTTTTTAATTGCAAAAGGAATTAAAGTCGTGTTGCCAAGTGGAACATTATTTAAATGACTCAACAGCCACAGCCAGCCCTTGTTCTCAAGCAAGAAGTGCTAGTTGTGTTGACTGACACTGGAGAGAATGTTTTGTTTACTTCAGACAAGACGTCAGCTTTGTTGGAGTCACTCCTTTTTCTGTCTCACCCTATTTATTTTTTGCAGCCAGAATTGCTTTAAACATGCACACAGGCCTCTGGAGGTCTGTGATAGCTGCTGTACATTAATAGTGTATTTGAAAAACCCACAGTCAGGAAAAACCCCCACACATGCACAGGTCATAAACAGGCAGTTCACAGCAGAAGAAATTCAGATGTCAGTAAATGTGTGAAAAAAAATAAACCTCACAAATAATCAAAGATATGTAACAAAACATATGCCAGTGAGATGGTAAAGACAGTTAAGAAATAGAGGATTCCTTGCTGGTAAGGGTGTGGGAAGAGCACTCTGGTGGGAATGTAAATAGATACAACCTTGTGGGAAGGAAGTTTGAAATCTACATGTTGAGCTTTAAAATGTGTATAGTCTTTGTTCCAGTAATTCCACTTTTAGGAGACTATCTTCAGGAAATAATGGAGCAGGCATATAAAGATATATGTAAGGAATGGTCATCTAAGCATTGTTTAAAATAGCAAGACACTGACATGTCCAACAATAGCATTAACTTCAACGACGTAGATGCAGCTATCCTAATAGAAAGACCTGCATTATTAAGTTTTTGAAAAAACATGTCAAAATGAAATCATAGTCCAGTTTATATTAAAATGTGTGTGTGCATTTGTGCTTCTAGAATAACATACACTAAATTTTAAATGTCTTTAAAATGTAGATGCAAATAAAAATATTTTAAGATCTAAGCCAAAATGTAGACCCTCAATGCTAAATTCTGAATGGTGTGAACTGTCCTTATTTCAGAAATTACTATTATATGTAGAGCCTAAAACATGCTACCATCATACTCATACTTGCCTCCTAAATAACACTAACTTCCTGAAATAAAAGTTATAGTTCATCCTAAATTTTTGAGAAAGGTATTTTATTCAAAGTATGAAGAATCTAGTGCTGTCTTAACTAAAGAGAAGCCAATACATAGTTATTATTCCTTAGTTTTATTTCACGCCACCATACTTAAAATACTCAAGACAGTGCTTGCTGCAAAGCACTGAAGGATACAGGGTAAAAGAGAGAGAGAGAGAGAGAGAGAGAGAGAGAGAGAGAGAGAGATATTTTAGGGGAAAAAATCTCTTTCATCACTTTGATTTCATTAATTTACATCTTACCTCTTTCCAGAGGCACTTAAAGTGCCTAAATCTCTCAGTAGAGTGTGGGCTGAGCATAAATAAGTGTTCACACACATAGAAAAACCAGCTGTACTATTCTGCTGACTCCAAGGTAATGATGATTTATAAAAGACAGAATGTAGTATTTCCAAAAACACTCAAGATCTCTGAACTAGAGACTTCACCTTTAACACATGACTGAAATGATTCAAAATCATCTTTCTTCCCAGGTCAATAGAAAACCACTGTAGCCATGTAGCTCAGTTCAGTGAGGGCGCAGAGCTTGAGAAAAAGAGCTGACTAGAACCCACAGGATTCTTAAATAAA
>NW_017731692.1:521804-525945 GCF_001890085.2 Hipposideros armiger
TCTCATTTAGTAAAGCTGCAGGCTTATATATATAATGCTCGGATGGTTGTTTGATCTAAATATTTCTGAATAAAGCAGTCCTCTTCCTGATGTTGCTCTCACCAGCTGCATTCCGTGGATAGCCATTCCCTAGATCTGACAGCTATGTAGTTAGTTGCTAATGATCCCAGATTGACCCTTCCCCCACCACTACTCAGTATTCCATTAGCCACTGCGTAAACCATGTGCCATAGCCAGGGTGAGGAGGTCTTGGGAGTATAGGAAGAGGTCCACCAGATGCCTCAAATTTCATAGAGTTGTGAGCAGGACTTCATTGTAATTTCACTAATTTGTATCTGCCTCTTTCCACAAAAGATTTGAAGTGCCAAAATCTTCCAACAGTATGTGTGCTGTGAGACATTTCATAAGAGAGAAAAACTCAAGAACTCTCCACAGAAAGGCAATATGCAAAAAAGCAAGACAAGACAGTGAGGAAAGGAAAGAAAGCAAAAGTTTCCCTCTGTTGAAAGGAGCAAAAGAAGTGAGAGTGAAAGATTTGGGGCAGTTGGTGATGGGAGTGGAGCTCTTTAAGACACTTTAATGATTAAAATAGATAGGTGACACATATGTAAGGTGAGCACTTGGCTTTATGGCAGGTTTGTCTCTGAATCTTTCCCAGCATTAGGAAGCCTTCTTCCTGTGTTACGACAACTTTAAGCCAAGGTTCCTCCCTGAACCTTGAGCCCAGTTCATCCCATGCTCATTATGCCAGCCATCCTTATTTGCAGCTAAATGTCGACTTCTCTTATGCTGACATCCTCTTGTTCTTCTGACCCCTTCCATCTTTCCATCTCTTTAGCACTATTCCAAACCTTCCCACAGAGTGCCAGACATGGGCCCAGGGATGAAGTCTGGTCCTCTGCCATGTTTCCTTCAGGCTCTACACTCCATCTTTCTCTCTACATAGCAACCCTGGCAAGGGCCAAGAATCTGCTGTCTCTGTGAGAAGGGACACATGCCCCCCTGTTTGCCGAAGTCCCCACCACTCCCTATTATTCCTCAGTCCTAGCAGTGTTCTGTTTCTAGCTCAGATGAGTGTGTTCAGTTTGTAAAAATTCATAGAGCACTTATTATTTTGTATTTTTCTGTGTATATGTTATATATCAGTTTTTAAAATCATTTATATTAATTTAAAAGCAGAATCTTGATTTCTCCAGACAAACTGTATTTACATGTAGGATGTGGAAAGGTCAAGCAATTATGTCCATGGTCATAGAGCCTGGTACATGACACAGCTAAGGATCACATCCAGGCAGTCTGTGTTCTTGACACCTAGCGTTTACTTCCTCTGAGGAAAGTTGGTTCAGTCATGAGACCCTCTAATTCTAGTCTTGGCTTCTCTTTGCTGGCACTTCAATATCCAAAACATGATTTTCAGAGACACATTTACATTAATTCTTTTATGTGCTGTGGTAAGTTAAAGATGGCCATAAATTCTTTGCAACCCCATACTGAGATGCGGGGTGGAATTCCCCTCCCCTTAAATGTGAGCCATCCATTGGCCCAAGTTCACTGGCTGACAGCCCCAGCTGAGCTCCCAGGCTACAGCCAGCACCAGCTCACCACCAGGTGAGTGAGCCATCTTGCCAGTGGATCCTCCCGCCTCAGTTGAGTGACCCTAGATAATGACACGTGGAGCAGAGATGAGCTGTCCCCGCTGAACACCACCCAAATTGCAGACTTCATGAGCAAAACAAATGACTGTGGTTTTAAACCACTGAGATTTGGCATGGTATATTGTGCAGCAGTAGGTCACTGGAACACCTGCCAACTTTGCTTAACAAATATAAATTAGAAGCAAATATAAGGTCAAAAAAGTTTTATTTTTTAAAAATATTAGTGCCATATGGAAAGCTTCCTCTAGAGAAAAACTTAACTCTTAATTCAAATCATCCCAGAAATTAATTTTGCATAGCTAAAATAGTTTTTTCTCTGTCCTCACTAAAGCAAATATCAAAGACCACCTACATTAGTACAGATTAACTGGCTAAATTAGAATCTTCTAAGGAAAAACACATTTGCTAGTAGCATCTCAATAAAGGGCCATAAAAATAATGGCAGAAACTAAATCAGTGTAAAATCATATTCTATATGCATCTGTGAGTCACTGGAAATTAGGTGTAAGAACCTCAGTCTAAACTTTGCTCCTGTAATTAGCTAAAGGGCAGAAGAATAAAATCTAATAACATTTTTATGTGGGATCGCCCACTCATTCAAGATATTTACTTGGCAAATATTTTCCCAACCAGACAGCATAATTACATAGGGTGTGTTCCACCAACCTAGCCAGCCAAGTTGGAGAGTGATTGCTTACCAGGGTGGTGTGTTTACTGCAAAGGGAAGTCACAGGATTTATTGCTCCTGTTTCACCTGAGCCCTTTCCAATGTGTACTCCCCGTGCTCGGTATTCCCTCCAAGATCAGCAAGGAGGGAAGAAACACCCTTGAGTGCATGGCTGGTGGTAAAATGCCTATGAGAAACTTGATAGGGCTATGGCTGGTGGTGAAGTACCTGGCAGAAAGTTGATGGATCTATAAAAACTGAAGATGGCCACAAATATAGGTGAGCGGAAAAAAGGTTGTCAGGCGAACAGGAGGTATGGTGTCAAGCAATTTGTTTGACATGTAGATGGATGGATGGATAAGATAGTGAGTTAGAAAGACAGGTATTTTTTCAGAAAGGGTTGCAGGATCTACTCTATTTGACCAGGGGTGTTACTTAGCTTTGCACCTCGAGCCTGGAAGTAGCCACAGACAAACACATAAACAAATGGACATGGTTGTGTGCCAATAAAACTTTACAGACATTGAAAACTGAATTTCTTATTATCTTCATGTGCCATAAAATATTATTTTTCTTTTGATTTTTTTCAATCATTTAAACATGTACAATCCATTCTTAGCTCACAGGCTGTACGAAAACAGGCTGGATTTGGCCCACGGGCCATAATTTGTTGACCCTGTTGTCATTTGGGTGGGGGAGGAGTTGGATGACTGGGGAGAGAGAAAGTGGCTTGCTTTCCACATTCTTCTTAGTAANAGAAACTGGGCTGACACCACCTCAGCCAGGTGATCAGGGGTAAGATCATGGTGGCAAGCCATGCTCATAGCAGGGACCCTTGACATGTGCTGTGAAAATGGCAGCTCATTTCTGTGGTCATCCTCCAAAAAAACCCAATAACCCTAGCCTGACCCTAAGAAAAACATAAGACACACTCAAATCCTACAAAATACCTGACCAGTACTCCTGTCCAGATCATCAAAAGCAAGGAAAGTGTGAGAAAATGTCACACCAGAGAAGGCTAAGGAGACATGGTGACTCAATTTGATGTATCCTGGAGACAGATGGGATCCTGGGACAGAAAAAAGGCATTCGGGGAAAATTAGTGACCTAAGAAGAAAGTGTGGAGTTTAGTAATAGTGTTAGATCAATGTTAGTTCCTTAATTGTGACAGACGGACTGTGGCAGTGTAAGATGTTAACATCAGGGGGGATCTAGGTTAGGAGAATACAGGAACTCTGCATTACCTTTGCAGTTTTGCTGTAAATCTAAAACTATTCTTTAAAAAGTTTATTCATATTGGGAAAAAAAACAAAGAGAAGGATCTCCAGGATTTGGAAACTTGTTAGGTGTGAAGGATAAGCGAGAAGGAGAAATAAAGATGAAAAGCCTTCAGCCTGGGTACCTGGGAAGATAGCCATGCCTCTGGGCAGAAAAGATGAATATAGAAGGCAAATCAGGCTTGAAATAGGAAATAATGAACTTGGAATACCAGGTACCATTGAACACTTCAAGTGATAAAATTCTCGTAAAGGGCTTTTGGATGTCACACGTTTTGTTTAAGATGATCTCCAGGCCTGAAGTATTTTGACATTTAAATCCCAATTTAAGAAAGAAAGATTAACTGGATTAAATAATCACATAGCTATTGGACTTTGTATAAATAGCTGGAGTCCTGCTCATATATAGCATGTCTCATATATACAGATGGTCCCTGACTTAGGATGGTTCGATTTAGAATTTTTCAATTTTATGATGCTGTGAGAGCCATATGCATTCAGTAGAAACCGTCCTTAGAATTTTGAATTTTGATCTTTTCCTC
>NW_017731692.1:530035-544940 GCF_001890085.2 Hipposideros armiger
TGGTAAGTTAAAGATGGCCATAAATTCTTTGCAACCCCATACTGAGATGCGGGGTGGAATTCCCCTCCCCTTAAATGTGAGCCATCCATTGGCCCAAGTTCATTGGCTGACAGCCCCAGCTGAGCTCCCAGGCTACAGCCAGCACCAGCTCACCACCAGGTGAGTGAGCCATCTTGCCAGTGGATCCTCCCGCCTCAGTTGAGTGACCCTAGATAATGACACGTGGAGCAGAGATGAGCTGTCCCTGCTGAACACCACCCAAATTGCAGACTTCATGAGCAAAACAAATGACTGTGGTTTTAAACCACTGAGATTTGGCATGGTATATTGTGCAGCAGTAGGTCACTGGAACACCTGCCAACTTTGCTTAACAAATATAAATTAGAAGCAAATATAAGGTCAAAAAAGTTTTATTTTTCAAAAATATTAGTGCCATATGGAAAGCTTCCTCTAGAGAAAAACTTAACTCTTAATTCAAATCATCCCAGAAATTAATTTTGCATAGCTAAAATAGTTTTTTCTCTGTCCTCACTAAAGCAAATATCAAAGACCACCTACATTAGTACAGATTAACTGGCTAAATTAGAATCTTCTAAGGAAAAACACATTTGCTAGTAGCATCTCAATAAAGGGCCATAAAAATAATGGCAGAAACTAAATCAGTGTAAAATCATATTCTATATGCATCTGTGAGTCACTGGAAATTAGGTGTAAGAACCTCAGTCTAAACTTTGCTCCTGTAATTAGCTAAAGGGCAGAAGAATAAAATCTAATAACATTTTTATGTGGGATCGCCCACTCATTCAAGATATTTACTTGGCAAATATTTTCCCAACCAGACAGCATAATTACATAGGGTGTGTTCCACCAACCTAGCCAGCCAAGTTGGAGAGTGATTGCTTACCAGGGTGGTGTGTTTACTGCAAAGGGAAGTCACAGGATTTATTGCTCCTGTTTCACCTGAGCCCTTTCCAATGTGTACTCCCCGTGCTCGGTATTCCCTCCAAGATCAGCAAGGAGGGAAGAAACACCCTTGAGTGCATGGCTGGTGGTAAAATGCCTATGAGAAACTTGATAGGGCTATGGCTGGTGGTGAAGTACCTGGCAGAAAGTTGATGGATCTATAAAAACTGAAGATGGCCACAAATATAGGTGAGCGGAAAAAAGGTTGTCAGGCAAACAGGAGGTATGGTGTCAAGCAATTTGTTTGACATGTAGATGGATGGATGGATAAGATAGTGAGTTAGAAAGACAGGTATTTTTTCAGAAAGGGTTGCAGGATCTACTCTATTTGACCAGGGGTGTTACTTAGCTTTGCACCTCGAGCCTGGAAGTAGCCACAGACAAACACATAAACAAATGGACATGGTTGTGTGCCAATAAAACTTTACAGACATTGAAAACTGAATTTCTTATTATCTTCATGTGCCATAAAATATTATTTTTCTTTTGATTTTTTTCAATCATTTAAACATGTACAATCCATTCTTAGCTCACAGGCTGTACGAAAACAGGCTGGATTTGGCCCACGGGCCATAATTTGTTGACCCTGTTGTCATTTGGGTGGGGGAGGAGTTGGATGACTGGGGAGAGAGAAAGTGGCTTGCTTTCCACATTCTTCTTAGTAAGTTTAGCTACTTTTGGAACTTTTTAAAATAAATATATATATATATATATATGTGTATATATATATATGTATATATATATATATATAACTTTTATAATAGAAACATTAAAGATATGTCCATGTTAGGTTCAAAAGGAAAAATACAAAAAGGTCTTTGTACAAGGGCACTGGTAGGTTTCAGTGGGAAAAGAACAAGTGATAGCCAGACCTTGGGACTCATGGTCAAATAATTCAAGGTCTTATTCATTCACACTCACCCACTCAGAGTTCGGGTTGAAGGTCCCATTTGCTCACTCTGAAGAGAAGAGATTTATCAACTTAAACTATAAACAGTTTAAGGCAAATGGTGTTACTAATTATAAATTATTTTCATCTTATTAAAGCCGGTCCATTAGAATATCTGCTTAAGAAGACTGTGAGCCTGGATAAGATGCTTAAAAGCAAGACCATATTTCTTTTTAAATTCAGTATTACTCAGAGTGATTCAGACTACTCTCTTTTCTTGTTTTACCCACAATTTGTTTTGCTTTTATCTATCTTAAGCTAATTTGCATTAGGGTTATGTTCTTTTTGTCCATCTTCTTCTCTCTAAATTCCCTGAAGACATGGTACTGGCTCGTATAGATTATAACTTTCATTCATTCATTCAACAAATATTTACTGTGTGCTTCTTACATACCAGGCATTGTTTTAGACCCTGGAGATACTGGAGTGAACACAGCAAAGTTCCTGCTCTATGAACACACATTCTTTGTTGAACTGGATTTTGTCCTGTTCATCTGAATTAATGTTCCCCTTCAGGGATAGCAAATGAAACTCACCCCACAAGTCAACCCTGATTGAGTGTCAGTGGCTGCTTGGGGTAGTCTTGTAGGCATTCTGAGAGTCACCTAGAAAGAGGACCCTGTTCTGTTACTTATCTGGGGAGAAGCGTGTGAGAGCACATGGGTCATGTGGATGTTATCCCTTATGTAGATTGTGAATTGTGGCACATGAGGGAGAGTGTGACGTGATGATGGTGGAATAGATACAGATTTGATGTCAGGATTCAGATGACTTTTCGTCCTTTTTAAAAACCGTTAATTTTTATTTAGAGAAGAAAAACAGAAGATTCTCAAATGTTTTGTTTTGGTCTTTAATAGGTTTAGAAAGAAGGTATCTATAAAGTGACAGAAGGTTTTAAGATCCTAAATGTATATTATGTATAATTTTTAAAATAGGGAAGCAGTAAAACTTCTTTAGGATTAATTAAATGTATTGAACAATAAGATGTTGATCAATTTTAAAGAATGTGATTACTTTTTACATAAGTGTGTTTCCATCTTATATGGTCGTAAAATTATAGTTCTCCTACCCCTCCCTGAGGACACCTTTATCCTCATATAAAGATCTGAGACCTCTGATGCCATGGCTCTTCACAGATTTTTGAGAAAGCAGCAACCAATTCTTCTTGCACAAGTAAATTCAGTAGGCACAGGATATTTCATTAATAAAGGACTCAAAAAAAATCAAGAGGACTTGTTTAAAAGTTATCATGATTTTTATTTTTAAAAAATTAATAGTTTTCAGTGTGCATGTTGTGTATGAATATGCATGTATGCATTTATATTTTAGTTGACTGACAGGTTGTCTTTTGGAAATTATGGTTCATAAAATAATTTATACCTACATTGAAAGTATAATCAACAGATCACTGTAGTCTTTTCTATTCCCACGATCAAGGAGCAGCCCCCAAATTAATTTCTCTTCTGCCTTGTCTTTGTGAAATGGCTCATGAGGCCTCAGTTTCCTCGGCTTTAAGGTAGGGGAAATGGTATCTGTTCCAGAAGATTGTTATAAGTGTTCTTTCTTCTTCTTATAACCATCATCATCAACAACACCATTATTATTAACAGCTAACATTTATTGAACATGTATTATGTCTTGTCTGAAGCACTTTACATGTATTATCTCATTTATTATCTCAGTAACACTATAAGGTAGGTCCTATTATTATTCCTGTTTTACAGACAAAAATTGGGATGAAGAGAGATTACAAGTCTGCTCAAGGTTACACAGTACATGATGACATGATGTAGGTGGAAGTCCCTGCACTGGGCCTGGCACATGATAGGAGCTTACTCCATGTTCCTGTGCCCCTTCCCCCATGCCCTGCATAGCAGCAGATTTGAGGGAACAGCCAGCTTTGTGGGTGATTTATTTAGGGATTGGCAGGGAAAGCCCATTTATTCCTTCTTCCTCCTGCAGGCCTCCTAAGACTAGACATGCCCCTTAGGATATTTCTAATGGTATCCTTCTTTTCATTCATTATGAAGACTTCAGCTTAGACCTTTGACAAGACTACAATAACAATTAGAGTGCAAACAGGAAATAGATGATACACACAAATTGGGTAATTTGACAAGAATTAGTAAAGAAACCCCTTACAAAGGCGGAGATCACGCAGGGGATGGTGCAGGGCTACTTCCGGTTGGTAAATGAAGGGGTGATCCCCAGACTGAAGAAGAGGGGAGTGGTGACCAGAACCTGGGACGAGAGGCCGTGTGGAGGGGCTGCCTGGCCCGAGCCGTGGCTTTGGTTAAGGGATGCCCCAGCCCACAGTGAGCCATAGAGAAGGAAGCCGAAGACATGCGTACCCCAGCCTCACTCTTCTCTCCCGCTCCCCCTGCCGCTGTCCCCCAGGGTGAGCCCAGTTGGAAGGCCCTGATTCAGTCCATGCAGACTGGGCTCCCCGAGAGCCTTAGAGAAGGTTCTGGGGGGCAGGTGGAAGATAGCACTGCTGCCACCCCTCAATAGGACCGCGAAATGGGAGGCGGATTGCACCATTCTTACTCTTCTTGGTATTTGTGCAGATTCAGATATTCTTGGTGCCAGCTGTTTAAACAGATGGCTGGCGCCACCAGGTAGACAGTTACAAATGATTTTTTATAAGTGCACATGTGGGAAAAGTCTCTGGCAAAGACTTGTTGGAGGACAAAGAATGGGACTTGGTACTGCCACACGCCTCCTTGGAGGCTGATTTACTGTCTCATTAGCCACACCTGTTAAAAATCTCAGTTCACATTTTTATCAAGTGAACATAGTAATACGTCCTTCTCAGGGACTTACGAGGCTTCACCTAGTCAAAGTCTGTATGTCCTTTGAGATTTGTCATGGAGATAAGAAGTCTTATGATGACGAGTATCATGTGTACTAGTGATTAGACATAAATCCCTTAAGTTAGATTTGAAATAAATGTGCCTTTAACTTTAGGTTGTTGACTCTATGGCATATTGCGGACTATCAGGTCTTAGAGTTTCATCGTGGAGGTAAATAGCTTGAATTGAAAGGTCATAGGTGTTTTTCTCTGACCTTCTTGCACATTAGATGGCCTCAGACATGCTGACCAGGATGACAATTGCGACAGTGCTACCAGGAACAAACACTTGAGTCAACTGTCTAAACCCTCCTTTGTCATTGTCCTCTGTGTACTCCAGGTGAAACCCAGAATAAATTACTGAAATGTAAAGTGAACATGGAAAGACCCTGTCATGACATATCTACCAAGTATCTTACGGTTTAGACAGCATATCAATAACCATGAGGAGTAGCTGGAACTCTCACACATTACCTGTGGGAATGTAAATTCATTCAATCATTTTGAGAAACTGACAATTTCAACTAAAGCCCTATAGATATCTACCCCATGAATAGCGGTTTTACTCCTAGCTATACACGCAAGAGAAATGAGTGCATATATCCACCAAAAGACACACACAAGGTTATTTCTACCTCCTATTCCTAATAGCCCCAAACTAATTACCCAAATGGACATCAACAGGGACATGGATATAATAAATTGTGGTACTGTTATATAGTGAAGTACTTCACAGCAATAAAAATAATGAAAACTTTTTAAAAATAATGAACTAATAAAGCATGCAAAAACATGGATGAATCCCAAAGATATTATGTTAGGTAAAAGAAACTAGACACAAAAAGAGTATCTGTTTGAAGTTCAGGAAGAGATAAAATTAATTTTAATAAAAATTTTCAAAAAATGATTACCCCTTATGCCAGGGTAGGGGTAAAGAAGTTCTGATTTGGAAAAGTCATAATGAAACCTTCTGTATTTTCTATATTTTGATATGGATGGTGTTCCAGAGGTATCTATATAAAATTTCTTCAGCTTCAATAATTGTGTGTGTGTGTGTGTGTGTGTGTTTAAGTGTATTGAGTGATACAGCCAAACCCTGGCAAATGTAGCAATGATAATGCCAGGAAAACACATGAAACGTTTACTTTACTACAGAATACACAAAGCTACAATCTCTCTGGACTTTGCCAATATGTATAAAAATCCTTAGAAATAAGCATACCTTAGACCTATATCCTGTAGAAATCATGGAGAACATATGTGAAGTTTATCTACAAGGATGTTCATTCAATGTCCTTCGTAATGCTGAGCATTTGGAAACAATCCAGTGTTCAGTGTTGAGAACTGGTAAATATGTTCTGTAATAATATGCAGCTATTTAAAAAACGTGGCAGGGAAAGACACTATGATTGCATTCACGTGTGTTTCTACTGAGACAATAAGGTAGATATAGCAAAGACTCCAGAAAACTGTGTTAATTGTCTCAAAAAGTGGCCTTAGTGACAATGAAGACATTTGAAATAATGTATATGAATCAAATTGACAAATATTAGTAGATATCTGATTACACATTATTAACATCCCTAGAAGGAAAATGCATTCCTTACATTCCTTCCTTGAGTTTATTTATTCTCATACTCTTTGAGTTAGTTAGCCTTACATTTAGAATCTATGTATCTGATTCAGATTGAGCAAATGAAATCTTGTCTGTGGGCTGAAACTGCAGTTTTCCTTTTTAGCAATTGCTGATTAAAAAACTCTAGGCCTCTGAGTATATTGATATAAGTACAGAGACTGGGTGCTAAACCGTAAAGCCATTGGTGAGAAAGCTCTTGGATAAAGTTGAAGACTGAAAACATTCCCATAATAAAATCTCATTCTGTTTTTAGTAACTTTATTAAATATCTTTTTAGAGTTGTCTCTGAGAAGTCCACTTGCAGACATACAGACTTTCTAAAATTTAACATTATCTCCTATGTAAATAACATTACATGTTAAGTACTTGTCATGGGGTAACATTATTCAAATTAGAAACTGTAACTTCCCAAGATGATAGAAAGTTTTGATTGTTTTGTCAAGAAAGGAGTCCTCAAAAGTTTATTTCTGTCTCTTCTTTTTTTTGGCCAAAGGAAAAATTAAGTCAATGACTCTCATAGTTTCCTTATTTTGAACAGTGCATATAAGAGATTTTTGTACTGTCATTTCTAAAAGCTTTTTTATTCAGTTTATCAAAAAGTCTTTGGAAAGGAGAATTATTTTTTTCTATTGGGAAAAGGAAGAATTACCTTATTTTCAAGGTTGCTTTATATTCAGCCATCGTTTTTGCAACTGTAAATGAAAATAATGCTACAAAACCTTAGTGGTATTAAAAGAATTAAATAGTATCTGATATGAGGCAAATGCTCAATAAATTATAACTGTGTATACGAAAAAGCTTGGACAATTAAGTTCACAAACTTTCCACCATGTAAGTGCATGGTAGAAAGTTCGCAAGCTTAATTGTCCAACCTTTCGTATGTATAGCTGTATATACACATGCATAATAACTCACATAAATAGAGCTCTCTGTACAGGAATCATTACCGTTGTTTCTTATTTCCTACCTAGCGTCATATTTGGCATATAGTAGGCACCATAGTTTTTACTGCAAGCCCCCTTTTTTGGTTTGTCATATATGGCGATCAGTCAGTGACTCATATTTAATTCTCCAGGCCACTCCGATCTGGGGTTTCAGTAGAATTACAGATATTTTCTAGTAAAATTAAACATGACAACAGCAGGTTTAACTCCTTCCAAAACTCTCCTTTTTATTCAAGAGGATTCTTGTGGTGCCCTGTCCTCCTACCCCATTCATTCATTCATTCATCCATTCATTCATTCATTCCACACATATTTCCTGAATACCAGTCATGACTTGTGCACAAAGCTAGGTGCAGGGGACATAGTGAACAAAACAAGAAGAGGCTCCACCTTCATTCTTGGAGATTATATTCTGCCAGGGGTGCCCTCGTGGTGTCACTTCTTTTGCTGCTCCAGTGTTTTCCATGCAATTCCTAACCCCCATTCTCCTGTTGCTTATGAGCCAGCCCTGGAGGCCAGCCACTACTCGCTTCAGGGGGCACAGCTGTTCTCTGAGCATTGGGGCTTTCTTGCCTTCCATGCAAAGAGGCCCTTCACCTCATTCACCTTGCTGGACTTCCAAGTAGGTCAGTGGTCACATAGCCCACACTGACCCGAAACCCTCTCTCCAGGAACTCCGTTGAAATGAACCAATTGTTGCACAACGTCTTGGCTGAACATTTGAAAAATACCCCATAAACAAATACCAGGTTATCTGAAGTTTTTCCTGAGGATTTACCAGCATCCTCTCACATCTTTGTGGTGTAAAAGGAAAACGAGGGAAATGTGTCAGCCACGATTGGCATGAAGCAGAGACGTTTTCAGGGAAGGGTGAGGGATTCCAGCCCAGAGTCTCTTCAGGTTCTTGAAACAGCAAGCATTAGGTAAAGATTAAAACGGCAAAAGTAAACACTAAACCTGTGAACAAAGAACAAACACAAAGGGGGGAAATCCTTCTGTGGAAACCAGCTTTCCTCCAGAGAAGAAAAACAAGAACCTGCTGAAAAACCTGTCAGCCTGGAGTAATAAATGGTGGTTGGAGTCTGCACAGAGCCTCCTGGGTCTGTTTCTCTGCTGAAACACTGTGTTTTTAAATGGAAATTAATGTTTGGCAGCTCAGGGATTGACGTAGCAGGCGCCGGCTCCATTGTGGAGCGGGGACACAAACAGCAAGTGGGAAGATGATTTCGGCAGTGGGTAAGGCAGAGGGTAAGAGGATGCAGTTAAGTGAGAAAAAAACAAAAAAGGCAATTCTGTGAAATTCAGCATGAAGGTAGAGGCAGCTCACTTTGAGAAGTTACTCCTCCTAAATTATGCGTTTGTTGACTAAAATGATGTTTCTTGAACATCCTCTCTGTGTCTTTGTTGTGCTGGGCTGTGGGGACACAGTGGCAGTTGGGTTGGAGGCGCAGCCAACACCCATCAAGTCCCTATCCTTTGCAGGACAGTGCTTGGGGCTTTGGCAAGTTCTCAGGGACACCCTGAGAATGGGGTTCCAGGCCAGGGACGTGTGGAGCCAGCCTCAGCCAAGGTCTTTCAACTCCAGAGCAGCTGTCTTCCTGCTGTTTCGGAACCTCTGTCCTGTTGTGATTTAGCTTTTATTTGTACTTTCACTCATGACTACAATTTTGATTTCTGTTGTGAGGTGACACTTTTTCTGATCCTTGGAAGCTGCATTGGGCCAGTGTCCTTCCCACCAGAGAACCATAGTCTCAGGCGACATGTGTAATTCCACCTTCCCTCTCCAGCTCCTGTTTTCTCCCCTTAGCCTCTGAATGGGTTTCAGGTCTAAGTCTGAAACATGCGTTCTCTGGCCAAACACTCCTTCTGAAGTCTTCTCAAGATCTTCTTGGCTCCCTCCCCAATGCAGGCCTCTTCTCCCCCAGTCAAACTCGGTATAAACCAAAATGAAAGCAAGGAGAGAGACTCAGGACCATTGATGGTACTCCAGGACTTTAACGTTTCTCATTCTGAAGTTAAATTTTATTTCAAAGACAAAGACATGTTTACAGTAGAACATGATGAAACGAAGGTCCACAGGTGTATTTCAGAGAATTCTGAATGCGGAGGCCATGGAAGAATCATAAAGAAACATGATTGTGGAAACTTCAAAATTGTAAGACATTATGTCTGTCTTTAATTTTAATCATTCATTCATTCAGCTGATATTTATTGAGCACCTACTATGTTCCAAACACTTCAGTGCTAGGGATACACTTGGCAGTGAACAAAGCAGACAAAAAAATAATAATGTTGCTCTGAAGGCGCTTATATTCTATCAATAGTTCTTAGAATGGCGCGGGGAAACAAGTCAATAAACCTAAGAATTAAGTACATTATATGGAATTTTAGAAGGTGATATGTGCTAAGAAGAAAATAAAGCAGGGAAGAGAGGCACTGAGTACAGGAGTATGCTTGCAATGCAGCTTTACATAGGAAGGCTGAGGAATGCCTGGCTGACATTTGATTGACGTGTGAAGTGAGGGAATTAGCATTTGGATGTCTTGAGGGAGAGCTTTCTGTCAGAGGGAACAGCAAGTACAGAGGCCCTAAGAGTTTGCCTGGTGTGCTAGGAAGAGTGAAGTTGCCAGCCTGGCTGGGGCACAAAGGGTAAAGTCAGAGGTTTGGTCCAACCATGGGTCTTTGTAGGATCTTCGTCTCTGTCTGAATGAGATGGGCGCCATTAAGGAGTTTAGAACAGGAGTGACAACATCTGACTTCGTCTCACAGGGGTTAATGAGGTCAGGAGAGGGATTTTTAAGGACTGGGCAAATAGCAGCATGTTTGTGTGCCATTGGAAATGACCCATGGAGAGAGAAAATATGATGCTGTGGGAAAGGGGAGAATGGCTGGTGTGATGCCCTCCAGGGAGGGGGGGTTGGGATGTAGAGCGGAGGAGACGGACGGACTGGCCTCAGGATCAGGGCAGGCACTGGGGCAGGTGGTGGGTCCATGTGGGGTGGGAGCTCGTGGGACTTCTCTTCTGATGGCTTCCACTTTTTTCAGAGAAGTAGAAAGCAAAATTGTGAGCCAAGAGCAAGAATGGGGGAGGAGGAAGTATTGGATGTTTGAGGAGAGAGGATATCGATTAAAACCATCTAGGAGGGCGGGAAGGTAAGTGGGCCAGGAAAACAGAGTAGGACTACCAGGTCACGGTCCTGGTTCCTGACCATGAATCTAAGGTGAGACCAGCTGCACGGGTATCTTCTCCTTCAGCCATGCTGAGCTGCATGGGGCAGGACAGAGTAAGGAGGGTCAGATGTATAACCCAGTGGAGGGTTTTCTGGGTGAATATTATGAAGGGAAGGAGAGGGAAGGGAGTGGGGGGTATAAGTAAGTGAATGATGATAAGCTGCTTCAGAAGTGAAAATAAGGAGGATATTGATAATAGTGAAAAGATGGTAGGATCAATGCATGTCAGTCTACTTGGATTGGGAGGGTATTAAAGGGAGTGAGCTGGAAATCAAAGCTGTGGTTGGGATGCTTGCAGGGGATGATGGAGACGGTGACATGGTCTAGAGCAGGGGTCGGCAAACTTTTGAGATAGAAGAGCCGCCAGGGGTCAGCAAACTGCAGCTCGCAAGCCACAGGCTCTGAAGTAAAATTGAAAATGAAAATAAAACTAACAAAGTTTCATTTATAAAATTTTTAAAGGATATTATTCACATAATGGTGATTATGTAAAAATATATTTATGGCTCTGGAATGTTTTTTAAATTGTTGTGAGAGACAGGATTGGCTCTTCCAGGGGTCGGCCAACTTTTGAGATGGAACGTACCCAAATTGCCGCATGTGGCTCGCGAGCCGCAGTTTGCCGACCCATGGCCTAGGGTGTGACTGGGGGAACCTGAAGTAGGGCGGAGGACAAGACGCTTGATGGAAAAGTGGTCGAGGGACATAACAGAGGGGATATTGGGAGTTTCCTCTGTGGGTTTTGAAATCACCAGATATGTATAAGTGAGTAATGTTGGCCAAGGTAACTGAGTCAGGGGCTAAAATCTTCAAGGAATGAGGAGAGTGACCATATGGGGGGTTCTATTGATGACTGCAGCAAGGAGGGGTCACCTGTGGTGAAGTCCAATGACAATTCTCAAAAGGTGGCAAGTGTAGAGAGAAAGGAAGGTCAGTGGCACAGAGGAGCAAGGAGACCAGCTATGGAGGTCACTTCAGCATCCATGACACAAAGGGAGTGGGAGAAAAAACAAAGGAAGCCACGTCCACAGGAAGACCCAGGCTTCAATTAGAGCAAGAACATGAAGGAAATGTTCGAAGTTTGGGGATAGAGAGGACTTTGTTGGTGACAGACTCTGAGGTCAGAGTCGGAGGGTTGGGACGTTGGGCTGCCAGCGCTGTGTGGGGGTGGCAGCCCGGGGATGATGTTTGCCTGTCTGCATCCCTGCAGATCTCGGCCTCACAGACCCTAGCAGGGGTCAGGGGCGTGATGGTAGGGTCTCATTGGTTTTGAAGGCTGCAAATAGACGTGTGTTGGGAAGGAGTGTAGTTTGGTCAAAGTGAGTCTTTCCAGGATATCTTGAAACTTGGTCCCCTCCAAGTTGCAACTATAAACAATGAAAACTTAGAAAAGTAAATGGAAATGTATCAAAGTCCCCATAGTAGTTGTATCAGCATAGTGGAATTATGGACAGTTTCTGTTCTCTTCTTCACTATTCTCCCCTTAAACTCAGTTTAAACACTCTGCCACCTCTTGCTTATAATTTAAATAAAACAGCCAGCACCCTTCGACAGGATTCAACTTACTTTGTCTAGATGCACAAAAGGAAAAACACACATTAAAAACAACGATGACCACAAATATTGTCCCTGCTGACAATGTTTCCCTGGGTGTTCTCACTGTGTTTGTGCAGGAAATCCCAGGTAAAGCAAATGCCTTTCTGTCCTTGATTACGACCGAGCACAATGCGTCCTGCCCCCGGCTCTATTACATCTTTTTGGCCAGATCCAAACCTCTCGGGTTCTTTCAGGAAGTGTGTGTCTAAAAATTTCCGAAGCCTGCATAGAGATTCATGTGTACCCAGATACACAAATTTGTAATTAGCAACAGCTGAAGTGTTGTTCTTTATATTTTTGCTAAACCCTCTGAAACCTCAAGGGCTGTTAGAAGTGAAATTATTCTAAATTTCAACCTTGGTTATCAAATCTATTTATTTTTATTAGATGGAGAGTTTAATTATTCCCTTAACTATCATCCATCCTTATCCCCAGCAGCACTTCTTTGTAATTAAACCTCCCGGTCCTGCAACCCAAGATTATTGCACAAATATATGTAGAAACTCACCAATCTATTATCTACTGAATGCACTAAACACCATAGACGATTTGTGAAATCCCCTACTATATTCTGATTTAGGGAAAATACGTTACTCTTCCTCTAGGTTGTAGGTAGAACACTATTTTATCTGAAGAGAAACACACTGGAATTAAACATAAATATAGGGAATAATCATAAGCACAGTGTATTTCTTGAACAAATGAATGAATGAATGTTGGATGATTTTTATCAAAACGATTTTAACCTCCAAGCATATTAACAGATTGACTTGGGTCTTGAGTATGAAATCCTGCAGGAAGAGTAAGAAGAGCCTGAACTAACAACCCAGAAAACCGCAGTATTCTTGGATGTGTCTAACAGTGAGTACCTCCGTCAGCTTGGGCAGTTGGCTTAGCCTGTCTGGCTCTCACTTTTATCATGACAAATGAGAGGGTTTGACTAAAACTTTAGAACTATGGAGACTATCAGGTATCACAGGGATTTTCTAATTTCCCTCCAAAGAAACCCTGGGTCCTGACTCCCAGTTCATCTCCTTTCCATTACACTGTGCTGAGCTTAAGCCACTTCCAAATAAATGAGTAGATGATTCCACACCCCATGCTACTGAGCATCTCTGAGGGGTTTGGGTCAAAACTACATCATAGTGATGGTTTCACAATTCTGTGAATGTACTAAAAAACATTGAATTGTACACTTGAAATTGGTGAATTGTAGGTATGGGAATTATATCTCAATAAACCTAGGTGAGAATTCTTTTGTTGGTAGGTGATGGAAACAACTCAAATTGAGTCAAGTGCACAAATGAGAATGAATGACCCATGCTGTTAAAAAGTCCCTCACCAGATGTCCAGGCAGGATTAGATTCCAGTCTTGCACATAGCATTGGAGCCCAGATGCTCTGTCCATCTCTCAGTCCTCTCTCCTGAGTGGGAATGTCACTCTCAGGAAGACAGTCTCCACAGGTGGCCCCTGGCAGTGCTCAGCTGATAGCATTACCAATTTAGTAACTCAGGCAGAAGCATCTCCAGCAAAAGTCCTGGGACTGAGAGTTATTGGCTTGGTATGGGTCTCCTCACCATCCGATAATAATAACATTCATACAACATAAACCAACTTAATTCTTACAATATCCCATTTTATAGATGTAGTAATTGAGGCACAGAGAGGTTAAGTAACTTGCCCAGGACCACACAGTAGTGAGTATAGGACCCAGATTCAAAACTCGGGCAGTCTGCCCCTAGAGTTTGTGGTCTTACTGGTTTTAAATGCTATGTGACCTCCAGTCACTAGAGTCCAGGGAAGGAAATGTTGTGACTGTCCAGCCCTGGAGCAGATCCGATATTTGAAGCTATATTCTCTCCTGACACCCTGTGTTCCAGACCTTTGAGGACTGATTAGAGATGTAGGTGTGTGGCTAGGTTCTTGGACCTTAAGGGTTTCAAGTTGAACCAAGAGCAACATCCATAGGCGGCAACTTCATTTGGGTAGGGAAAGAAAGGAGGCTCATAACCTCAGAGACCGCTGTATTTTGAGCAGCATTCATTGTCAGACAGGATCTCTACAGTTTATATGTCTACATTTCTATGTTCAGAGGTGTGGGTGTCTTTATTCACTGCCAGCTCTGTAGAGCAGAAAAGGATAGCACTAACCAGCACACGTCAATAAAGAATGTTTGACATGAAAATGTTACTCTTGCAAGCGATAAACCCTGACTGCCAACAGGAGCAATTCACATTAGTAATAGTAGTCATGATTAATAAGAGCTAATGCTTCTTGAGTGTGCTGTATTAGGTACTTTGTATGCACTACCCCATTCTGTCCTCCCAGTCACCTTGGGAATGAATAGGTGTTGATGTAGCTCCATTATCAGATGAGGAGACTGAGGCACAAATGTTTAGTAACTTGTCCCACGTCACAAAGATGACACAGTTGGGACTGGTGAGGTTCAGGACATGCTACCCCAAAACATGGCACCTTGGCATATTGACTATTTTAAGCCGAAGGGGTTTGAGAAAACACCAGAAGCAGGAAGGGCACTCTGACTGCCCCCACCCTTCTCCCCTGAGACAGGCCATGGAACCCTCCTATCCCCAGAGGAGAGGAGCGTCCTTATCTCAAAAGGCCAAGGGATACTGAGAAGAATCCGAACAAACAGGCTTTGCTAAGTTTCCCCCAGTTTACTACCCTGAGCACACATCCTTTTGTCTTATCACATTTTTCCTATGACTGCCCA
>NW_017731692.1:546767-548439 GCF_001890085.2 Hipposideros armiger
TGATGCGTTTAGTCTCTTTAACACTTAATTCACCACCTCCACCCCCGTTCAATATTTTCAATATTTGTAATGTACAGTGATAGCTAAAGGGCAGGGCTTGAATGATTTCAAATTTAAAAATTAAAAGTAAAGACCGAAGGGTTCTCTTTTGTCTTTGTTCCTTTAAATGGAGGTGGCCATATCCATGTCTCCATAAGAAATGGGCACAGCTGTGGGACTGACACAGGGCTGGAGTCCTGTGTGATCTTGCCCTGAGTGATGCGTAATTTCAGAATTGTTGAAGGGAGTGTCTTGATGCTTGGCTGGTTTATAATTACACTGGCTCTACTGGTTTTTCTTTGGTTAGTAAATGTATGGAATTTACTATGTCACAGGACATGGGTACAGATTGTTACATTGTCAGATCCAGAGCAAATTGAAAGTATGTCACACAGCATTTGCAGAGGGCAGACATTGCCTCAAGCTTAGGCCTGGCTTAACCTGATTCATAGTAAACCTGCTTCAGCCCCATATGTTGTAGCCGCACAGGTTGTAGGAATCAAAGATAAATAGGCAGATGTTTCCAAATATATGACATGTGGAATTGTTAAGCAATCACTGGTTTGGTTTTCTTTTTCTCTTGATTCAGTTTGTGAACGTTTGTACACATATCCAAACAGATTGCTTGTAGGCTATGTACATTATAATAAGTATCTTTTTAGGTTTACCTTCAATCACAGGAAATACGGGGATTACCTGGCACTTGTATAAAGTACCTTTACTGGGCCCACATCCTCTGATCCTGCTCAGAAGCAAGAGAGACGTAGTAAATATTATCCTGACACTGAAGTTGGACTTACACAGGTGACAAAGTTAAATACTGGCTGGCCCAGAGGGGCAGCCTGCTAGGTCCACTGCCTCCAGGTACAGTGTGTGGGCCTCTCCTCCACATTGTCACCTAATAATATGGCTTGATTGATGTTTCTAAAGCCATGATTTTCCAGCTTCTGAAGAGGACCAGGAGTAGGTCATCGTTTTGTTTCATTGTTATGTTGACCCAATTACACATATTCTTTTCCATAGATTTCTCTCTTCTGTATGCTGTAGGAAGCACATTTTATGCATAGCCAGGGATTTTTTAAACCAAATTTAAGAGCAAAATCTGAATTTCTGTGGAACAGGAAATGGGGAAAACAAATACCTTATCAGTGCTGATTGCTCATACATGCATGCTAACCAAAACTCTGAAAAAGAGTTGGGATTTGGAAATTCAAATTCTTTCCTCGTCCCCTAAAATAAAACCCTGTTTCCCTTTAACCAGAGGTCCAGCACTTTCTCCATCTCCTTCCTCACAGGCTAGCTTTGGAGACAACCGGCTGCCTTCCTGGCTTCAGTTCTTCCCCTCCCTCCCTCTCTCCAGTCTGGACACTGCCCAGGTTTCTGTTGAGGTTGCCAGTGGTCTCCATGTGAATCAATTAAGTGGACAGCTTTTAGGAGTCAATTTAATTCCTCTCTTAACAGAACTTAGTACACATCATGGTGACCTAGGGATAGTTACTTCTCTAAATAGTTTATTAAGTGAGGGTGGCCCCTTCTTCCTAGGACTGTATCGAGGACTAAATGAGATGGTTTGTGGGAGTGGTGAGCACATGTCTGCTACAGGGATGAGCAACAATAAATGGCAGTGATCGCT
>NW_017731692.1:550573-553586 GCF_001890085.2 Hipposideros armiger
TCCCCAGTACCCAGGTCCGGTTATGTCTCCATGCCATCTGCCCTGTCACGCCTCTACTTTTTGCCAGAGCCCAAATCACCCTGTACTTACTTGGTTAGTGTCTGTCTTTTCTGATCAGTGCTTTGCTCCATTCGGCCGGGTTCTGTTGGTCTCTTTCAGCTGCGGTCTCCCTGCAACCTGGCCAAAGCCTGACACACAGTAGGCCCTCCATACATGTCAACCGGCTGGTTTGCTTGGGTTTTGCTGTACACGTCAGGGTGTTTCATAAAACAAAATGTTCTAGTGAAGATTGCAATGGCCACTCTCATTAATTTGGTGATCCTCTTCATTAAACAGGAGGAAGGTACAATAGTTGTATGAACTGTACCTCTTAAAAAATGGAGATAGATTTTCAAAGTGGGATGGTGAACTAAGAAAGCAGGAGAGCTGAGATAATCCTGTGGCCATTATATCAGCCTTTTTATGGGCTTCATTGCACTTGGTCCCGTTATGTAAACTGTAATGACTCCACTGCTGTGCTTCGTCCAGTAAAATAGGGCTCCTCTCAACCTACGTCTGAATGAATATTCATAACGGGCCCTCCCTGAGCTGAGGGTCAAGGGGACTCTGGGATAGTGATGAGAGAAAGTATCTTCACAAACCTCTGAGTCCAAAATTCCGTTACTTTTCCGCCTCCGCCCCTAACAAGGTTGCTCTCTGAAGCTGCATATACCCTCTGTGCAGCTGGTTGCTGTGGTACCAGTATATTTTATAATCTGTCTGGTAATAGCCATGAAATAAAGGACAGGCCTACACTTTCCATTGGTGTAGGGTGCACTCAGCTCACGCCAAAAGTTCTTTCTGCGTTTTGAAAAGACTTATCTCAAGCTTAAAGGCTTCAACTTCCTTTTTTAAGACATGGCTCCATTTCTTCAGGAAACTTTTTTTTTTGTTTTTTTTTGGCCAAGATACAAATGGGATTTCAAATACTGAAGGAAGTAGATTTGCTTTACTGAATACACCCTTGGCAACCAAGGGAAGGCTACCTGAGATTTTAAAAGAGTAATAACCAGGTTTGTCAGTACACTGCTTCGGATGATGAAACTGCACAGGGTTACAAGGTTATGTACCTAGAACCTTGTGGTGGTTCTCTTTTTAAAAATGCTGCCTAATTATGGACGTAATGACATAAAAACAAAAGTGGCCCATTCCCTTCCCAGTTTCCATTCTACTGAGGATGACCCAAGAGCAGAATTAGATTTTCAAAGTGATCAGAAAGGAAATTCAGTATTATTGAGGAAAAACAGCTTTAACCTTAGACACTAACCTTGTGTGTTAAATATAAGCAGAAAGACACAAAGAGCCTACCCATGAATGTTGCTGGCTGTCTTTTGAAAACTAATGTTATGCCACTGGGCTCCTACAAATAGTAATAGTCTGTATGCCCTTTGAGCTGTTTGTATGGCAATGGTGATTGGTTGCACACTTACCTGATCACTCATGCAACTCAGACTCACTGTATGGGTATTTAAGGATGACCTTGGTGTTCACAGCACTTTGAATCACAGGTGTGAAACATCAGGCCTCATCAGCCTGGACCACAGNAGGGACGTCTTCGCTGATTGGCCGACACCTAACTAGAGACCTCAGGAAGTGAGGTAGTGCCCTGTGTATGTAAAATGTCTTGAAGACCACTCAGGCAAAGGGAACAGCAAGTGCAGAGACCCTGAGGTGGGGGGTACTTTGTACATTTGGGGAACAGCAAGAAAGTCAGAGCGGCTGGAGCAGACTATGCCCTGTGGGGGAGAGGTGGGAATGAGGACAGAGAAGTGGCTGGGTGAGGAGAGGTCAGAGCGGATCACGTGGTGTTATCCAGGCACAGTAAGGACCTTGCTTTACTGTGAGTGAAATTAGAGGCCAGTGGAGGGGTTTGAGCCAAAGACTGTCGGGGGCCAGGGTGGAAGCAGGGACCTGCATAGGAGGCTATTGAAATAGCCCAAGTTGAACCCTCTTTCTTCTGACCTCCAGCCTTCCTCCTCCATCTCTTTACTTTCATCTACACCTGGTGACCACTCAGTACATCCAAATATACCCACGCTCCCCCACACCCCCGACCTCTCTAAAGTCCCACAATACAGTAAATGGCATCACTACCTAACCAGCTCTTCAGGCGTCTCCTGAGAGTCCCTCCCCTTAGCACATCACATCCGGGGAGTCACCAGGTCCTGTTGCTTCTGTCCCACCATGTCTCACATATGGACTCTTCACCACTCTACTCCCAGCCCCCATGGCTTCTTTCCTCGATTACATACAGCAGGAGCCTCCTAGCTGGGAACTCTGTGTTGACCCTGCCCCTCCAGCTGCAGCTGGACTGTCGAATGAATTCTCCACAAAAATGTAGAACTCTGTGAGAAACAGTGAAATGTTTTTTTTCCGTAAAGATAGGCCTTTTTCACAGTGGAGCTGCATTTTAAGTTAGCAAAAGGGACACTTAACACCTGAAGTGTTTGCTTTTGGATTACATCGCTGGAGTGGAGAGCTACCCAAGGAGAGCAGGCATCCCCCTGACATTTGCACAGCCACAATGCTCCTTCTGAGAATAAAGAATGCTTTGGCCCCAAGTAGGACTTATCACACCTTCCCTTGGCCACAGAAAGCTAATTAATGTCTGGTTTTTGAATAACAGTTTTGTACCTACATCCTGCTACTCAGACCACTCCACTACATAATTAGGGATTGTTTTTAATTAAAAAAGGGGGTACAGTGGGTGTGGTATAGATGCATGTTCACTTCTTTATTTAGTTTTACCAGAAAGAAATCAGAGTCTCCAGTTGTACCCCAACTGCAGCCAGACCTAAAATAAGCACAAATAATAACAATTGGATTATATGACTCCTCTGCTTAGAACCCATCCGTGGTTTCTAATTGCCCTGGCAATAAATTCTAGATTCCCCCACCAGGCCCTGTGTGATCTGCTACTTGCCTCCCCGCATCCCTTGCTTTTTCCTGCTACATTAGATTTATCTCCATTTCT
>NW_017731692.1:556751-559203 GCF_001890085.2 Hipposideros armiger
TGAGTCGCCGGCGATGGCTAGGCTGCAGCCCCTGTGGCTGTGGGTTGCCATGGGCTACCGTGTGTAGCCAGCAGCCGGCATGAGCGGCTGTTTGGAGGCCGGCGACTGATCTGCCTCGCCGGGGAAGAGCACAGTGATGGTGCCAACTTGGGCCAGTGAGGCGGCGTCCTCCACAACTAGACTGAAGAACTAAACGACAGCAACTTGTCTGTTCCCCTTGCCCCAATTAACCAGCGCTGTTCCCATCCCCCCAATTCCCCAATAAAAATCTTAAAAAAAAAAAAAGAGCAATGGCATTCCATACCCTGCAGTCCTGAAATGAGTAAATGGAGGGGTGTAAATATTTATTGGAATGAGAGTGGAGCAGAGGGCAAATGTGCTTTGTCTCCTGGTAGACAGTTACACATCTGGGGATCACTGTTGGCACCAAGCATTTAATAATCCCATCGGTTGAAAATATATATTCTGAGGTACTTTGAAATTGCATAAGCTACCTAGACGTTGGCAGGGAAGTCACCCTGGACAGATTCCAAACTGCAGCTGACCAAGAAATCCAATACAAATCAATATGTAATTACAAAATCCTATCTTTGGCCACAGCCCTTTAAATATATTTATTTAGGCATGGAATAGACTTTGAACACCCGACTCTAGGACCGTAGCAACTTTTGCTAGCCTCAGGTTCAGTTCTTTGGGGATATTGTCCCTTTGGCCTGAAAAGCCCACTCTCCATGTGACCCAGCAATGGCAGAGCTCCCGCTGGCCCAGCTGCTGCGGCATTGTCTCCACTGACAACCCCGTGCTCTCCTTGTCTCCCAAGTCCTTGGAAGTGAATTACATCTCATTTCAGAAAGGAATCAGTGAGTTTTATAAAGTCTTTATACTTCTTTTTCCTTCCTGTTAGCTCTTTTTTACAGCAGAAATTCACTGGGTCAGCCCTACCCTAGGGTTACATTCAGAGAAGGAGGCATCTTTTTTGCACTATGTGCTTACCTCCCCATAATGTGTTTATTTTTCTCTACTGCGCTTCTTCCTTAACATCTCAATTCGCTGGTTTCCTGTTTCTTGGCCTCTCTTCCTCTCCCTGCACCCTCACTTTATGCCCGTTTATCACTAAGTCCTGCACATATGTTTTGCACAGAGTGGTGGCATATTGAGAATTGTAGCTGCTCAGAAGGAGATGTTTTGTAGGAGCCGTTAAAGACATTTAATGGATCGTTACCTCTCTACTTATCTCTTTTGATGAAATTCTTTACATAACTCTGTCTCTATGTGAAATTAAAGTGAGAGTTTAAGAAAGTACCTCATCAAAATGAGCAGTTTTCAACAGAAAAAANTAGAACCTTGTGGTGGTTCTCTTTTTAAAAATGCTGCCTAATTATGGACGTAATGACATAAAAACAAAAGTGGCCCATTCCCTTCCCAGTTTCCATTCTACTGAGGATGACCCAAGGGCAGAATTAGATTTTCAAAGTGATCAGAAAGGAAATTCAGTATTATTGAGGAAAAACAGCTTTAACCTTAGACACTAACCTTGTGTGTTAAATATAAGCAGAAAGACACAAAAAGTCTACCCATGAATGTTGCTGGCTGTCTTTTGAAAACTAATGTTATGCCACTGGGCTCCTACAAATAGTAATAGTCTGTATGCCCTTTGAGCTGTTTGTATGGCAATGGTGATTGGTTGCACACTTACCTGATCACTCATGCAACTCAGACTCACTGTATGGGTATTTAAGGATGACCTTGGTGTTCACAGCACTTTGAATCACAGGTGTGAAACATCAGGCCTCATCAGCCTGGACCACAGAGGTCCAGAGGCGTTTAGCAGCGAGTTTACTTGGAGATGAGTAGTTACCAAATTATATCAAATAAATATAAACTATTTTTTCTTTCTGCCAAATAAAACTATTTCTCATTTAATGTGATCATAGAAATTGAGCACCAGTCCTCAGTTTGATGAGACATTTCCAACTAGACTCCAAGTTCTGTGAAATAAATACAAGGTTGTAAGAAGCTTTAAGTTTGAAGAACATTTAAATAAGCTTAACATATTTTACACATATATTCCATACTTTCCTGGCTTGGTTTCTGATATCAGATAGTCTTGGGTTTGAATCAGTCACTAGATGATTCTTGTACCTTTCTGGGTCTCTCACCATGAGCATCAGGTATGGGCATGTAGCACATAGCCAGTAAACTTCCTGTTCAGGTAAGACATGCTAAAGCCCACCGCATTGCATTTCCATTCAAATAAGGGCATTTAAAATAAAAACACTCAAAAGATTATGGAATTTTTCATCACCAGTTAATTAAGGCCAGACAGCCAGGATTTCACTTGATTTACACTCAAATGTAACTCAATTCATACTTTCTTAACTAAATGTCAGTTATGCTGCCAAACCAGTAACAATCCAGAGATTAAATAGTAGGAAATGAATCCAAAGTTTTG
>NW_017731692.1:561963-564815 GCF_001890085.2 Hipposideros armiger
CGAGTTTCAAGCAGGAAATTAACTAGCTTGAAAGAGGACCTGGGACATAGGAGATCTGTAACATGTTCAAAACATCCTTTTTCTCTCAAAGCCCAGTTTCAGGGTTTTGGCCTCCCTCGAAGTTAGGGGGGAAATGTGACCATAGGCTCCAAACTACAGAAGTGTAAGCAAACCCTGCATCATCAGAGAGAGCTGTCTCCTGGCTGAGTCTCTGATGGTCAGGTGCATGGGGTGACCCTGAGGGTAACCAGCTTAGTTCTGGGTGAGTGAGGATGAAACAGCTTTGCCTCAGTTAACAACAACCCAGACGGAGGTGAGTCAGAGGTGCTGTGTAAGCGCACTGGAGCCCTCACTGTTCGGCTTGATTCTGGTTTTAGCTCTACGGAGTCAGCTTCAAAGAAGTCTTTGGAAGTACTTGCATTGTAACTGAGTCGCTCCATTTACCTATTGGCCTGCACCTCAGTTCTAAAGGTTTGACCTTCATAAAGCCACAGTGAATTCTGGCTCGATTCAATACATTAAAGAAGAAAAATGTGTGTTTTATATACCCTGTTGTATGGACATCTGTAAGTAAGTCCTTGAAAAACCATCATTTCCATTCCTTTTGATTTCCATTGGGTAGGAACAATATATTAACAATGTATAATTCATGTATTGCATAGACCACTTGGAATTCTCAATGAATCATCACTAATAGGAAATATGATAATTTTCAGAGATAAATTGCACCTAAATATTTTATTTTGCTGTGAGATAGAGATCTATAGCAGTTTCACTTTTTTCCAGGTGAACTACCAATATTTCCTTTCCCCACTGATTTATAATGCTGCCTCCGTCATAGATTATGTTTCCAAATATGCATGGGTCTGTTTCTGAGTTTTCTCTTCGTTGGTGTATGAGCTTGTTCCTTGTCGTGTTAACTGAATTACTTTTACTTGTAAAATGCCTTGCGATCGGGTAAGGAGAGCTCACCTTGCCTGCCCCCATTCACTGTATTTTTTCCTTCAAAGTTATATATTTTCCTCCACTGAATTTCAAAATATGCTTTCAAGTTTAGGTAAAACCCTTTTTGATTGTGTTCTGTTTCATTTATTAACTGATTTAGAGAAAGTTGACAGCTGGTTGATATTGCATCTTTCACTCTAGGAGCATGGAATACTTCAATATTAGTTTTGGGCTTTCTTTTATAAAATAATGAATTTTAAAAAACAAACATGAGTATATACTATATTCAAATCCCCAAACACTTATGGAAGGATTTTCATTGCAAGAACTGTGCTAGGCAGTGATGTATTTTTTTTAATCTATAATTTTATTTTATTTTTAAATAATTTTTTATTTTTCAATTACAGTTCACATACAATATTATATTAGTTTCGGGTGTACAACATAGTGATTAGACATTTACATAACTTACAAAGTGGTCACCCTGATAAGTCTATTACTCATCTGGCACCCTACATAGTTATAATGTTATTGACTATATTCCCTGTGATGTACTTTAAATCCCCATGATGACTATTTTTATAACTGGCAATTTGCACATTTGACTCCCTTCCCCTTTTTCCCCCATTTCCCCCAAGCTTCCTCCCATCTGAAAACCATCAAAATGTTCTCTGTATCTATGAGTTTGTTTCTGTTCTGTTCCTTATTTATTTTGTTTTTTATGTGCCACATATAAGTGAAATCATATCGTATTTGTCTTTCTCTTTCTGACTTACTTCACTTTACATAATATTCTCTAGGTTCATCCATGTTTTTGCAAATGGCAAGATTTCACACTTTTTATAGCTAATATTCCATTATATATATGTACATCTTCTTTGTCCATACATCTACGGATGGACACTTAGGCTGCTATCATATCTTGGTTATATCTTGGTTATATCTTGTATATCTTGTTTCATATCTTGTAAATAATGCTGTAATGAACATAGGGATGCATATGTTTTTTTAAATTAGTGTTTTGGGTTTCTTCAGATGCCCAGAAGTGGAATTGCTGGGTCCTTCTTTGTCCCTTGTTATAGACTTTGTTTTAAAGTTTACTTTGTCTGATATAAGTATTGCTACTCCAGCTTTTTTGTTTATTTGTTTCCATATACATGTAATATATTTTTCCATTCATTTACTTTCTGTCTGTGTGGGTCTTTCCAGCTGAAGTGGGTCTCTTGTATGCAGCATGTGTAAGGTTTTTGGTTTTTTATCTGTTCAGCCACCCTATGACTTCTGATTTGAGCATTAAATCCATCTACATTTAAAGTAATTGTTGATAGATATGCAGTTATTGCCATTTTATTATTTATATTTTTAATTTTATTTATTTATTTAATTTATTGTCTTAAATAATTCCCTCTAATATTCCTTGTAATACTGGTTTGGTGGTGATTAACTCCTTTAGCTTTTCCTTATCTGGGAAGCTCTTTCTCTGTCCTTCAATTCTACATGATAGCTTTGCTGTGTAGAGTAACTTGGTTGTAGGTCATTGCTTTTCATCATTTTGAATATTTCCTGCCAATCCCTTCTGGCCTGTAAAGTTTCTGTTGAGAAATCAACTGATAGTCTTATGGGAGCTCCCTTGTAGATAACTAACTGCTTTTTTCTTGCTGCTTTTAGGATTCTCTCTTTTTCCTTAACCCTCCATCAGGCGCAGTGCAAAAGTTACAAGTTCAGGCGCAATGCATCTACTAGATGCGTGTATGACATTTATTTATTTAAATTGAAAATGAATGAAAATAACGTGTGAGCATGCTTATTATTTATTCAGAATGAAATTTTAATTTGCCACAAAGTCAAAAAAATATATGTTTGTTACATAAATTCAGTATAAAAATCAACAGAAATTCAAAACAATC
>NW_017731692.1:565330-573373 GCF_001890085.2 Hipposideros armiger
TTCTCACTGAGTTCATGTACTCTTCCCCTAAGTTCACGGAACATCCCTATAACCAGTGTTTTGAGCTCTGCATCTGGTAAATTGCTTTTCTCCACTGTGTTTACTTTCTTTTCTGGAATTTGTTCTTTTCTTTCATTTGGGACATATTTCTTTGTCTCCTCATTTTGGCTGCCTCCTTGTGTTTGTTTCTATGTATTAAGTAGATCTTCTATGTCTCCTGGTCTTGGTAGTATGTCCTTATGTAGTAGGTATCTTGTGGGGCTCAGTGGCACAGTCTCCCTAGTCACCTCAACTGGGTGCTCAAGGGGTGTTCCTTGTTTGGGGTGTGTGTTGCCTCCAATTGTAATTGAGCCTTGATTGCTGTTGGCATATTAGTGGGAGGGATTGACCTTTAGACTGATTGGTTGTGAGTAAGTGGAGGAGGTGTTGTGCAGGGGCTGACCCCATGGAGCAAGATTCACTTTAGCAGGACTCTGGTGCCTGCCAAGTCTGTCCTTTGGGTGTGTCATTTGTGGAGGTGGTTGGGTGGTGCCCTGGTGTGGCCTGAAGCTAGCCACCAGGAGTGTTGTTTCTGGGGCCTCTTAGTAGAGGCTCTGGTGCAGGCCAAGGTCAACTGCTGCTTGTGCCCAGTCCAGGGCCACCTAGTATGAGCTACAAAGTGATCTGTAGATGGTAGCCATTAGTGCCAGGCTTAGGGCCACATAGTAAGAGGTACGAGTCAATGCCCAGGCCAGAGGCTGCTTATTTGGGGTTTGTGAACCTTTTAGAGATTTTTAAGAAAGTCTGCAGCATGAGCTAAGACAGACCATTTGTATGGAAAAGCCAGTGCAAGTGACTTGGGTATGCCTGAAAGTTGGGTTGGGTGGGATTTCAGGGAATCACCAGGGCTGCGTCTTAGTCAGGTTAATGGAGACTCAGACTTGGTGCCTGTGCTTACATGCTGGGACAGGGGAGGGTTCAACAAAGGACAATGTTACCTGCCCACATTTGTGTCTGAGACGAAGCTGCCCCTCCAGTTCTCAACCTGAAACCAGACAATTCAATTCCTCCCTGTATGTCCCTGGCACCTTTTGAGCTGCCCCTGTAGCACTGGATCTCAGAGTGAGTGAGTCTATCAGCAAGTAAGTCCATGCACAGGTCCTTTAAGAGGAACACCTGAGACTCTAGCCACCCTTCATCTCACTCAGCCATAATCCCCTCTGGTTTTCACATCCAGAAGTTGTGAGGTCTTCTCTTCCTGTCACGAGATCCCTGGGCTGGGGAGCCTGGTGTGGCACTGGGACCACTTACTCCTCAACAGGTATCTCTATAGTGGAGATATCCCTCCCGATTTTTAACCACCACACATGGATGTGGGACCAGCCTGTTCCATGTCTCCACCCCTCCTACCAGTCTCGAGGTGGCCTCTTTTATATGTTCTTAGTTGTAGGACTTCTGTTCAGCTAGACTTCAGTTGGTTCTCAATGACGGTTGTTGAGAACATCAACAACACAGAGGCTGACAAGTATTCTCTACATTGCATTCTAGGAAATATGAGACAAATATTATGTAAACATACTAATACTCATATTACACATAGCTCTCTCCCCCAAGTGATCTCTCAGGTCAAAATTAATCTTCCTTCCCTAGTAGCATGTTATGTAGAATTTTATCAGAGTATTTATGATGGTCTAATTTATATTAAATCAATTGTGTATATGTCCATCATACCCCTCTCTATTAGATATGATCTTTTTGAAACAGAAGACTAACTTGATCATTTTAAAAATCCATCAGAGTCTGGTCAAGATGGTGGAGTAGATAAATGCTGTGATTGCCTCCTCCCATGACCACATCAAAATTACAACTAAACTGTCAGAAATATTAACTAGGAATACGACAGCCACAGCTGACCTGGGAAAAAGCAATGAGAAATCATAGAACTATAGAATACCTTTCAAAACTGTCAGCTGGGAAAAGTGAGTACTTCTAAATACTTGCAGAAAATTAGACCTTTACTTCCAAAATGACGAGATGGATTTTTGGGAAACTTGAAGTGCATAATTGAAAATCTAAAAGTGCTTGGAAATGGGGGGAAAAACTTAACAAGGAGCCTTCAGATGTACGATAAAGTTATAATGGTGTAATTTTGAATTTCAAAAGCCCTGTTTTCTTTCTTCAAGGGAAGCACAGGAAACAAGAGGCTTATCATGGGGTCATTAGGAATGACGTTCTTTAAACTGTTTGGAAGAAGCAGGGAAAGGTGGGACAGAGGTGGGAGCAAGTCAAGTTCACATGAGTTAAATATTATGCAAGGCGAAGTGCAACAGTGGACTTTCCTGCACTAAGGTTCTTTCCCATTATTAATATTCTCAGTAGTGCCAGCAGAGGCCTTTGGTTAAGAGACAGTTATTTAATGGTTGCAGTTGTCTCCATTCTACAGGTGAGGAAACTGAGGCCTATAAAGGTTACATAAATTATCCAAGGATATACACCTAATAAATGAGCTTTTGAGTCAGATAAGCCTGGAATTAGATTCCACTGTTGTCCTTTATTAGCTGGTACCCTTGGTCAAATTACGTAATCTACTCAAAAACCGTATTTGCAACTCAGTAAAATGGGAAAATATAATACTAGCATCTACCATCATGGAGGCTGAGGCAGGTAAGAGGTTTGGCATAACTGGGAGTTGATTTATTTAAAGTTCTGGTGCAGACGAAGTAGGCTAAATAAATAATAACTATTGTCATTTTCTGACTCTGTACAGAGTACTATAGAGATGTTGTAGGAAGACACACAAAAATGGAGAAAGACTTTTTTCTTTCTCTTCATTAGAAAAATTTTTCAGAGCTTCTGTTGACCATTTTGCCTGGATGTTTGAGGGGTGGGGTGGGACAGGAAGTATCAACATTTGTGATAACTTCATACCAGGCCTTTTGTTAGGGTCTGTGTCAGTCAGTATTAGGTTTAGCTACATATAACAGAAAAAGCTTACTGTATAAAATGAATTAAAATAGTGGGAAATAGGCTCTGGTTAGCATTTTCACACAGAACATTTGGTTTTCAGCAACAGATGACTACATTAATTGGGAAATAACTGTACTACAGTTTATTTATCCATTCTGTTGTTGATGACAATTGGGTTGTTTCTAGATGGGGGTCTATCACCACTATGAACATCCTTCTATGTGTGTCCTGATTGGCTTGTATTCTCTAGGGCATATACTGGAGAGTGCAGAGGCTGAGTCATAGCGTATGCATAGCTTCAACTTTATGAGATAATTAATGCCAAATCATGCTTCAGAGGGGTTGTACCTCTTTATGTGCCCACTTCCTCATATCCTCAGCTTATGAATGAGAGAGCCAAGGCTTTGTAGTTGGTAGGTAGAAGCACCAAGATTTGGTTGTAGGCAGTCTGTCTCCAGTCTACCGTCCTGCCACTCGGTAACAGTACAAGGTTGTTTATGTGAGTGACATAAGCAGCAGCTACTATCAGAGTTCAGAGAAGGGAGAGATGGGTGTGGACTGGAGTGGACAAGGAAGGCTTCAACAAACAGCATCCTCTCTTTTGATGATATGTGACGTGAGTTCTTTTCAGATGTCATCACATCAGATTCCTCTGGCAATTTCATCTCCCACCAACCAACCTTATCTTGCAAAGTGAATTGATAAAATGCAAAGTGAATTCACGGACAGGGTACTCCTAAAGTATAGCTAGCTCATCCCTCAGATTCAGAATGTGCTTAATAAAGAGAACCCTCCTGGGCTGGCCATGCCTAGTCTGGAGACAGCTAGCCATCTCCAGAGAACTGCTTTCTCTGTGGTCCAGTGAATTAGGAACCCTCAGCGTGGCAACTCCGGTTAGAGGTTTAACTGAATGGAACACTGTGTCTAGTGCAAAGTAAGACATTTTTGTCGGCGTTTGTTTTCTGTCATCGTTGTGGACTTCTGGGAAACTGCAGTAGCAGACAGCCAAGAGTCATACTCAGTAATCAGACAGTGAAACCCTTTCCTAGCAAATGGTAGGGTCAAGAGGTTAGAAATAACACAGGACTCACGTTATAATCTGTGTGTACCTAATGTGAAACAAAGATGCGAGCCAGCACTGGAACTCCACAACAGAAGGAAACACAAGAATTTGTGGAATTCTCCACTCAATGTAGAGAACGTAAATTGTTAGTTTACTTACAATGTGAATTTTTAATGAAGACTTAGCATGTACTGAGTCATTCTGATCCTGGACCAAATCTGTGAACTTCAACATACTTCTCCAACCAAATCAGGACTTAATTGTCAGTCATTTGAAAACCTTATAGAATCACTGCTTTTTGCCTGGCGCTATGCTCTACACTGGTGGATCAAAGATAAAAGACTGTGTCCTTGACCCTCAAGTTCTTCATGGTTGACCTCAGCTTCAGACCCACTGCCCTGTGCGGACAGGTTCTCATGGAGCTGGTCACATTAATGAGCACCACCTGCCGTCTCTCCTTTGCCCACTCTGTTTCCACAGCTGGGCCCCTTCTCGGGTGCAGCAAGGAACCAGAACCTGGAAGAACGCTGTTCTGTGGGCAGCTTCTCCAGAGATAAGTCGCTAACCCCAACCACTCCTACTTGGTATTTTGTTACCCCCTCTCACCCCGCCAAAAAAAAGCCCAAAATTTTTCCTGTAAAAATGATCACAACTGCACCTAAAATTTGAAATACATTCTTAATTGAAAATTTTAATTTTGAGATTACTATAGTCATGTGCAGTTATAAGGAAAGATACAGAGAGATCTGTGTCCCCTTTACCTGGTTTCCCCAGAGGTAACATCTTGCAAAACTATAGTACAAATATCATATTAATGTTGATGCAATCCACAACCTTATTCAGGATTTCCCAGTTTTGTTTGTAGTGGTGTGTGTGTGTGTGTGTGTGTGTGTGTGTGTGTGTGTGTTTTGTTCTCTGCAGTTTCGTCACATGAGCAGGTTCTGCCCACCACTGCAGATAAGACACAGAAGAGTTCCGCCAGCACGGGATCCCTAATGCTGCCCTTTATAACCACACCCACCACCCTCTTGCAACCCCCTCCCAACCCCACCCAGTCCCCAACCCCTGGCAACCACCAATCTNGTGTGTGTGTGTGTGTTTCGTTCTCTGCAGTTTCGTCACATGAGCAAGTTCTGCCCACCACTGCAGATAAGACACAGAAGAGTTCCGCCAGCACCAGATCCCTAATGCTGCCCTTTATAACCACACCCACCACCCTCTTGCAACCCCCTCCCAACCCCACCCAGTCCCCAACCCCTGGCAACCACCAATCTCTTCTCAATTTCTATAATTTTGTAATTTTAAGAATGCTACAGAAATGGAGTCATACAGTACATAACCTTGGGAGATTGGCTGTTTTCACACAGCATGAGTCCCCGGACACTCAGCCAGGTTGTTGTGCATCAGTAGTTTGCTCCTTTTTCCTGTTAAGTAGTATTGTAGCGTACTGATGTCCCACTGTTGGTTTAACTCTTCACTGGCTGAAGGACACCTGAGCTGCTTCCAGTTCGGGGCTTTTATGACTAAAGCTGCTATGAACATTTTTGTAAAGGTTTTTATGTTTTCTTTTCTCTGGGAGAAATGCCTAAGAGTGCAATTTCTGGGTCACATGGTATTTGCACGTTTTGTTTTATAAGAAACGGCCAAACGGTTTTCCAGAGACTGTACCATTTTACATTTCTGCCAACAGTGTATGAATTATCTAGTTTCCCCGTATCCTTACCAGCATTTAGTGCTATCACTGTTTTTTATTTTAACCATTCTGATAGCTATGTAGTGATATCTCATTGTTGTTTTAACTTGCATTTCCCTAATGGCTAATGACATTGAACATCTTTTCATGTGTTTATTTGCCATCTGTATATTTTCTTTAATGAAATGTCTCTTCATGGTTTTTTTGCCCATTTTTTAGTTGGATTGTCTATTTTTTCAATTTTGAGTTTTGAGAATTCTTTATGTATTCTAGATACTAATCCAACTAATTTGTTGGATATGTGGTTTTGCAAATATTTTCTCCCCATGTGTATTTTGTCTTTTCATCCTTCAGATCTTCCACAAAGCAAGCAAAGGTTTGTCATTTTGATGAGATAAAATACACTTTTGTTCTTATTAATGTAGCCTCAAGTCTGCAGGGAAGACAAATATTAGAGACTAGTTTCCAGAACATTTGAAGGTGCCTCGTAGAATTCTCTTTAAAATTAATTGTTTTTGAGAAATCAACAGCATGAAATTGTTCCATTTGCTACAAAGTACTATGAGAAGGCAAATTCAGCAGCCTGCAGAGTTTAAGTCTTTCCATTTTCCTGTTTTTTATCAAAGTCTTACCAAGTGGATGTTATGGACTTCTGTGCTGGAAGATTGCTAAAACTAAATCAGTAGCAGTGATTCTTTTCTTACAGTCATGTAGAACATGCTATGTGAAACATTAAATGTGAATGTTATGTGAAAAATTACATATGAATGTTAAGAGTGATCATTTCCAGTTGGCTGGAAACCAGATGGTTAAAATTGGAGATTCCTGTTTGCATCAGGCCTGGAAGCTTCTGATCCTCAATATAAACAAGCAAACAAACAAAAGAGCAAATAAATAAAAATGTGATCAGCATGCATACACCACAGGTAGTTCAATACATTCTTAAAATCTGATTTATTCTTTCCTTTACTCTCTCTCTCTGCTCTTAAATCCTCAGAATAAAAAGCTTACTGTACTTTTTGTCTTACAAATCTTTCCCGCAGAGGGAACACTTTCCTGTACTATTAAATCAAAATGGAATATGAAAGGAAATACATTTTCCTTTACTTTGTAAGAGGATTACATTTTCCTCTTTAAAACTGGACTTTCCTCTGTGTCTATTTCCTTCTCCCTGCTGTAATTACATGGAAAGCCTGAAACACCTAAGGAGGTGAAGTTCCTAAAGAGACTCTTTCCTTCCTTTTTCCTCCCAGCGAACCGAAGACAGAACTGTCTTTACACATGTAGCAGCTTTATTTTTGATTGTCTGTCTCCCTGTCTAGTTGGGATGTCCCCTCAGGATTGGATCATGTCTTCTTCAGTTTTATATCCCCAGCACCAAGAATGGAACCTATCACACCAACGATGCTCAATAAATGATTGGGGAATTCACAAACTTCAGTAACCAGTCAGTATCTAAAAATTTGTAACATTCATCATTCAGCAAATTTTTATCCTTATGTATTATTCATTCCAATGCCTTGAGGGCAAAATCTACCTTATGCTTATGTCTGACTCATTTTTCAACCCCAGTGCTTGGAAAATAAGTAGACATTTAATGAATGTTGAATTCATCCATTCATTCAGCAAGTAGGTGTTAAATACATACTATGTTAGGAACCATCAGGAATATCTAAACTTACCTGGAAGGCATAGTCCTGTCCTGCAGGTAACCCACAATCTAGTGAGGGTAGGGAGCACATATAAATTATCACATAAAATATTTAAATACATGATAAGAGATTGTGACTTTTGTGTTCACATAAGAAATACAGAGTATAATTAGTCTAACAGTCCACAGAATGTCATCTGACATGGACTGACCAAGGAAGGCTCTCTAGATGGTGACCTGAGAAAACTCTGTGACCCCACTAGAGTCCTCTGCTCAGTCTTCTCTATTCATCCTGTCCACAGTTCTTGCCTTTGCTTGAAATGCCACCTTTTTCTTTGTCTTCTTTCTACCCATAGCCAGCATTGAACGTTGTATTAGTCAGGATTCAGGATTCTTTTTTTTTTTAATGTCTTCAGATTTCTCTCTCTCTCTCTCTCTCTCTCTCTCTCTCTCTCTCTCTCTCTCTCTCAATTTATTTATTTATTTTTTAAGGAGGGTGCAGCTCACAGTGGCCCATGTGGGGATCAAACCAGCAACCTTGGTGTTAATCAGCACCACGCTCTAACCAACCGAGCTAACCGGCCACCCATAGGATTCTTGAAACTAGCTTAAGCAAAAAGGGGAATACATTTCTTCATATAACTGGAAAGCGGTCTAGCCATGTCTGGGGTGGTGGGTCGACTGCCTTCC
>NW_017731692.1:573473-574900 GCF_001890085.2 Hipposideros armiger
GGTCCTACTTCCCAGTAGGAGAGCCAAGCGGTGATCAGCTCTGCTTATTTTCTGTCTTTTCTGGGGAACTTGCTCCTGTGCTATTTAATTTGTGTTTTTAAAAACATTATTTTGTATGAGTGCCCAGTAGAGCACTAGTTTATGAAATAAATCTAAATGATCTAAAAAAGAACATCCTCTATTAATTGAAATTTAAGTGAGCCTAATAAAGTTTTTATTCATCCTTTTCTTTGAGGGTCAGCATTTCCAGCATGGAGTTCTAGGGAATGCCAAGACAGTAATAGAAATGGAAAGTAGATGCCTGTTGGCACACTAACCAAAGCCCAAATGTAGTTTGTCAGGGACTTCACTTAAGTCTGACCTCTCTTAAGTCACGCACACACAGAGTTACACATGTACACACACTCCTGAGTAATAGGCTTCATATAGCCCTAAGTAACTGGAAAAAATAATAATTAGTTATCAGGCAAATGAGAAGGGGAACCCAGAGATAGACTCTAATAGATTTTCAGGATAGATCTTTGTAAGTTTAAATTGACATAATGACTTAATAATAACAGACTGTCTTGCCTTTATATCAAGCTTTATACTTGTAAGAGTGCTATTATGTTTATTTATTTGGTTAGGGAGTACCAACCCCCACTGATGATTTAAATCCCAAGATTAAGTATGCTATCATCACATCTGTCCCTTGAGTCTTTGTTGCCTTTAAATTGTAAAATTATTATGAAATACGTGCGAATGAATACACATCCAGTGTACCAAAAGTCATCATTAAATAGAGCATTATTTATAATTTTGTACCCCTCTCCTATTGAATCCTTCTTCATCCCCCCACCAGAGATAAATACTGTGCTGAAATTGGTGTTTATCATGCTTTTGCTTTTCTGAATAGTTTTACTATACATCTTTGTTCTCCTAAAAAGAAAATCATTTAATCTTCATATTTTTTAACTTTACATGAATAGAATCTTACTGCATGTAATTTTATGTGGCTGGCTTATTTTGTTTCTCAGCATTGTTCCTGAAATTCACCCACATTGATTCTTTTATCTCAGGTTCTGTTTGTGGCTTATCTTTTCAATTTATTATTACTTCTTTTCATAAGTAGAAGTTTTAAATTTTTAATCTAGTTGAATCTTTATGGTTTATGCTTCTTGTGACCTGCTTTTTGTGGCGTGAGATCATAATGATAGTCTCACATTTTCTTCTGCCCGTTTTAAAAGTTGTGTTTTTTCCCATTAAGGTCTTTATCTGGTATTGATTTTTGTGTATGCTGTGAGGTAGGGATCTATTTTTATTTTTAAAGTGAAAAGGCCATTCCACTCCTTTGCTTAAAAAATTCCAAGTCTTCCAATCTTCCTTAGAATTAAAGTCAAAGTTCTTAAAATGGCCTGAATGGCCCTGTATGATTCAGCCCTCTGAAA
>NW_017731692.1:575329-576947 GCF_001890085.2 Hipposideros armiger
ACACAATTTCAATCTCTCTCCTCTGCTTTGGAAGAACTTACCTGAAAAACTCTCTGAGCCTGGTATAATTGTGTCATATATTTAGGGGCGGGGAGGTGTTATTTTAAAGCCTTGATTAAATTGATTGAATAGTTTTGAGACTATATGGGGTTTTCTATTTCTTAAGTTAGTTTTAATAAGTTTATCCTCTTTATTTGAAATATATTTTTATTTTACATTTTGATTAGTTAATATATGCACACAATTCAAACATTCAAGTTTAAACAATACAGTGAAAAATAAATCTCTCTCCTACCCTTTCCTTCTAGCTACCTAGTTCCCCTTTCCTGCCATTAGTTTCTTGTCTATTTCCCTAGTTTTTTGTTTATTCTCCCAGGAATATGCCATACATATACTCGTATAAGTACATACATATATGGTTTTACATAAGTGGTGGAATACCATCTAAATTATTCTGCACGTTGCTTTTTTAGTCAGTGCTTCACACCGCTATCAGATGTATCTTCTTAAATTTCCATCCTGATATTGTCATTTCCCTGTTCCAAAACCTCCAGCAACTGACCAGTACCCACAGAATAAGGTTGAACTTCGTAGTCTTGAAAGTAGAGCCCTGCACCACATGGTCTCCACCTACTTTTCCCATTGTGTCCTTCTGTTCCTAAAGACACCCCCTAAACTGATGACTTGAGGTTTTTCCAAAGGTCCCTTTGTTTTTATGCTCAGTTCTTTTCTTCGGCCTGCACTGCCCCTGCCCGCAGCCCTTTGAAGGGGAGGAGCACATTTAGAACAGCACCTCCTTCCTTCTGGACTGGTCACTGCGCTCTTAATTCCTCTGGATATATGGAGCCGCAGCGCTTCCAAAATTTCAGCTCAATCTCCCTTTAGTACAGTCTACATAACCAGACGGGGTGTTCTGGATGTTGGCTTAGGTAACATATTTAATTGTTCCCCAGTCAGTCTTTTCTCTTCGAGACTCCAAATATCTTGTGGGCAGGGACTATTCTGGAAATAGGGAATACAAACATGAAAAGGCATGTCTTGACTTTTAAGTACCTTCCAACATAAGGGTGAGCCAGGCCTGCAAAATTAAAACACACAGCATCATAGATCTCTGTTTAAGTGCAAGTGTGTTCCATGTTCAGTGGCGTCATAAGCAAAACATGGGATTAAAAAGGGACATCTCGGGTACCTGCCCCAGGGTCAGACACATGGCAGATGCACAGTGGGTGCACTTCGAATAAAGAATAACGTGAAAGGAAGCATTTAAGTCAAAGCCTCAGCATCTTGCCAAAAAATCCATCTTTTATCATAAGTATACAACTAAGTCAATAAATACTGTAGGTGTCGCTTATCTTTTGAAGAAAAAAAAGAGGATGGTGTGGGAGGCGGTGGAATCAAGTTTCAGCGAGGGAGAAATCGCACCTGGAAAGGGTCTTGGGGCCTCCGCGAGGCGCGCAAGGGGAGGCGGGGAGAGGGGGTGGGGAGGAGTCTCTCCGGTCCCCGCCCAGCCTCCCCTCCGCCCCGCGGCGGCGGCGGCGCTGGGCGGCCGCCCTGTAGTCGGTACCGGCGGCAGCGCTCCGCGCCTCCCGCTCCGCCGCGGATCCCGGGGCGACCCCAA
>NW_017731692.1:577542-579115 GCF_001890085.2 Hipposideros armiger
CGCGCCTTGCCGGGACGCCGGAGTCTCCCCGACGGCCGCGCTCTGCCGCCCTCTCCGCCAGGGAGCGCCCGCCGCGCGGTGCCCAGACGCGTGGGAATCCCGCCACCCGCGGCCCCGTGTCCCCGGTGGGACGGCCTCCCTCTCCTGATCTCCCAGCCCTCGGGGTTTCGGGCGCCAGGCAGGTGGCGGCCGAGCTTCCCGGCCCCCCGCGGCAGCTGCTGGTGGCTCTGCCCAAGTGAAAAGTCAGTCCTTGCTCTGCCTCTCCGGAGTTTCTAGCAGTGCCGAGCAGGCGCCCTCTCCATTGTTTGCAGTGTAATTTGCTGTTGCAGATTTTGGCTGTGGGCGAAAATAGCTCTTCAGAGCAGGCAGCAGAGACGAGCTATGGAGCGCTTCAGAATACAGACGGAGGCCGCAGCCTGAGCGCGGTCCCTACCCGGAGAAGGAGCCTCCGCCCCCTCGGGGCTACCTTTGCCCTCCAGGGCTGCTGAATCGGATTGAAGTGCCATGTAGAACAGCGCTGCCTCCACGCTGGCATTTGTTCTGGCCGGAGATACCTGGAGTTGTTCCTTGCTCGGCTAACTGCTCACTTGTTCGGGCTCTCAGCATTTGATTATCCGCTTCCCTGTATAAAGTTCACGGAGGTAGAGTCTTGCTTAGATTCTGGCCTGCCACCTTCAAGATCAAGAGGCCAGCCAGATGGGAAAAGTAGCAGCAGAGAAATGTGGCGTCGTCCCTTGGGTAGGATTTGGGTGTTGAATCATTATTCGGAGAAGTAAGCAGTTACCCCAGAAGTGAAGTAAAATGTCCCTGGTATATTTACCTGCTTTCCCTTTTTCCTTTAGCATTTGTTAATCAGTTTAACAGAATGAATTAAATGCTTACAGATTAAATATATTTGGTGGAATAATTCTTAACCTCCTGCATCTACTCCACTCTCCTAACCCCCCCCCAAAAAAAAAGGGATTCTTATCTTTTTTACACTTTCTTTAATAGTTTCATAACAATTTCTTATGGAAATAACCAGAAACTCCATTTGGAAGAAAGCATTGATAAAAGATCTTTGTTTACCACACTTAAAAGTTTTTGGAAGGATGCCTGCTGCTTAATACAGTTAACTGCAGAAAGGTGAAGAAGATCTTTATTTCTAATGCATTTGTAGTTGGGGGAGTCTATACTAACGTCTCAGTTGACAGAAGAAATTTCAGACTTGAAAAAAATGTGGAAGCTTGGTTTCACTTGTCACAACTGTGATAATCTTCGTGTAAACAACAAAATTAGTAATCTTTGAGAGATGGATGGCTCACTGTGAGCTCATTTAAGCGATTTGGCAAAACTCACAGAACTTTCCAAAACTCATTCTTCATAATCTGTAAAATGGTGGTGATAAACTTTGTACCTCAACTACTCCCAGATGGAAAGTGGCAAAGCAAACATTAACTGCAGACTTAGTTTCTCTGCTGTGTCTGCCATTGTTCCATTTCCACACCCACCTTTTTCTGTTAAAGTGAACCTTGTGAAGGGGGTTTCTTATTTTCTTTAAAATTCTACGCACAATGTTATACTACATTGTTTT
>NW_017731692.1:579647-617528 GCF_001890085.2 Hipposideros armiger
CTAGGTGATAAGCATTTCTCAGCTCCATTGTAATCTTATGGGACCACCATCATATATGTTGTCCGCCATTAAGCGAAACATTATGTGGCGTATGACTGTACCTGATTTTTAAATAGACGTGTATTAAAACTAAGTTAGACATCGTATGTACTGATTATTCTAAATTAGCTTATCGGGCTAATGAAATCTAGTGAGGACTAGACAAAATCCGACTGAGGAGGGCTGGAACTTTAGTGGCCAGTAATCACAAGTTCTACAGCAGTGATGCTGAAATCCCTGTTTAAACTTTTTATCTTCTTTTAGAATTTTTATTGTTGAGACAGCGAGAAATTGAGAGAACTAATGGAAATTTTGTAAATGCATAAGACTTTTCTCAAGTGGGGCTGATGTAATTTTGAGTCTGTCCTTAAGGCTGCAATAAGCCTGCTGTAATGAAGGGAAAGTGGCAACAATTTTCCTGTGCAGAAAGTGTTTATCCTGTTAGATGATATTAGCTCCTGTTTTGTGGGACTCGCTTAGATGTAGCTATAAAGGCATATTTTCTTTGCACTCAAAGTATTGCAAAAGGAAAATACCGAGCGGCATTAGAATTTACTTTCTTAATGTCACCCTCTCCTTCGCAATAAACCATCTAATATAGGATTTTAAAAGAACCCTTTTGAACTCATTTAGTTAATTAGCTCCCCTAAAAACACTATAACTAATGAGAATTGGGGGTGCATGTGAAGAGATACACAGTTTTCTCCCAGGAAGGACGGAAGACTATGAGATCAAGTTCTTGGATACTGAATGGTCATGTTTTGAGTTCAAAATGGATACCCTGTTGAGAGAACAGGGCAAATGCACATCTCTCTAGCTGACCTTGGTTAATGAAGCCTTTGAGACTAAAACAATAATGAGGCAGTTTACTATTTTAACATTGAGAAGCCTATTTTTACAGCCAGGTGGACTAACCTAGATTTTTTTTTGTCCCACTCAGTGAAAATGTAATATAACTAATGAATGCTGTGATTGTCTGTAAGCTGACAAGTCAGGATCATTCACATTTTTAAACTTAATCTGGGTAAAACTCAGAAATGGTGCATGTTAACTTGATGCACATAATATTCCCCTACTTTAAAAGAAAGAAGATACGTAATTAGAATCCTACTTTTTTTCATGCCCTAGATAAAGCCTATCATCTTGTTAAGAACACAGGCAGTCTGCTTTCTATACAAAAACAGTAACTGGTTTTTATTAATCAATAATTTGTGAGTCAAATTTTATGTTCTAATTTTTAAATGTTCTGGACTGCCACCTTCAGCCACTTGGGTATAGTGATAAACAGCTGGGGCTCCGGAATCAGACCTGGGTCATAGCCTGGCTCTCCCCAACTGGGTGACTAGGGCAAGGTCTAACCTTTCTAACCAGCTCCCCGTCTGTAAAACAGGTGATCATAGTCCCTATTTCTGGGAGTGATTGTGTCTTTAGTAACAAAGCATTTGTAAAAAGAAAAAATGGTTCTGTGCACTCAAGAGTTAGCTGTTTTTATCCTTACGTAAGGTGAATAATTTTTTTCTTGTTCTGTTGGTACCACCACTAATCAGAACTGCTAATCATTGTGAATGCTTACCCTTCCCGCCCCCATCTCTAATCTATCAGCCATTCCTCTGGGCCTTTGACATTTCTCTGGAACTGGTTCCTTTCTCCTATGTCTCCCGGTCATTTCTCACCTTAGTTTAGCCACTTATGGACCCGAGAATAGGTAACTGGTACACTAGTTTCCTCATTGCTCTGTGATTTTGTCAGCTTCCATTCCGTCCTGCCTGCAAGGACCACTGTATTCTGCCTACAGAACCACTTCTGGCTGGCCCCCAGAAGGCAGACCTTGTGCTTGTGCTGCTTACTAGTGGTGTGATCTTGGACCCTGTAATCATTCTAAGTCTTGGTTTCTTGTTCTACATTCTAGGGGTGTTGCCAGGAATAAATGCAGTAATGTCCATGAAATGTCAGATACCCAGTAAGCATTCAGTAGATGGGAGCCATTTTTGTTATTACTATATAAGAAGTGATCATAACCTTGAAAATGGAAAGAGTGCTAATTCTGTGAATAGTATAGTCTTTTCCGGTATTTTTAGCATTTTGTTCTTCCCTCATCACAGTGATTATTTACATGTTTGTCATTTATGTGTTTATAAACTACTGGCACTTTGAGCACAAAAGGCTTCATTCGTTCAGTAAATACTTGTTGAGCATCTTCTGTGTGCTAGCTGCCATCCCAGGCATCAGTAACATAACGGTGAATGACACAGGCAGCCTGGCTGCTCCCGAAGCTTAATGCCTGGTGGTTGGATCTTATTTATACTTGTGGGCCCAGGAAATACCCTTCTCTTTTACAGGAGGAAGTGATGATAGTAAGGACAAGTCTAACATCTGAAGAAAAACTTGTGTTAGGCATGGTGGCCACCTCTAGTGCATCTTTAAGTGTTCTGTGCTTTGGAAGTCAATCCAGAATTGGATGATGAGTAATGACCAAAAGCAGCCAAGGAGCAGAGGATGTCACAGCCCTTCTCACAGTGGAAATGCTTGTGTGGTGATGCAATTCGGTGTTGATAGCTTACTTCCTGGGCAGAAACTAGAGAGGTGACACTGACCTAGTGGAGTGGTAAACCGAGTATTTCATGAGTACGCTTTTAATCAGTGATTTGTTTTATTCTAAAGAGTTGATTAAAGGAACAGTGAGTAATGATGAGTCTCCCAAGTTGGATTTTTCTAAAATTTAGGATGGGTAGATTGAGGTGTGTGTTTTTTGAGCTATGCATTGCTGCAAGCTCACCAGTTCTCCCTTGAGAGGAGAACAAATTGCCAGCCACCGGCAGCACGCCCGCTTGTCACATCCGCTGTTGAACTCCACACAGCTGCTACCAAGTTGGATATCAGGATGTGTTTGGCTGCAGACCCACTGCCTGCATCTCAAGGGCTGCAGTTAAGGTCAGAAATCAGCCTAGTCTGTCTGGGTGGAAATTGCCCAGGTCTTGACTTAGGAGGCTGTAGCTTTCAGCCCTGCTATTGCTTAATTATGTTTTTATGTTTTCAGTGGAGGGGGGTAGTGAGAGAAAAGGAAGAGAACCATGAATCACTGTACTGTGAATCAGAATGAGGACTTTACATTCCTTAGAAAAGGAGCATCAGGATATATGATCGGTGCATGATTCAACTGTTTCCATTGCCTTGGGGGGAAGGGGATGCTACTTGAAGGAAAACAGTGTATAGGCTGATTAGCCTCTGTAAGGAGGCAAAAAGAACATACGTGGAAAGAAGACTACAGTAGCAATAATAGCCAAGACATACTAAGTCCTTGCTAGGCACAACAGTAAGTACTTCAAATGCACTGTCTCTTTAAATCGTCACGCTATCCTATTTATAGGTCCATTTTACAGATAAGGGAGTTGAGGCCCAGGCAGTTATTTGTCCAAGGTCCTGTGGCTATTAGAAAATGGTAGAGCAAGGATTTGATGCACCCAGATGTAGTTCCAGACTTTGCATTTTAACCACTTTCCTACCTTCTGCCTCTGAAGTGAGTACTGGAGAGCAGCTCGGTCTTAACAAAGCTGTTGAGCCCTTAGAGATGGATGTGTTCAACCTCTGCAGGGCCCCTGCCGAGGTTGTGTGTTCGAGAGTCTTAGGACACAGCACTTGGCCAGTCCTTGGCATGTAGTCATATGTCCCCAGTAAACATTTGATGAATGAATGGTTTAGAGTGATAACCTAGGAACTTTTATAATGCCCAGGATATAAGAATTTTGCTGATCGTTGGGGGAAGCCTTAAAGCCTGTTTAAATAAGCTCATAATTTAAGAAGAGAGTTGAAAAACCATCTTGTAGCCCGATACCTGGTCTCTGCAGGATGAGCAGTTGAAGGACTTATAACAAGGGTGATCTCTCCCTCGGCGCAGTCTGGTCTCACCACATCTCCCTGTAGGACTCAGCCTCACTGGACTGAAGGCCTGAGCTTCTTATATGTAAGGCAGAAGGTTGGAAAGTTAGACTCAAAGGTTTACCATGTTAGAACTGTAAGGGAATTTAGACATTAACTCCAGACCATTCCAGTTGCAGAAGTAGAAAAGTGACATCCAGCCAGACTGTAACCAGTAAAATTATGTAACTCGTACAGACTGATTAGGACTAACCATTGTACCAGCTTTAAATATTTTTAAATACCATTAATTGCTATTATACAGGATGAACATTTCAAAATTAAACAAGGTAGAGAGAATTTAAAATTATTTTCAGGAGAGAATTGATGAACAGATTTCAATTTTTGTTGAGTTTTCTAGGTGAAAAAACAAGTGAATTTGAATTATTTCATGTAAGGCCACCATCCTTCAGAATTTATTTCCAGATTTTTAGTGGGCCTGGGATTAAGAGGGGTTACAATTCATACATCAAACTACTTAGCTGCACTGGATCTGCTGCTACTTTTTAAAAATTATCTTTTCTGAATGTGGTCCCTTTTATTATCGTGTTTTTCAAAATAAAGTTTTGAGAAATGAGTTCATCTTTGCCTTGACCTTCCACCTGTTGGGGTAGGATATTGGGGAAAACATGCAGATGCGTAAATCATGGGGAATATCCTCTACATAGTCCACTTAGGATTCAGCCTGAGTCTTTTGCCTCTGAAGCTCTCTGTTCCTGGGAGTCTCCCACTGAGAGCATCATTCAGCACCAGGTGTCTTTAGTATAATACATATAATTTTCATACAACACAGCCCCTAAACACAAAAACGTCACCTGGTTCTGTTCCAACACTGGGGGGAAGACAAAGAGAGGGTCCATGGACCTGTTGAGAGAAGGTACGTCCAGTGCCAGTCCCCAGTGGAGTGTTTCTCTGAGGGAAAGTCTTTGATTTCTGCCTTACACACTGATTTGAGAGCCCAATTCCAGAATCAGATGTGGCCTTACCACATAATACATGATACTTCTGCTTAGATGTTCCACAGGCACCTCAAAGTCTATATGTCAAACTTAATTCATCCCCTCATGCCCCCCATCCCCTTCCTGGTTAATACTTTTCCCAAATAGCTGATCCCCAAACCAGGTGCCTGGGAAGCTCCCTCAGTCCCCTCGCTTACATGCCACATCCAGTGGTTTACTTCTTAAATTTTCTCAACCACCTTTCTCTCATTAACCTCGCTCCGTTAGTTGACTTCCAGATTTGAGGACTAGAATGAAGGGTGAAGAGTATGGACTCAGGAGTCAAACTTGAACCTCAACTTCTCCACTGAACAGTGTGTGTGCAGCCATGAGAAGTGGTGTTAGGAAACCCATTATAGCATCTGTTACGCTGACGGTGAGCCATTCGTTTCTACCACCGTTTCCCAAACTTCAGTCATGCCCACACCTGCACAGAGATTCGTACTGCCTATACTATTATTTACTTAATATTTCCAAAATCAGTTCACTACTTAAAACTTAAAACTTAAATTTGTTTTTAAAGTATCAGTGTTACACTTCCAGCTAAATGTCTGACACTCGGAGGCCTGCAGTGCCAGATTAAAAAGATTAGTCAATGCTGGAACTTTGTGAAAGAGCCGTTAGCACTAAACAGACTTTTCTCCCAGCCTGAACCATCTGGAGTGGGTTGAGGGTTGTTGTTAAGGCAGTTACTTACCCACTGTAATTCTGTGTCATTTAATGCTTTCCTTTTATACCAACTAAAGGAATTCAGAATCATTTAGTATAACACTGGCCTTCATGTATCATTTCTCCTCAGATGCTTAGAAATATTTTTTCATGGATTGTGAAAATTTGAGTAATTGAGTGTTGAGATGACCAAAAGCACCCCCTTGGTGAGTTGAAGGTGGTCTTGTCTGGGTAGGAATACTTGGATGGATGCGGTTGGAAAAATGAGAGTTGTGTCTGTTCAGGGCTATGTCTCGTCTGCTGATGACCTGAGATAAACTAAAGCAAGGAAGATAACTAAGGCCTTAGGCTAACGAGTGCACTGTGCAGAAGCTATGGACTCTTTGGGCATTTCAGGCAAGGACAGAAAATGGGGAGAGAAGAAATGTAAGCTCTGTGGTTTTCTGATGTAAAGTTGAATCTAATTAAGATGCGTATGTAGGCTTGTTGTAATATGAGGGAATTCAGTGGTGCTGCAGCCTTTCACAGAAATTCTGATATAAGCACTTGTCCAAAAATACAATATTCCCTTAGTGAAACTGTGCTTCAGCACCTCAGTGTATTTACTCCAGTGTGTGTAACTGTGTTTGGGGCCCAAAAAGTCCCTTTTTTCTGCCTTGTTGGTAAAGACACTGTGATAACCTAGAAGGCCTGGACCTCCACTTCAGTTAGTGGTGTCCTATTTTATTCTCACTAATTGGAACAGGTGGCCTCTGCTTGAGACTGAATCACACTAGCTGGCATAGCTTTTAATTTATCTAAAATCTGAGGCCCATTCAGTAAGAGCTGTTCAGGCTATGTATTGGCATCGGGCAAACTGCTTGAAAGCTTCGACCATTAAAAGCACAGAAGACTGGGAGGCAGATCGAACAAATGCAGTTTAATAGTTTGCTGCTTTAATTCAGTTCTTAAATGTTGGGTGCAGAGCTAGTGGAAGAACGTGGTGTCATGAAGCATGTACAGATGCTTGAGAGGGCTTGTAAATATTTCTCCAGAGAGGAAGAAGTCTGAGCATCTCCTTTGACTCCACCCCGTAAGATGCATGGTTAAAAGGACTGCATGCCGGCCTCATGTGTTTATAGGCAGGAGGTGAAGAGATGTTCATGGGTTCCTTCATGGATTTCATGCTGGCCCTCTGTGCCTGTGGGCACCTGCTCCATCCTGTCACACGGGAATGGTTGTGTTATCTGTATCTCCATGGAGCCTGGTGGTTGGGGCTTTGTACTGGCTCAGTGAATGAACGCAGGTATGTTGTAAAATTGCATCATGGGACTTGAGAAGCTGGAAATACAGACCCACAGGAAGTTGCAAAAAATAGTACAGAGCTGTCCATTTACCTTTCACCCAGATTCTCCCACTGTGAACCTGTAGTACAATAGTTTCACATACTTTAAAAAAACATTTGTGTTGTGAACTATCTTTTTGTGTATTCTGGCCGTTTATCTGTTGGGTTATTAATCTTTTAAATTGATCTGTAGAAGTTTTTTTGTGTGTTTTTTTTTTACTTACTAATAAGTTGTTTGGCACCTACATTTTTTCCAGCTTGTCATTCCTGACTATTAATTTTCTACTGTTACATAACAAATCACCATAAATTTAGCATCTTAAGACAATACCCATTTATAATCTCATAGTGTACATTGGCCAGGAATTCCCACACAGCTTACCTGCATCCTCTGCTCAGAGTTTCATCAGCCTCCAATCAAGGTGTCAGCTAGGACAGTATCTTCTGAGGCCTTGGAATCTTTTTCCAAGCACACTGGTTGTTTACTAAATTCCATTCCTTGCAGCCGTAGGACTGAGACCCTTAGCCCCAGAGGCCGCTCACTGTTCCCTGCCACGTGGCCCTCTCTGCCATGCGGTCCTCTCTGCCATATGGTAGTTTGTTTCTTTAAGGCCAACAGAAGAACATCTCTGTTGCATTTTGTCTCTTACCTCTAGACCCTCTTTGAAAGGGCTCACCTGATTAGGTCAGGCCCACCCAGGTAATCCACCTTTTGATTAAAGTCAACTGATTAGGAACCTTGATTACACGTGCAAAATTCTTTCACCTTTGCCATATAATGTAACCTAATCATGAGAGTGAAATCCCAAATTATTCACAGATCTTGCTCACATGAAAGGGAGGGTATCACACAGGGTGTGTGCAGGAGCAGGTGGGAGTCTTGGGGGCCATCTTAGAATTTTGCCCGCACACTGACTTAATGGTATGTCGTGTGTGCCGAGCATAGAGCTAGCATGTAGCAAACACTGAAGAAATATTAACCAGATTTACCATGAAAAAATTTAAAAATTTTAGGTTTGTCATTCTTAGACTGGCCTTTCATAATTTGAGATTCTTGAAAAAAACTGAAACACCATGTTCTTCTAATACAGTTTATGATTTTTATTTTTATATATTTTAATCTTTGGTCCAATTAGAATTTGATTCCCTTTAAGATATCTACACATAAATGACATAGGTATACCTGCACCATTTTTCACATGGTTATTTTTGTTTTTATAAAAATTTATTTCATAAATATTTGTATATTTATATATTTTTACATATATAAATATATACATATGTTTATTTACATCTTTATTTTTATAAATTTCTACTTTTTCTTTGGGTTTTAAAACAAATCAAAGGCTGTAATTTTGGTGCATTTATTCTGGGTTGATATTCCTCCACAAACCAGGATTTGAAATGCGCATTTTAAGAACTCTAGCTCATGCTTTTAGAAACTTTCAAACAGCCAGGACTCCAGTATCATTTATATAGTAAGGAAAGACCAAAAGGTAAAGGGGAAGAGATGGTAAAGCTTGTTGCTTTTTTAAAAGTTTGCTTTCAGTTTTGTTTTAAACATGATAGTACCTCTCAACAGGTTCTATTTAATGTAGAATCCTGCCCTTCCACATGTTTAGAAAAGCTGTTACAGGATAAAGAATGTGTATTGCTTCGTAAACAAACCAGCATTGCTGCCTTAATCACTTGCGGTCAGAATCCCCAGCTAGGGAGATGGAAGGGCAGGGGTCCAGCCTAACTTTGTGCTTTGTGGGGAGCAAACTGCTTTCAGGCTCACTTTCCTCTCAGTAAACATATTAGCACTCTTGTGCTGTCCTCATACTAGGAAATTCAAGTCGATTTGTCACTCACGTTAGAATAATGAATACAAGATTTCATGTTTGTAGGTAATAGGCTGTTTCTTTATTTGTCTTAATTGTCCGTATTTGTAAGTTACCCCTGTGGCTTGCTCAATACCACTGGATATGTTATATGCACCTGTGTTAATATTGAGAGGTTCACCTGCCATGTAATCTCTGCATCTGACACAGAGGGAGGTTAAAACTAACACTTAACGTTTCATAACCTGACCCAAGAGCATATTAATGGTGGAATGAATGTGCTTTTATTACATGTGCTTTCATTTGGGAAAGCCACTGTGGTTGTAAAACCCTTCTGACTTAAGCAAATTATTAAGTAATATTTGTTGTGGAAAGCCTGCCAAAGTTTAACCTCATGTGCTGAGCAGTTTAGAGGTACTCACTGAATTGGCATCTGTTGGGTTTGTGGGAACCAAAATTGAAGCCAGCCTTCTTTCATTCAAGTAGCTCATTTATGTCCTGTTACCACCTGGGGAGACATGAGGGCTCTTATTTATACCAAATCATTGTCTGTTTTGAGCACCCTTAAATGCTCTACTATTTGGGTGGGTGGGAGCATATTAAATATTACTGAGAAATTTGGCTAGCCCTCCCTGGCCATTGAAAATGATTTAACAGCAAGTATGTGTTGTAACTACTTGGGGCTCAAATTAAGCTCTTAAAAGAGGACTTAAAATGAGAGGTCTTCAGCCTTGTTTAAGGACAGATTTGCGAACAGCCCACCATTCCAACACACATTTTTGGAGCTTTATTTCTTTGGGCAGATAGGAAATGAATGAGATAGTCTTGTATTTATGTGAGTTTCTTTTAATTAAATGTTGATGCCTTTTCAACCTTCATTTTGGAAATAATTTGTTGCATATTTGGGGTGATTTTTTTAATGGTAAGAGTCACTACATAAGAATAATACATATACTGTTGAAAGATGGAGACACTAGTATACAAAGATTATTTTCTTTTCTGATACTTTGGACATTTCAGAAATCACAGTGACTTTGTTAGTAAATAATCCTTTAAAATAATTGCTCCTTAGTTTATGTATACAATATCCTAAAATGAGCCTAGATGTTTTTCTAGGGCAGCTAGCTTATTAAACTCTCGGTGGATTTTAATTTTCTTAAGTTTGTGCTTGCTTTGGTTGTTGAATTTAAGGTTGAAATTAATGTCCTCTGGAAGTAAATGCAGTGACATCAGATTCCGAAATCATAAGGTAATGAAATGGCCCATCAGAAACAGCAACTTACACCATATTTAAAAGTAAACCAGATTCACAGTGGGGAGAATGTTCTGAGCATGAGGAAAACCCGAATCAAATCCTTACTCAAATAGTCTGGTTCAGTAATTAGTAGACAGATTTGGTTTTAATTGCTAAATGCTTCAAACATGGGGGAAAAAAAACCTTTAAAAAATATGATAGCCATATACCTACCTCCTAGATTTAACAGATGTTAACATTTTGCCGTGTTTGCGTCAGATTTCTGTCCCTTATTTTTAAGCAGCAAGTGGTCCTGGATACAGGATGATGCCTCCTGCCTTCCTGTTCCCCAGAGGTCTCTGTAACCTGAAGTTGTTCTTCCATTCCTTTGCATATGTTTGTACATTGGACGGATCCATAAGCCAATGCGAAGCAGGCTAGGCCCAAACTTGAGGTCTCAGCAGAAACTAGAAAGAGAGGCTGCCTTACCCCAGAGCTGCCTTCATTGCCTCAGTGCTTCACTGTGTCCCCAGCGCTGTGCCAGGCCCTGAGATGAGTCAGGTGTGGGTGCTGCACTCACGGAGCTCAGAGCGGGGAGGACAGACTGCAGACAGGTAATGACAGTGTTCCAGGGAGCCCTGGCCTCGCTTGGACCCTTCTGGAAAGAGCTGACCGTGAGAGGCTCTGGCCAGGAAGGAGTGGGTGTCGGCTGTCAAGCTGGCCTGACCCACCTCCTCCATACTCACACCCTCCTGCAGGCGAATCTCCCGATAGTTGTCTGTAGGACATCATTGGCAGAGAAGGCGAGCTGGCACCAATTTTTGAGGTTTTAGTTCACCTGTGATTAGCCCTTTGATGTGTACTTTGTATGTGTGTGTATATATTTTTATATCCTCGGGCAAAGTAAATACTAAATCATGGGCATCACAGGAAGGTTCTTTGATTTGACTCAGATGGAGGAAGGATGCTGCAGAAAGGGAGGAACAGAGATGTTAATTGTCATGGCAACGAGCAGGTTTTTATAGTGGAACTCTGCCTTTTAACCCAAACCAGTCACCCTTTTTTTTCTAACTACAGAAAACAGACTGACACAAACTCAAGACATTATAGTACCATCTCTCTCGGTGGGGTTTCATTTGCTTTTTGGGAACAGTGTTTTAGTTCCTTTGTAGAATTCCCAAGCTGAAAGGCACCCTTTAAGTGCCTTAGAACTTTACAAAATCAGGCGCTATGGTGTTCCCATTATTGTTGCATGCCACCCTCATTTCCATGCCCCCTACCCAGTCAGTTGAATCCATAAGACCAGGACTTGTATGAGGGATTAGAATGAAGATGAGTTTGGAGTTATTACACTGTGACACAGGCCCCTCCGTGGGGAAAAGTATTCTGTCTCTCATCCTTCCAATGCTTTTGCTGTTTGACCTTGTGCAATCTTGTGTTTGCTTCACCATCCATTGCTCTCCAAACCCAGCAGATGCTGAGATGCTTACTTAGACTATCACACTCCTTTCGGTCACTGGGTAGGCAAGTTCAAAGTCCACCGTTCGCTGTCTGAGAACTCCTGGAGACTTGAACCCTTGAGGTTTTCTTTTTGGTAGCTCTGGTGAACTTTCATAGACCTGGGGTACAAAAGGCCAGCGTAAGAAAAGCGTCCTTGTGTGAATAGGTGGAGCATAACCTGGGAAAATAAAGAACTTCCTGAGCATCCCAGCAGAGGTTTCTGGTTGATCAGCACTTCGAGAGGAGGCAGAAAGCTAGGCTGTCCTTTCGTTCCCCTAACTTCTTGGTCTGCGGAGCCCCCTCCACCCAGGACCACACCTTGAGATTGAGAGCTCCTGGACCACTGGCCCTGATGCGCTTCCTTGGACAGTGGCACTGAGATTGATGGTGCCTGTCTCCGCAGCATGAGGCATGGAAAAGGAGGCACGTAGGCACCTTTTCATGGCATTGGACTTAAGAATGAGCTCCCTTTGACCCCTTGGGTTGCCTTCTTCCCACCATATGCCACCCAGTTGTCACCTCATGCCCCTTTGCCCCAGCTCAGGAACATAGTATGTGGGAAATGTCAGACCAGAGTCCATTCGTAAGAGCACAGGTGTGGGTCATGCTTGTAGCCATTCTCCTTTCAGCCTAAGTCAACAAATGTGCACTGAGCACCTGCTGTGTGCCAGGCATCCAAGGGACCAAAACAAAAATCTCCACTCTCGCCAAACTTATATTCTGATAGGGCAAGGTAGACAAACCAGATCCGTAGGTAAAATACACAGTATGTTAAACGGTGATAAGTGCAATGTTGCTAAACAAGTCAAAGAAAGAAGGCTGGAGAATTAGGGAAGACATGCCCTCTTATTTATGTTTTAAAATTTATCTTCTCCCTGCTTTGGGCTTGTAGAGAAATGTTGGCTCGAAGATGCTCATTGGTGGTTTTACTTAGGTGTTCTTTAAAGATTTTGTTGGCAGATTTTATCAACAGTCTGAGGACATTTTTCTCCAGCATTTTATTATGAAAAATTTCAAATACATATAAAATACAAAGATAATAACAATTTAAGTTAACATTAACTTAATATGCAGATAACCTCAATCACTCTTTGCAGTGTCAGTACAGTGTAGTAGTGATTTCTACAAGGCAGGTCTTCCTTTGCATCTGGAATGGTCTCTTACCTAAGATCTAGCATGTGGTTCAGGCGTGAGCCCAGCTTCCTTAACAAGGCAGGGAGACCCCAGAGGCAAAGCAACTTCTGCAAGGTCAGGAGGTCTTGTCAAGTTGGACTGTTCTTCTTTTTTTGAATATAATAGGACAACCAAAAACAAACCAAACAAAAATGGTTGTGTTGGTTTTTCTTTTCTCTATTTTTAAAATAGCAGCTTTATTGAGATATAATTCATATCCCACACAATTCACCCATTTTAATGCATACAATTTAATGGTTTTTAGTGTAGTCACAGTGTTGTACAGTCACCACCACAATCAATTTTAGAACAGTGTCATCACCCCAAAAAGAAATTCCATTCCCATTAGCAGTCACTCTCCATTTCCTTCCTGCTAATACCCCAAGGCCAAGGCAGCCACTAATTTACTTTCTGTCTCTATGGGATTCACCTGTTCTGGACATTGTCTGTAAATGGAATCAGACATAATGTGGTGTTTGTGTCTGGCTTCTTTTAGTCAGCATAATGTTTTCAAGGGTCACCCATGTTATAGCATATATCAGTACTTCATTCTTCTTATTGCCAAATAATATTCCATTGTATGGGTATACCACATTTTATTTATCCGTTCACCAGTTGATGGACATTTGAGTTTCCACTTTTTGACTATTGTGATTGTTGTTGCTATAAACATGTATGTCCAAATTTTTGTGTAGACGTGTTTTCATTTCTTTGGGGTATATACCTAGAAGTGGAATTGCTGGGTCATAGAGTAAATCTATGTTTAACCTTTTGAGGAACTGCCAGTGTTTTCGACAGCACTGCTCCATTTTCTGTTCCCACCAGCAACTTGTGAGGGTTCAGATTTCTCCGTATCTCTGGCAGCACTTACCTGTCTTTTGATTATAGCCATTCTAGTGGGTGTGACGTGATATCTCCATGTGGTTTTGTGGTGGTTTTTGAAATTTCTTTTAATGAAAGTAATTATGTTCATTATACAAGGAAATAGGTAAAATATTTTTAGCTGGAAGCCTGGTATAATTAATAATGTAACTTCAAAATTAGCCTCCCTGCTTAACCACAGTCCTTCTTACTTGTCATTTGTTGACACTGGTTATCCAAAAGCAGGGTTGGGTAGAATAATTGTTGTGAGTGTGCATGGCTTGGCTTCGACTTTGTTGCTGAAATTGCATAAGAACAGGCACCGAGAGCTTCATGGGCCTCCCCACTACAGAGCCCAGGGTTGGAAAGGCCTTGTCAGCGGCCAGCCTTTTGAGGGACGGGGCAGGTGTCTGGCTCTGTCATCTTAGGTAAGTGGCCAGACACTTACTCATGATTCTCCCAAGGGTCAGGTGCTGCCGTGCAGATGCAATAGTTATTATAAGTGGACACAGCCAGACCGGCACCTGGTGCCAGTAAAGGTAGACTCCATGCCTTCTTTACAGACAAGCTTTACAGGCCGCAAATTCTGTCATAGAGAACAAGACACTAACACAATGCATAGCACCTGTGAGGCCAGAAATAAATGTTAGTTGAATGAATGAACAGCTTTGGCTCTGTGCGGCAGACGCCGTTCTAGCATGGCGGTGGGAGCTCTCTGCCTCAGACCTGATCTGAGCTATGGAATGCCTGTGTGGCAGGATTCTCACCATGACTACGTAAAAGCACTCGGCTCAGGGTAGGCGCTCAACAGATGTTCATTCTCTTCCCTTAAGAGCTCTGCTATTAGTCTCAGATATTTTCCTCCACAGGTTTAGTCCAGCGGCAGAGATGATGGAACACAGGGTCAATTGTACTGCTTAGCTTTTCTATGCAGAGAAATAATGAGCTCTTGGCAAAACTTCAGTATTGGTGGAAATGAATCTTGCAATTTGGTAGCTGCTGACTGACACATGTTTGCTAAACAGGTACTCCAATTTCATGAAGCTTGCCTAGAAGGAAAAAAAAAGGAAGAAATCCTAAGAACATTTTTACCCTGTTTGCCAGGTACTTATTTATAAAATCATCATCTTTGGAATGTCCCTACTGAAAAGTATTTACCAAACGTTGGCTAGTTTGGCTCAAGAGTTCAAGTTAGGCTGCATGAAAGTTTAAACTTCAATGGATATAAAAGGGTTGGATTCTGTTTGGAGCCTCTGTGTCTTAGAAATTATTATTATTACCATTATTTTTAAGAAAGAGCTGTTCTTATGGTCACTAGGTCTTTTTTTAAATCCACAAGGAAGTCATAGTAACAGGCTCTGTGTCTGATCGGGTTCCATGGCAACAAAGGGTTGTGACTTTATTAGAGGAGAGTTGAGCATGCCAAGAAAGATAAAAATCAGAGTATGGAAAATGTCCGACCAGATGAATGTATTTTTGGATCATGTGCCCTGGAACGGAAAGGTTTCCTGAATTGGCATTAGTCTCCATTACAAATATGAATCCCCCTGGGTTTTCATTAGGTTATAGGTGTCAGTGGTCATTTCCAAAAATCTGTATCTTTGCTTTTATTCATTCATTCATTCTTTTTAATATCTTGGGGTTTTTTTTTTAAATTCAAAATAGTAATGGTGAGAACCTAAGATGATTCTGATTTCAAAGGTGGAAAAGAAATGTTAGCACACTCTTTGTGGAACTGATTACAGCTGTAAATTGTGAGACTGTGTGGGAGGGCCAATTAGAGGCAATTATAACGTGATTGAACTCTCCCCTGAATTAAAGCTTGCCGTGTGCTTGCCAAGCTGGATGTTTGTTTCATTTCCCATCCGTGTTTTTCGTTGATGGGCTTACAGATGCTGCGTCCAGGGCAAGGTTGTGGAATCTCTGTAGGAGCTGCCCTCTTCTCTTTCCCAACAACAAGGTGCAGGCTGATGCTATACCCAAAAGTGGGTGATTCGTAGAGTTCTTTGGAAGATTCTAACGTTTGACCAAGAAATCGCGAGATCTGTGGACTTCGAATCAGCCTCAGCTGGTTATAAATATTCGGGGCTGTATTTACCTTTCTGTCACATGTGCTGTTTTATATTTCTCCTCATCCTGATACTGAGAACGCAAGAACTCCAGGAGCCCGACAGCACTAGTCACTCTTTAAACCAAGGCCATGTTCAGACAGGCCCTCGGGGTTTAGACTTCATTAGTCACTTGCAGCCTCTTCATGGTGAATCAGAAACTTCACTGATACTCATGATAAACATAATCATTGGTATTGGTTAAAGAGGAAAGAATTAGCTCACCAGGTTTCGGGTGTCCCATCTATCGTTAATCAGCTGTTAGGACCTTGGGGAAATTATTTTACTTCTTGGGCCTTGATTCCTTACCTTAAAATGAACAGTTTGACCTGTATTGGTGTTTCTCACACTTCCCTGTTTATAAGCATAACCTGGGACTGGTTTAACAGATTCTGATTCATAGGCCTGGGGTGGGGCTCGGAGGACAGTATCCTCAGGTGATCTTACAGTCGGATGTTCAGGAAATGCCAGACTAGCTCAGCAGTTATCATCAAGCTTTATGTTAATAATCCTGCTTCCTATACATTTACTATGCAGATCAGTTTCATCGTTTCTATTTACTTCGGCCCAGTGCTGGCCCTGTGACTTGGGAGAGGGTTTGCACCTGTATGGGATCCACTCCTAGCTTCAACTTAAATCTATATACCATAACGCAAAGGTTGTGATAACCAGCTTAACTGCACCTTCCCCCAACCCAACGGACAAAGCCAAACTCAATAGAGAATTTCACTACAGGCCGAAGCAATGTACATCCGGGTTAGAAAACCCAAAACTGGAGACCAAACAACGATTCGACTCAGTAGTTTCCAGCAGACCCTGCCCAGCTGATCCTCCTTTTACTTTAATAAATCTTCCTTCTCTATTTCTACCTGACTCCTGAATGCCTTCACGGCCCGGGAGCGAGCAGCCACAACACTTTATTTGGGCCTAAGAATGGGGTGGGGGTGGGAGGGAGAAAGGGGCTGTCTAATGCAGATCCCCAGGTTCTGCCCCTGAACCCTGGGTCCAGGCGGCTCAGGAACCAGGTGATTGCAGCCACAATTTGGGAAACACTGGTTTACACTTGTGGAGCTCGCTTCCAGCCCCAGAGATAGCTCTCTCACACACTGTCCCCCACCACCTCAAATAAGCCAGAGGGGTTGCCTTGATGGGATGGCCTGGAGGGTTCTGCTTACACCCAGTGCTAGCTCCAAACTCCCTATCAGTGCTTTTTAAAAGTTATTTGTATTAAAATAACTTTTAAAGTCACCCCAACTTACAGAGTAAAAACTACTTTAAGTGTAAACACACTTATTCTGCACCAGGGAGATGGTTCAATAATTGAGCCGCTTAGATTATAGAAGAGCCTATAACACCTACAGCAGGGGCCTTAGAGAAAAAAAAAACTGACCATCTGAGACTCTAAGACGGGTTTCCACAGTTTAATGATGAAATCATTAACTGCTGGAGCAAACCCATTTTATTGTAAATCTGCCCTCTGCCCTTACAGAGTTTCTATTTGTGCCTCTTTCATTCAATGTCCTGTTTAACAAAAAAGATTAAATAACACTGTTAAGTGGAGAGTTTAGTAGATCATCCACATAAGCCTAAATTATGAGGGTTCACTTTTTTTCCCAATATTAACTAGCTTAACGTAAAAAGTGTAAGTTCATAGGAAAAAAATCCCGTAGCACCAAATGGCCTAAGGCGATAAATGAAGTTTCTTCTTCCAACTTGTCTTTATCCTCAGAGATAAGCACTATTATGCTATGTTTCTTATGCATCTTTACAGAAATGTTTTCTGCGCAGTGATGCAGAAAAATACCATTGTTTATTTAACGAGTCTCTTATTGATAGATGATTTAAGTTCCTTCTAGGGTGGCTTTTTTCCATGTTTGTTTTGCTTTGTAATACTGTACTGAATATTTTTGTACATCTTTTTCTGTAACCATATATGGATAAATTTCTAAAAGCAAAATTGTTGGGTCAAGGGGGATGTTTCTTTTTAATGAGGATAGATGGGAACAAAATGTCCTTCCAAAGGGTTGCACCAACTTACTGGGGAAATCTTTTATTCTCAAAAGGCTTTCCTGCCCCCGTTGATTCGATTGCAGCAGGTAAGCAGCTAACTACCCTTGTCTACTTAGACAAAACCGTAGACTCGCTTCAGGGCCTCTGGTTGAAGGAATTAAATGAGTATTTCATAAGGAAAAGGAGACTTTAAAAGGCACCTGAGGTGTTCAGAGGGGAAAGAGAGAAAGGCTTAGTAAAGCAAGCACTAACCCTGAATTTTCAGGTCACACGAAGTCATAGAACGGGAACTGGGCTCTGGAGAAAGTCAGACAGCACTGGAGCCGAATGTGACACTGAGGAAATCATGCTCTAGGTTATGGTAAGCTCTTTCCTGGATACGACCTGCTCCTTTGGTCGGTGCCGTAGGCCAGTTTTGGGTGAAACATTATGGTGATGAGATGCTCTTCATTTTAAGCAGCACCTCTGGTATGAGTCACGGGGTATCTGTGTGTGTGATCCAAAGTAATGTTTAAATTGAGAGAATTGTGTCTCAGTCACTCACTCAGACTGTGTGCTGTGTTCAGCTCCTTAGTGTCTGAGGGAAAACTGTGCAGACCAGGAGCCAGGTGGCATGGGGATGTTGCTGGTTTGGTGTGGCAGATACCATCTATCTCGCCATCTATGTGCCTCCTACTGGCAACAAGATAGAGGATTGTGTGAATACACAGAAAATGAGTGTATTCACGTCTGGGAAGTTCAAGTCTATTCAAGGCAGGGAGGAATTGGGAGGTATCTTGGATCTAAATGTCAGTGGGTGTCAAATCTTAAGCGTTGGCCTGGAGGGATGGCCAGGTGTGTTGTGAGTTTAAAAGGAGCTATCCAGAGCCCAGACAATCCGAGAGCAGAAGAACCTCAGGTCAGAGCTAGGCACATTGTGGACAGAGGGTACATGTTCTTTCCCAGCACTTGGGGACCAAAGTGCCCTCTCAAACTAAATCATGCTTAAGCCACACCACATGTGAACGGGTTGAGGACAGCCAGGAATAAAACAAGTTCCAAAGATTCTGAATCGAATCATTCTCCGCGTTTAATCAAAATAATTAAATGAGCCAAATGACCAGAGAGAGAGCTTTGAGTCAGTTTTCAAGGAATTTTATATGAGAAACTTTGAGAATTTTGTGTGTGAGATATTTATGACTGACACACAGAACATGAAGTATGAATGCTGGACTGGGCTGTAGATGAAAGAGTGAAATCACGAAGCTACCAGGGAAGGATTGGGTAGTAGGAAGGAAGACGTGATCCCGAATGTGTTTTAGCAGATAAGTTTGGAATGAAATAAAATATCCAGTGACCCAAGACATTTTCAGACTAGGAATGCAGCCATAAAAATAGGTGAGATAATTTGGAGCCCAAATTTAAGGCAAAAACAAGAAAAATGCACAAACCTGGCTATGTGCATCAAACCAGTCTGATTTTTAAATCTACTGTAGTTTCAATATGTTCATTTTAAGTTGTAAATAGAATAAGCAAAATGAGACTAGCAAAGAAATAATATATTTCTTATATAAAAAAGAATGCTATTGATTTAGCATTTAGTTTAAGGCAAGATCCATTTGATAGAATTTGTTATTTGACATTTATTTAAGGCCTTTACTTGAACTGAGCCAGAGGATAGAGGCTATGCAGTGTTAGCTCTGGTAAACATGCTTGCTCTCAAATATTACAGTATAGTTTTACGCAAAGAGTAATGTTCTATTATTTTTACTAGACTTTACTAGACTGACAGAATTCTCTTTTTTGCCAAACCCCATTGCCGTTTTCTCCCCCCATCTCATCTCCAAACAGAATTATATCAACAGCACTTAAGCCACCTAACAATTTTGAGATCTTTGCATTATTTATTGAATGTCAAGGTCAGGAAAACCCTGGTCCACAAGACCATTGTGACCTGAGTTTTTTATATGATTTATGGCAATTCAAATATTGGAGAATCTGCTCCTACAAGGAAGGTCAAAAGGAATTTAAAGACGAGTGACCGACAACAATAAAGCTGGTAACCTTTCAAGGGTTAGTACTCAAATTATTATCATACAAAGAAAGCAGTATATGGTCAGGAAAGGGCAAGAGAAAAGTATTAAATATCTTGTGTGTCCTTTCTGATCTCATTAATTTCTAGGAGGCACTTCCTCAGATGAGAGTCGTCTCTAAAAGATTAATTTATTTGCCCAAGGTCATACAGCTATTAAATGGCAGCACTGGGAGTTGATCAGGTCTGCCCGACCGTAAGTCCCAGCCTGTCGCGTCAGTAAGCTGCTCCCAGGCACTGAGGCTGCCGCTGCCAGTTCTGTCTTCAGCCCCTTTGTCTCTCTGAGCATTCCTCTGGACATCCGTGCTTGAATGTCCCTGGGAATCTCAAATGCATCATGTCTGAAGCTGAGTCCTCCTTGACCACCAACCTCCACATCCTCCAGTCTCTTTCCAATTGCCTATCTTGTGACTGATCTTGCTGGCCACCGGAAGGAATGAAAAACAGAAGTGGGGTTTTCCTGGACTCCCCCTCCTAATCCCCACAGCCAGTTGCTTGTGATGCTGCCTCCTTTGTATACTAGAAACGCCCTTCTCTCCTTCCTGGCTTCCACCCTCCCTCCAGCGTTCACCACTTCTTGCCTTAGATTACTATAGCAGGCTCCGGTCTGCTCCACCGAAATGCATTTTCTCTCCTGCTTTCTGAGAAGGACTTGTCTGAGACAGGGATCTGATCGCCCTGTAATCCCTTTAGCGGCCGCCACTTGGCCTGTCACTGAAATGCAGATACCTTAACTGGAACCCCCAGGGTCTGACTCCTGTCTGCCAACTCAGTTCTTCCCATGTCTTCCTTGCCTGACATGAACCCTTACCTGCTGCCTGGCTGACTGATTCACAGCTCACTGTACCTGAAGCACCTTCTGTGACAAGCCTTTCTTCGTGCCTTATACTAACCTGTCCCTCCCCCTTCCTCCCTTCCCTCCTTGCTGCCCGTCCGAAGTGCCCCCTTATAGCGCCATGCGCACCTCTCATGGCACTCATCAGTGACTATCATTGTTTCTCTCCCCACTAGACGGAGGGGGGGTGGGGTGGGAGGCTGTGTCCCTTTGCAACTCCATCACGCCTCGCTGCGCCTGACACACAAAGGCACCAGTGAGCATGTCTCATGAATGAAGCAACAGAGGGAAGCGCTCCTGACTCCACTCACTGCCTTTGAGCCACTGCCCTTCCCTAGGTGCTTGGACCACTTCTCATTCTGCCTTCATTCATGTTGGGGTTTCCTGTGCTTAGTTCACTGCCTCGCATTGACTCCATCCAATCAGAGTTTGTTGAATTGAGCCCGGGTCCTGGTTTCCTCGTAGGTAAACCGGGAGTACTCGACTGAATGTCATCTAAGATTCTCTTGCAATCCCAGAGTTGTGTGATAACAGGACTCCCTTCTAGCCTGCCTCCCTGCAAAGATGCAGAATATGTAATTTTCCTCCTGGCCGCACAAAGAGCCCATTTGTCCAGCAATGGGTTGAATGCAGTGTATGATTGCTGGCAGTTTAACTGATTGCAGTGCAGGGTAGGGAGTTTCTCTAAGGCATTACCCGGAGATACGTGATCTCCAGTCTCCGGAGTCCAGGGTGAGTCATATGGAGGTGCTGAGAGAGTATCTACCTGCCTGCCTGCCTGCCATGCAGACTCAGAAGCCTCTCCAGCAGGCAGGAGGGTGAGCTGACTGCCGATCCTGGTCCGCTCTCCTATGTGTGTGTGTGGCGTTTGGTAAGTCTCTGCGCTGCTCTCCCATTTCAACCAGACTGTGTAAATATGTATTGTAGAGCTTTGTGGTCATTAATATTCTGTGAGAGGCTTGAAAGAAAAAATTATTTTTGTGCTCTTACTGTTTGCCTTTGTGTTGCCCAAATCCCTCCCTAATTTGTCAGCAGGTTTCTAGGTACTTAGGTTGTCTGAACTCCTAATGGACCACCCAGCGCCTTATTGTTTGGTCCTTTAACAGTGTAAATCCAGCGCATGTGACTTAACAGACGAACAAGTGTCTGGGTTTGAGTGTGCTGGCTGCTGGCTGGAAAAGAGCCAGTCTTGTTCCCACTTCCCTGTCAATTTGAAAGTAATCGTGGGTCTAACCAGACTGAGTTGGAACTTAACTTTGTACTTTAACATCTGATCTTTTGGCAAGTGGCTACCTCTGAGTTCTCCCTTCTCTGGAAACTTCACTCTGTAAAACGGACTTTATGTGACAGTGTCAGCCACCGTCAGCCCACGGTGAGGAAGAAAGACGTGGTGGCTGCCTCCAGGCTGTGGGTTGGGAGAGGAAGCCGTAGTGGGGAAGCGGAGTGTGGGTCTGAAGAACCGGGCCCCTTGGCCATCCTCAGACACCCCGTGGTGACAGATGCAGGGCTCCCTGTGGGGCAGTGAAAGCTTCATGTCACTGGAACACTGCCCCTGTGAGCTGCTTGATGTCATGGAAATCCATGTTCAATTTGTGGCTTTGCGTGTGTGTCTGTATCGTGGCAGAATTCGGTCTATTGCTAAATAAATATAACCTTTCTTTCATTTTCTGGACATTAAAATATTTGACCACATTTATTAATTCAGGTCATTTTGTTTTCAATTAGTTCTGCATCAAAGATTTGTCTAGAATGTCACAAAGTGGGGCTTTATTGTTGATAAAGATCCCTATCCCTTAGAAACTAAAACAATTGGGGGTGGGAGAGGGGTATGGAAAATTATAAGAGTTTTCTGTGTACCATTCAATCCTTTGCATCTTGGAGATTAAATTTGTTATTAAAAAAAATGTTGAGGGGTCACTTGTTCTAACAGCAAAGCATCTTAATAGCTTCTTAGCATTTTGAGTGCAACAGCTGACAGAGACTGACGTATGTGAATGGTTTCTGTTAGAATGAAAGGGGAAAACTGCCACCCGAATTGCTAGCACACTGCTTGTAAAACAGCTGTAGCTGCCTTCTGTGCAAGGCTGCTCAGAAGGACGTAGGAAGGGGTCTCTCCTTGCCAGCCACTGGGTGACAAGCTCCTCCCGGAAGTCCTCTCCATGCAGGCCCACCCCTCCTAGCTCTTCCATTTCCAGATTCCGCTCCTCCAGCTGAGGAATGGGTTGCCCAGAGTGCAAACTGGGTTGGTTTGCGGGCTGCTTGAGGGTTAATCTGTAGCCTGGGGACATTTGGAGGCTGTCTCCTGACTTCATCCTTCACCTTCCTGGGTGTGAACCAGTCGTGAGGATAAAGACCCAGGAAGATGGATTTAGGTCAGGACCTATGGCAGGTGATGGCCTGAGGGCCTTTGAGTCCAGGTCACAATTTAGGTAGGGCCTCAAATTTAGATTTTAACATATTACCAAAGAGTTAAGTATACAGCCAGAGATGGAGCAATAGGATTATAAGATGTTATTTATCATATAACTTACACATACACATACATGCACACATTTAGTTTGTTACCTTGCAATTTATTCCAAACTTCTTAATTTTAAATGTTTGTAACTTGTAAAATACTACACATAGAAGATAACCATTTAAAGAATAATGTGAATTACCCCTGTACCTAAAACCCAGGGTAAGAAATCAAACTTGACCCTATGACCTTTTCCTTGATTGTATCACAAGACTTCCTACCCTCAAAAGGTACTGTCCTAAGGTTTGTATTAACCATTCCCTTGCTTTTCGTTATTATTTTACCACCTTTGCGTTTATACCTTAACAAGAGTTTGCCTGCATTTAACCATTATGAAGTGGAATTCATAATGCATATGACTTCTTTTAAGATTTATCTATTTTAATTCTTGTATCTAGGTTCATTTCATTCCACTGTACAAATGTACTCTATATCTATATCTATCTGTCCCTGTCTGTCTGTCTGCCTGTCTGTTCTTTCTGTTGCCTGGAGACCTTTGGGTTATTTCTGGGTGGCTGTTGTTGTTGTTTTCTGTTGTGAATGCTGCTGCTGTGAATATTTTCAGTGCACTCTCTGAACAAGGGCCTTTGGTCTTAGGAATGGAATTTCTGGGTCCCTAGGACATGTGCATGTTCAAATGCCAAACAATTTTTAATGTTTTAAGATTTCATTAAATGCAAGCAGTCCAGATATATTCTGTAATCTGATTTCAGCATTGCGTCATTTAAAAATAAATCCTAGAACCATCAAAAAACAGAATTTTTTTAATGGAAGTAGTCCTATCCTGTTTTGGCTTATGAGAAACTTGACCCTTTAGGAGATAGCTGTATTGCTTTTCGTAGTTGTTACAGAAACCATTTTTAAAGGGCAAAATCAGATTTGAACACCTGAGAATCCCAAATAAAACAATCTAGCCCTCAGGAGTCACATGAGCTATATGAAACAGTTACTAATAGATGGACATTGTGACTCTTTGGCTACCATAGGTAGGGACATATATGCCTGTCACACACTGTCCACCTGCTCTATGATGCTCTCATGAAGAGCCTGTGGGGGAAACATGGTCACCCACCCAATATGGATTCAAAGCTATGAGTGTTTGAAAACTGAGCTCTTAGTAGAAATGTTTCAGTAGTGTTGGTCCCTTGAGGAAATGGTGTTTTGGAAAGAGTTGTATAAGAATAATGTTGAAGCAGGGCCTGGTTGGGACCCCCACAGTAGAGGCCCCACAGTGGAGGCCTCACCTTTCCTTGACCTACCTATAGCTTAACAATAGATCGTTCCCCTGCGGCTTGAGCTCGGAATGTCCCATATCCCACCCAGTTCCCTGTTTTAGAAAATTACCCTGAAACTTATGATTAATACTCTTAGGCTTATTGATCACAATTGGTCCAGCATTCTTTCCAGGCTGCTCTCATCATTGTTCCTGGGTTGCTGACTCCACCATAGAATCACGTGGCCACAGGGAAGGCTCTGTGCAGGTCCCCCCGAACCCTCACATAGCCTCTGGAGGAACGCCCAGATTTCCCCTTAAACATCCCACGCCGGTCTGAGAATGTTAAGGCAGTTTTTGGAGGTGTTAACCCACTGCCTTCTCAGACCACCGGGTGCTGTGATAATAAACAACACTTATTCTATGGCCCAGCTCCCGTGTCCATCTATTGTCTGAGTGGTGCAGGCGGCACGAGCCCTGACTGATTTGGCCTCCGGTTTCTGTGTAACATTACTATACATGATTTTTATGGGATTTTATTTGAAAACTTTTATTTATGACTTGGCAATTCCAGCTCAGTTCCATCAAATTTTTTTTAGAACTGCCTTTTAAAACATGATTTTACTTTTTTCGGAAATTGGATTTAAAAGCCCTCTTTCAGTAGGAAGTGTTTCTAAAAGTAATCGCATATACTAACTCATCAAGTTAGTTTGCATTACAAAAATGCTTACTATCCTTAATACTCAGGCCAGTTATTTTGCTATTATTAGTAAAATCATAGGTTCTAAGAGGAAACAAGGAAGTACCTTGAGTACGCTTATGAAATTTTGCCTGTATTTGCATAATTTTGCCTGTTTTGTTTTGAGGATGTGGGCACTGGGGACTTTTTAAAAAATGGTAAAACAAGGTGAATAAAAACAAACTATACCAAAAAAGAGACTATAAAATAAAAAGTACCTCTGGTCCCAGAGTCCCAGTTATATTCCCCAGAGATAACTACCATTCACAGTTCCTAAAATATCCTTGTAGAAATTTCCATACAAAGTACATTTGTATACATTTATATAAACCCCACCATTGCCCCTTGAACAAATGAGTGTGTACTATAGACATAGCTCTGCATCTCACTTATCTTAATAGTTTAGCTTGACAGCTTCCTGTGGTAGCCTATTCAGGTCCACCTCCATTTAAATGGCTGCATTGTTTTCCATTGTACTAGAATTTTTTAAAGTGGTTCCCCATTGATGGGTTTCTATGCTGATTCCAGAATTGGAAACAGGTGGTGGTAATGGCAGTGATGGTGGTGATGGTGATGACACAAGGCCCACTATCCTGTCAGAAGTAGCAAAGACTAGGAGAAACGGCAAAGGTTTATAGCTACTTTGTCTTCCATTTTTGTTTTTAAATCTCTCGAAATTTTTGTCTGTTTTAATGTGTTTGGAGAACTATTGATACATGGAAGCTAAAAAAGGCTAGTTTTTTTCCCTCCTTGCCTTTCCTTCCTTGTGGTGGTCATGATGGTAGAAGAGATTGTGATATTTCACTAAGGATCTGAGGAAGAGGAAGTTTTTACAATTTATTGGTTAAAGAGCTAGGAGATTCCAATTCTCTTCTCTCCAACCTCTAGCACAAACACATCCTATTGTAATGGATTATTTGTTATAACCAGATTAGCAAACCTTTCTTATGATAATTCATCTATTTGGACATGGAGGAGTTTCATTATGCAGAGATTATCAATGCATTAATATTTCTCTAAGGGTGTTTGCAAACACTGCCGGTTGCCTGTCCAATCACCATTTTCCTTTCCTTTCTATTTGGCTGGCAGAACCAGCTCTTGCAGTACAGGCTGGAAATGTTACTGCTTCCACAGCCTCCCTTGCATGGACATATGACTCAATCCTGGCCAAAGGGACTGAAAGGAAGATCTGCTGAGGAGTTTCTGGAAAACATTTTCCTCCCTAATGTGTAGCCAGTAATTGTCTACATGTAATCCTTAGCACTATAGTAGCTCTCGTGCTCCTGTGAAGGAATAAGCAAATGTCTTGATGACAGTGGAATGGAAAAATGCAAAGAGCTTTGATGACATTTGTAAGCCACCAAATTAGCCCTGTCCTCTGATCTTAGTTTGTCAACTCAAAAAGGCCCCTATTATTGAACTTCTTTTATTCGGTTACTGAAATTATCCTACCTGACGTGAATTTTACCCACAGGAAATAATACCAAAGTACAAAACGACTCAGTTAAGAGAATTGAGTGCCTACTGTATTCAAGAAATACGTAATGTGAGGCTCTGGGACTGCAAAAAAGGGGGAAAAAGAATAAGGTAACTAATGATAATGAGGCAGGAGGGGATTAAGTTGAACAGGAAGGACTCAGTAAGAGCAGCAGGAGTTCTGAGTAGGCATTGATTACTAGATTGGAGGTGATAAGATATGACTTGGTGTGGAAAAGGTTAAGTTGAGCCAGACTCTGAAGTAGACGGTTGGGAATGGCATTTTAGAAGGCTGGGGTTTTAGAAAGAACACAGGCTATGGAATGAGACCTGAGGTTGAACTCTGGCTCATCACTCGCTAGTTTGTGACCTTGTCAGAGTCTTTGATTTCTTCATACTCATCAGGATAGACTGGAAGTAACTTGTAGAATTGGGGTGAGGATTAAGGACTAAACATCAAACATCTGTCATGTCAAAGGGTAAGTAGTAGGCACCAAGTAGATGGTAGAAGGGGTGGTAAGACGGCATGCACGGGGGACACATGAACGAAGGTGGCATGAGCTAGTAGAAATTATCTGGGCATGTTGTTCACCTGGATCAGACCATCTGAGGAAGAGGGTATGACTACACAATCTGGAGGGTGACAGGTTTGCGTCAAGACATGGACGACCTGGACGTCCAATACCCAGAACTTAGACCTCATCCTGTAGACAACCTCCATGGTGACATTGAAGGAGGCAGTCAGAGACAGTGGGGTGAGGGAGGAGATGGTTGCAGTGTTCCAGACGTGCAGTATAAAAGACCTAGACCAGGCAGGTATCACGTGTTGGAGCAAAAGGAAGCGTTAGGTGTGAGAGAGACTATCAAGAAAGAAGGTGAACTTAGTGCTGTGAGAGGGGAGGAAAGACTCAGCCATGAGTCCTAAAGACTGAAGGCCTGTCAGTTTAGTGTGGAATGCAGAACACTTTCCAATAATCACATCGCAGGATGGGACAAGAATACTTGGCAAGATTTTTTGAAATTTTTGATGAAAGATGCTATATAAGTGGAAAATAAATGATGCTGCCCAAATCTGCTCTTCATTTAATTCTTGTCTAATTGTGTTTGTCGCTTTCCCACTGTTGATATATAAAGTTTGGTTCCTTTGAGTGATGTAACCCTTAATAAAATGAACATACCCTGGCCTCTGATTAGATATGATTGAACTCTTCTTCACTGATTGTTGAAAAGCAGTTGAGCCAAGTTTATCTCTACCACAGGGACTCTGGCACTTACAAATATAAATACAATGGCCTTATTAATAAAACATCAGTCATGATGGCAGCTGAAGTAATGAATGACGTCAGAGGCATGAATGACAAGTATTGAAATCAAAGAAATTTCAGTTCATCAAATTCAGGGTAATATCTTGAACCGAATGAGCTTTCATAATGTTCTCAGTCATGAATCCTAAACAGATGGTCCTCTAACATTTTGAAATGCTGAATAATGTAGGTGGACTGAGTCGCGTTAGTAAAGCACAGCACATTGGAATACGCTCAGCACTTGGAGCCTTATTGAGTTCATCAGCTTTCCCAGTGTAAAGCCGCAAGAAACCCCCATCATTCGTGTATCTTAGGGAACTAGGCATGAGTAAAGCCCCTTAAGAAGAACGGCGGTCTTCCAATTGGGCATAAAATTAATATGTCTTCCAATGGTAATTCTGCACACATGCAGTTCTGTAATAAGTTTGGAGCAGGCGTCCTATCTGAGTTCTTACAGTCTCGTTGGGAAGTTAGGGCTCCCAGCCAGGTACAGACCTAGGACTTGGTTCATTACAGTTCCCAGTAAAGAGGAAAAAAAAAACCAAAAACATTTGGCATTGACGTTTTCTCAGACTGCTTTCTATCTTTCATATACTCCCCCCCCCCTTTTACTAGGGGTGTAGGGTGTTTTACTTTTTTTCAGACAAAATTTGAGTCATAATAGTTAGACGTGTAGATAGGTGTGCCTTGGTGCTTTCCTACAGTCAGAAGAATCTGGGATATTTTCTGGAACTATGGCTTAGAGTAAGGAGAATATGATTTGCAGCATGCACTGAAGGATTCCTCTTTAATCCTTAAATGAAAGAAAGGAGGAATTGTGCTCTTTGGGGAAGTCATCTTTAACCCCTGACTTTTCTTTCATTTGAGGTAAAAATTTTGACCTTTGGCATCTATAGAGCCCTCTGATTTAAAAAAAAATAAAAGCACCAGGGCTGTGATAATTGGAATTTGTATAGCATTTCAGGTCCCAAAAAGAGAGATGAGTAGAGATGGAATAAAATACTGATGATGTATTTATGAGGCAAAATGTCTGATTTCCCATCATGTGAGGATAATATTAGTGTAGGTGAGAACTCAGCTGTCCTTAGTTTCAAATGTTTAAAAAAAAAAAAGTAGGTCTATTTATAGATCTCCGCACCCCAGACAGGCCCCACTTAGTGTTGATATGCAGTGCAGTATGAGTGTACAGGCACACGATGACCAAATCCTATAAATCATTAACAAATCCTTCTTATGAGACTGTGTACAGCGCCTGGGCCAAATCTGAAATCCCTGCGTACAGTATAGGCATAGTTCTGTGTTTTTTAAAAAAATTAATAAGAATCTAAACAGTTTCTGTATGTAAGGGAAGGTTTTATGGGTTTTTTCCCTCCTGTATTCTTTTTGATATTTCAGCTTTTCTATTTCTACATTAGAGAAACCTTTATTTTCATGATTGAAAAAGAATTCCCACCCACTGTTAAATTCCAGCCTTTCCCTTGCCTACTGAGAGAAGTGTCCAGTCTGGCCTGGCCTACAGAGCCTCACTCAGGCCGCCTGTATTCTTCAGTCTCTCGCCTCGTCCCTTTTTCCCCCAGCCCTCATCCATACTCTGATTGAGAAGGACCCATTTAGTCCTAAATTCCAACAACCCCAAGAAACTGAGTTTCCTAAATAACTCGTTTTGTCTGTACTCCCTGCCAGGCACTCCTGGCTGGTCTTTGTGCCGCCTCTTCTCAGTCTGAGCCAGAGAGCACCTTCTTAGAAGCTGTCTCACTGAAACTGTGGTTTCTTCTTTCCCACTCTTGGTGCCCTTGTAGTACTTACTATTATTCATTGTTCTGCAGTTGTGTCTTCTGTGTGCCTCCCTGCCCAGACCATGAACTCCTAGGGCAGAATTATCACACTCATCGTCCGGACTCAGTGCTTTCAGCATGCCGCCTGGCTCACAAAAGCCCAAGAAAACAGTTTTGAAGTGGAAATTCTATATTTTGGGGGGCCTGGTTTGGAACCTAAATTAATTCCACTAACTATCATAAAACAATTCTGTGTAAGTTAAGTGAGTAATCCCTGACTGTACTTTGTGTGCTTCAGTTACATTCAGCCCTTTTGAGAAACATTGGCTTTCTAAGTAACTACCGGGGGTGCCAAAAAAAATGTATACACATTTCAAGAGATGTTATCTATGTATTGTCAAAGTTGAATTGAACTATGTAGCAATGTGTAGTATGATCTTCGCTCAAAAGATGACGTTAATCAAATGAATAATAGCGTCATTCATTGTATCAGAATTTTAATACAGTTTTTTCCTTTCTTAAAATGGGTGTACATTTTTTTGGCACCCTGTGTGCTATGGAATGAACCAGGACATTTGCAGTCTGCATCAACGTGGTCGTCAGGATTTTGCTGCATTTTGCAGAATTTAAGATTAAATATTTTTGTATCTAAATCTGAGCTATTTTAGTTACACCACAGATATTAATGCCTTGCTAGTATGCCATACACATGCCTATTCTTTTTCTGTGTTTTGTGCATTTTCTGTTTTGTAATCTGGTACTAAAAACAAATATTGATTCGGTGGTGTCATGGAAGTTTTGGAAACTTTAAAATTGTTAAAGAACTGACAAAATGCAGTGTGAATTGACATGCTAATGAAATTAAAGTTATTTTTCTGCTGGACCTGAACAATACTGTGTGTTAATCAATATTAAGTACCTGCCATGTTATAGGTTCTGTGAAGATAAAGTAGTAATTTTGACAGCTCCTGTATTTTCGTTGTCTAAGACTTTTTGTATGTTTTATGTTTTACTTTTTTGAGGAAAAATTTGCAGTAAAGTATGTGTACCTTAAATGTGCAGTTGTACAGTCGGGTGATTTTTGCCTGTGCGTGCACCCAGCATTGTCAGCACCCCAGCACTCCTTTGTGCCACCTTCTGGCAAATAATTCTGCCTGTTCCTGCTCCCCACAAGGGTAACCCCTGTTCTGACCTCCATACCCCTGGAATCCTACAGCAAGTACGTTTCGTGTGTGGTTTCTTTCATTAAGTATGACATGTGTGAGATTCATCTACGTTGTTGTCGTCACACTTGTTCATTCCTTTACTTGCTGCATGTTGTTTTCAACTGCCTTTTTCTTGCTTTTCATTTTAGTGAGACAGATTCATTATAATGAAGGGTAACTACCCAATTTGTGGTAATTAGTATGTGCTTAGGGCCACCAGCTTTACAGACCGAGTATTAACAGAGTTGTTGAGTATAAGAGCTGCAAAGGCCTCCGAAGTTGCAAAGTCCAGCCATCTTGCTTTCTCAAATGAGGGACCTAAAGCTCAAGCGTTTCTCACCCCCAGGTCTTCTATTGATCTAGTCCTGATTTCCTCCTACCGGCACGATGCTGTGTCACAATTCAGACTTGATCATATGCATGACCACAGTCAACAGGAAAACAGTCTTAGGAATTTAGATCAAGACTTAAAATGTTGGCCCTTAAATGGTAAGAATTTCAATTATCTGGAAATTTATTTCACTCATTATACTTCCTACTTAAATGAGGTGTTACTGACTGTTCACGGAAAGTTAAATGAGGTGTTACTGACTCTGTTCACGGAACTTTTTATTTTATTATTTTTTTTATTAGAACCAATTCTTAAAGAAGAAGGAAGGGGGAAGTTTTAACCAGTGTACGTGTTTATTATGACATTTTCAGTTTAGGGTCAATTCTGATTCTGTGATCTCTGCAAGTAGCAAATTAGTCTGTAATCTTATACCTTTCTGCAAAAGTAGTAATATTCATAGAAAGTTTCATAGAAAGGATTTTAAAGGAGAGACTAGTGGACTCGCAGCAATGGAAAAATTAAATCCTTTATTGACCCATTGGCCAGGAGGTAACCACAGAATAATCTTTGGTATGTTAGAGCCTCCTTAAGTATAATTAGCAAACATAGAAACAAGAGGCTTGTCTTTTTCCCAATTAAAGCACTGTTTTTCAAACAGAATTGAAATTCCTTAGTTGGTCATGAAATAAATTTAATTGAGTTATAACTATCCTTTCATATTTTTATATGGAAAAATAGAAGGATACAGCAAATACCCAATTAAAAATTCTTATATTTGCTTGTGTGGGTGTGTATGTCAAGTGTTTCAAAGTAAGTTATATACAGACATCAGAGTACTTCATTTCTAATATGTATCTAAAAACAAGGACTTTTTCTCTGTAATAAAATTAATATACCTAACAAAATTAATTATAATTTCCTAACATGCAGTTGTCCAGAAAATGAGCTATGGTTTTAAGAACACAGTTGTATTGCATGTAGTAAAGATAAGTATTATTTCATAAAACTTGTGTTCTGAGTACGTGTGTGTATACATGTGTATATTTATGTGTTGGTAGATATTTATTACTACGGGTCTCATTCAGAATTTAGAATATACAGTTTTATAGCATAAAAAAGTCAGTTGCATAAACAAGTATTTGCTACTCAGTGATACCGCTAGTTCTGTGCTGAGTGTTGTATGGCATCCAAAAAAGTGAATACTTTCATTAACCCAAAAATCCAACAAGGAAGATAAAACAGGGATGGTCCCACTCAACAGTATAAATAAGAGCCAAAATGGATCGGAAAGGAGAGGAAGTAACATGGGCAGGAGTGCTATGGACAGGCCTCATGAAAGAGAACTTGAGAAGATGGTAGGATTTAAAAAACAAGAAGTACAGAGATGTGTTCATTGGACGTCAGTGCTGAGATCGGTCTGGTGGGTGGTGGAAGGAAAAAGACATTGGATAGTTGCAATGGGGAAAATTACTCAGGGATTAAGAACCAGCAGGAGGAAGAACCCAATTCTTTGATTAAAGGAAGAACCATTGTACGTCTTGAGCAGGTTGTTATGTGATGGAAGTGGAAGTTTAGCAGATTAGTGTAATGACTCACTATGGACTGGATTGAAGAAACAAAAACATTGGAAGCCATGAAAACTTGATTAAACTATTGCCCTTTATGTAAGTGAGAAAGAAAGTGAGGGTGTGGATTCAGGTAGAGGACCTGGGGATAACAAGGAAAGGGCAATCTAGAAAGAAAGTGCTGGACAAAGAACAGAATTTGATGACTGTTTTAATAAGAATGAAGGAGAGAGAACCTGGGTAAAATTAGAGAATGATGCCATTGATAATAAGGCCATGGAATTACCTACAGCCCAGCCCAAAACAACCCCACACGTTACCTAGAAAAACAAGCCCCATGCATAATACTCTCAAGAATTAGTTTAGGAGGCTTTTTAGAGGACACAGCAAGTTATAATCATTAGATAATTTTTTCTAATACATTTTCTCCTGTTTTGCTTAAAGACTTGGAGATGGGAGATGTCAGACATTTGTCTTTAGGGTCTTAATTTAGAGGCTGAGTTTTACTGAAAATAGCAACATAGGAGACAACTGACACTTATTAAAAGATTTCAAATTTTAGTCATTTGAGGTATTGTACCTTTGTAAGCATCAGATTAAATCAGTCCAACAGTAAGTGTTCTGCTTTGGGGTGGGTGGGCATCTTTTAAAAATTAGTCGCTTGGGCCAGCCGAGTGGTGCGTTGGTTAAGAGTTGGCTTGGGACGCCTGCTATGAGCAGCAGGGCCTGGTTCAGATCCCACGTGAGGGCCAGTGATGCTGTGCCCTCTACAGTTAAGATGGTGAACAACAGCTCGACCTGGAGCTGTGCTGCTGTGAGTCACCAGCAATGGCGTAGGCTGCAGTGAGGCTGGCCGGCAGCCGGCGTGAGCGACCGTCCAATGGCCGGCGAGCAACTGCCTCACCCGGGAAGAGTGCAATGATAATACCAACATGGGCCAGTGAAGCAATGTCCTCCACAACTAGACTGAAGAACAAAAGGACAGCAACTTGTCTGTTCCCCTTCCCCAATTCCCCAATTAAAAAAAAAAATCTAAAAAAAAAAATAAATTAGTCTCTTTACTGTTCAGTTTCATTGAAACTTCATCCTTAGGGGACCTTCTGGCATGCCGAGACCCTGCTTGTCTTTGCTGCTGCCTCTCCGCTGTGAGATTCTCACAAGCCAGTTCCGTGGTGGGGGGAGCAGTTATCAGCTCCCACTGGAAAAGCTTAATCACAGCCACAGCAGCATCCTTATTCTTGACTCTGGACTTTTCTAAGTTCCCACCTACTTGGGGAATGTTGTGCTTAATAAATGATAGCCTGCACTTAAGCACTTACTGGGTATGAGGCCCTGTTCCAAGCACTCCCCAATTATTAATTCATTTCATCCTCACAGTCACCCTGCGAAACATCCTGCTGGCCTCACTTTACAGATGAGGAAACTGAGAGGCATAGACAGTAACTTGCCTAAGGTGAACAGTGAACATGGCAGAGCTGGGATTTGAACCTACACAGTCGCTCGGAGCCTGCGCTTCTACCCACTAACTTAGCCTACCACTGGGTGTAGCTAGGCCGTGTTGTAGGACGCATGGCCCTGAAATCAGGGCTTTCCTATGAATCTCAGCGGGCTGCTTGTTGTAAGGGCTGTGAGTGGGCCCTCGAAGGCTGTTCCCTGTATGTGGAAATACAGTCAACCCAAACATGAAGTTGGTTCTAAGAAAGGTCATGGTACAGTGTGTATCTTATAAACCAGAATCCACAGTTCAATTTATTTCTTTGTAGTTCCCATGCTCTCGGATTACAAAAGAGTATGTTCCTGGAGGACTATTCTCTATCTGAAATGTAATAAACCTTTGGTGCTTTTAAACCGCTGTGGCTGTGGGAGAAGGAAGAGGAGGAAGCCTGTTACCTATACGCTGGGCACAGAGTGTATGATCCCCAGGGCTTTAGCCAGAACAGGATTTATGGACAGGCTCGTGTGTTTCACTGGCATCGAGAACCATTTAGTACTTAGAAGCAACCTACGTTGTTGGGGTATTTTTTTTTTCATTTCGCAAGATACTTTTGGATTTAAGCTAGTTTCTTCTCTACTTACTAATATCAAATTCGGAACATCTTCAGTAATTGCCTTGTGGCACCAAAAACTGTCCACATCTGTCTAGCATTTACTGGTCTCATTTCTCCACCATGAATATTTTTCACTTTGTAGTGTTTAATGGTAACACAGTGATTGAAGTAAAGTACATTTTAGGGGTCATGGGGGTTATGGGAAACATGTTTGTTTCTAGTAGGCTCTCAGTAAGAGGTACGGATATTATTAGAGCCCAGACCTTGAAGCCACCTGGAACCACAGCTCTGCCACCTGCTTGCTTTGTGACTTCAGACAAATCACTTACGTTTCTCATCTGTAAAATGGGACTGATTAATCTCAGATTCTTGAAAGCAAAAATAAATTTAGGAAATTATATAAAGCTTAAGAAGTCCATAAGGACTGGTAGCTTCTCTTTTTAAAATAAATTTTAGATACCTTGCCAAGGCCCTGTCCTCTCTCGGACCATTCTTCTTGAGACCTGCTTTTGCTCTTTAAACAAGTCATTGACTTCTAAGACTTTGGAGGATAAAAAGGCTCCTTTGTTTTTGTGTTCACTTTCTATTGTGATTTCCTAAGGGACAAGGAAGTATACTTGACTATCTTCCTGGTGCATTAGGTAAATTATTTTTTAAAGTTTTTTATTTAATGCAATACAATAGTACTTTCTTATATGATCACAAATAATGGATTGAGTTAAAACATGGTGTGTGAGAAGGGGCAGGCGCCTGGGTTCCCTGCAACAGCTACGATAGTAACCACAGGGGAGGAAGGGAGCACACCTGCATATTCTGTGCATAGTGGAGCTTAATATTTACCGTTTGGTACCTGGTCACCTATGGAGCAACAGAGACCCATGAATCACATCAGTTTTCTGAATGTTTGATCTCTTGTCTGAATCAACAGCATTAACAATCCGCAGTCCAGTCTGTCTTGAAAGTTAACCTTAGCACAACCTCAGCTGCAGGTTCTTCTGTATCTCATTGCAAGCAGCCAAGGGAATGTAAACAGGAGGGACAGCTGGCTGCCCCAGTTGGCTGTTTGTCAATCATTGAATCATGCAACAGATGCTCAGGTCCTATTGAGGAAGGAATGTGGGGCAGGACACAGGCGGTTTATTAGACATTCCCTCCTCTGGAGGCTTCAAGATAGTAGGGAAACAAATATTACACAAGGACTGCCCCTAGCAGAAAAAGCACTATAAAAGGGGGGGAAGGCAGATTTGGGGGCAAGCACAAAGGAAGCAGTCAGTTCCAGCTGAGTGTGGAAATCGGGGAGGCTTTGTGGAAGACACGGTGTTTGAATTGGTACTTGAAAGGTAGATTGGGATGGACGTATGGGAGGCCATGCTGGGGGAGGAACTAGCATGCATTTAACATACAGAAACCCGAAAGCTCGGGAAGCATTCAGGCGGCTGGCTTATTGGACTAAAGGAAGGAGAAGAAGGCTAAGAGCTTAGACCTTCTACAAATCCTGTTCTGTCTTGTTAGCTATAACAGAGTACTTGTTGCCTCCCACTTCCAAGTCTGTGGAGCATAGCTAATGACACCTGCTTCGTGGAACAATGAGGATTGAATGAGAGTGTATGTCAAGCCCCAGCCTCCCTCTAGTGCCTTGTGCATAGATGTGCTCACAATATCGTTATGGATGGGTCTATTGGAATATAGCGAAGAAAGGACCCCGATCAAGACAGTTTTAAATCCTTTGCTTAAGGATTTCATACTTCAGGGAACTTTGAAGTTTTTCAGAAGGAACTGGACATGATCTGATTTTTCTTTTAAAAAGATCATTTTATTTGGCCCATGGAAGTCAGCGTTTTTATATTAATTGCCCTCATTTGAAGGTCCAACACAATTTCCAAGCAAGGTTGTTTTTCCTCTCTAGAAAGAAATACTAAAATGTTGATTGGATGCACTTTTCATGGACATTAACAATTTTTTCTTTAAATGTAATGCTATTTATTATTTTGGTAGACCTAAAAGCAGCTTTTTATTTCTAATTGCTGTTTGGTGACAATACTGCTGGCTCATGTTAGAAAAAACAAAATTGCTCAAAGAAAAGAACTTCATTATTGCAAAAGGAAAAGAAAATAATATAGATCCATTTTCCTCCTACTGCCTCAAAACTAGGTATGCTATTTCTAAGCCCTGCCTGGTGGCTAGTAGTGTTCAGATCTATTTACAACAAAATTCTATACTACAAATCGTCTGGTACATTTGTTTCCCCTGCCCTGACCCCAGTATTCGTTATCGTACCAAAATCAAATTAAATCCTGACCTGCAGAGAATAACTTAATTATGGGGCTTAGGTTTGCTTTGGGGCCTGAATACCAAATGCTGTTTCATTGCTCAGGCATACAGCAACTTTTCAAAGAACACAAGCCGGGTTGTGGCCCTTAGTGTGGCTTTCTCTGGGTGCCCTGGGAATGGGGGAAGTTTATGAGCTGGGCATATTTGGGCACATTACCCCTGCCACATGTGAGAGTGAGAGTATCATGTTCATCTCCAGGCAGGATGGCATACTTAGCATCTGCAGATTGAAGGTCACTTAACCTGTTTCCACTAAGAGTCAGGTTATGATAAGGCACACGGAAAACAGTGTAGCAATAATATCCAGAAGTCAAAAAAAGGAGGGTAGGGAAGCAAAGGCTAATCAGGTCTAACAGTTACTCAAAGTTTGGTTCTGAACATCCTAGCACCGAAAGCAAAGAGGGAAGCATGATTGTTATCTGATAGTCACCCCTATCATATTTGCTGTTATATTCGTTTTATGTATTTATCCAGGAAGCTATACGTTAGTAGACAAATTACATTTGAACAGAGCATGGGTCAAAATGAAAAGGTACTTGGGTTCGTATTCTAGCTGCTGCTTTTAAAAACAGACAGTAGGCCAAATGATATCTAAGGATTCTTCTAGCTCCAAAAGTCTAACGCCTGTTGCAGGTCAGTGCCCCTCATATGAAGTTGGTCATTGTTGTGTGTGCTGCGAGGGAGGCCCTCGGGGCTGCTCAGAGAGCTCCTTCCGTAGAGATGCTGAAAGACTAGGACAGCACTGGGTTTGTAGCTGTCATTCAGGAACTTAGTGAAGTATGTGTCCCTCCCAAGAATGCCCTCCCTCCGCCCCCG
>NW_017731692.1:617708-618903 GCF_001890085.2 Hipposideros armiger
GGCTGTTCTCTGCTCCCTGGCTGAGGGCCTTAGAAACTCATTTTTCTTCCTCCTTGAGAGCTAGCTGCCTCTACTCCCTCAGTTCCTGAGGGCGGTTCTCTTGGAGTGGAATGTGGTATTCCCACTTCCCTTAGCCCGCAAGCCAAGTGCTCAGGTCCCTTTCCTCCCCGGGAAGGTTTTGCAGACAGACTCTGGCAGGAACCCATGGGAACTAACAAGTGTGGGTGGGAAAGGTTCCAGAACGCCCCCAGAAGTTGTTGTTAGTTCAGTGCCCAGGGGTTCTCACTCACCCTTTCCCTCAGCTTCTTCTGAGTGTAGGAACTAGAAGCCTCCATGATGTTGCTTTACCCCTAAAATTGGGGCTTCCTGCTTCTCCTTCATTAGAACCCGCCATCTCCCCACAAGAAGGAACTGTGAGCCCTTCCTTCAAGAGGGCCGAGTTCTTAGGGCCCGAGCCGCAGAGGCGAGGACAGCTGTAAGTGCTCGCTTCCCTCTCCCAAGCTCGCCTGTTTTCGAGGTATGTGGGGTCCCCAGAGACTCCTTCCTCTTCTTAGAAATAGCCCTCTTTGGGTGTTGCCTGGATTCCCTCTACAGTTTCCTCCCCGGGGGCCCGTGGCTGTTCCTCACCTGCAATTGCTGTTGATTCTGAGTTGCTTGCTTTTCATTACCGTAGCCTTCCCTTACCACCCTTCAAGGCACAGTCTTTTTTCATCTATTTCTCCCCTTTAATTCTTACGTAAATTATACAGTGTGTAAGTACATCTTTACCAGGTCAGACTGACTGATTTTGTAAGGGATTAGTTCATATTCATTGATAGTGTGAGTTTTAAGCTATTTTGAAGAAATACGTATTTTCTTCTAGTGCGTGTAACTCAAAGTAGGTTAGCACTGTTGTCTGGGAGAGGTTTAATGAGAAGATAATTAGTTTTAATTACAGTATCAAGTGTTTGTAAGTGCTTAAAGATGTTTGAAGAATTTGTTTTTGAGGACCTTGAGCACTTTGCCTAATCCCTCTGACACTATCAATTAGCAGTGTCTGTGGATAAAGCATTGGGCCCATCAAAGGTACTGTATTCCAGCCCCCTTCCAAATGACCCCTAAATCCAGAGCATGAAATGTACTTCACTTACAGTCAATACATGGAATGTCTGACGCTACAGAGTTTCTTTTGTCAGTGAGGCTAAGAGAGGAAAAG
>NW_017731692.1:618998-651475 GCF_001890085.2 Hipposideros armiger
TCAAACTTGAACTACAAAAGGAAGTGTGGGTTCCACATTCACTGACTGTTGAGACATTTGGCGGGTGTGTCAAGCGACCACAGTGTAGCAAGAGGAAAGGTGACTTAGTAGTATTGTATGTATTACAAGTAGGATAGTGATAAAGTTCAAGTTTTTCTGGGAGAACATGCAAAGGTACCCCTTCAGGGCCCTGCCGAGCCGCGCCTGGTTCTCAGCTCTGTCACCCAGCATAGGAGGGGTGTCTTCCCTTCTCTCCAGGCAAACCCATGGCTTCTCTGCTGAGTGCCTTTTTCCACATGTCCAGATAATCAGCTCCTTACTTGTTAGGCCCTTGCGTCTTCCCCATAGTTCCTTTATCTTACTTTTCTGATTCTTCTGTTTCTCTCATTTTCTTTTCTTTTTTTTTTCTGTTGGTGGTTGTAAGTACTTGGCCATGATTTTGATAAAAGCAATAAACTTTTTTTATCCTCATAAAATTCTTTTGCCTACATCACTGTTTACATATTGGAGCACGGATGATGAAAAATGGATTTTCTAGGCTGTATCAAACCTGAGATTGGTGTGGCTCCTGGCACCAACATCAGGGCCACAGGTAGGAGGTTAAATGGGTGATGACTTCACATTCAGCCTGAAGGAGAATTTTCTACAGAGTGGTCTAAACCAAGCCCAGAGCTTCCACACAAGTCTGAATAGCCATGTTAGGGACACTGCAGAATGGATTCTCACGGGGCTGGTGGCTGAACTTGTATAGACCTCTCAAAGTCTTGCATTTTTCATATGTCTGAGTTGAGCCCCAGTTAAGCTATTTATTATCCATGGAGCTCAAGAAACATATATAGTCTATGCAAGCCTTACTTTTCTCATAAAATTGGGTTGATGTAAAGAATATATGAATAGGTAAGAAAATCTTTAGCACAATGCCTGACTCAGTCATTATTGTCAGGGAGGCGGGCTGTGGAGACAGAGGGGATTTCAATCCTAGCTCTGCTATTTACTAGCTGTGTGCTTAGAGTTACTGAACTCTGTCCTTAGTTTTCTCATTTATAAAATAGTAATAATAGTAGGACCTGTGTCAGAGTTGTTAACAAATAAGATACTGTGCACAATACTAGCATGGTATCTTTCCTCCTGGGTATGTGGTGTGATTGTACTTCCCTGCCCTGTGCTTTGTGCTTCTCGTAAAGTTAGCATGGGGCCAGGACAATAGGCGGAGGAAGTCACAGGGCCTCTTCTGGCGGAAGTCGTTAGGAGCCACTGGACAATGTCCCAGGCTGCCTGCCCCCCACCTTGACCACCGGCAACGTCCCAGATGGCAGAGGCGCCATGACAGCCTGGACCCCTCAGCTGACTTGCCACAGATTTATTAGCCTGGGCAAGAAACAAACCTTTTTTTTTTTTTTTTTTTAAGCCACCGATATGTTGACGTTATTTGTTACCACAGCGAAACCTAGCACATTTCTTATTGGCACACCACGGGAACTGCCTTCACTCTAGACCTGAAAGTGGATTTCAGCTACAATGAAGACGAGCACAGAAGGTCAGCTGTGTTGACTTGGACACCTGGGCCACAGAGACCTGTGACAGCCTCTGGGTACTGAACGTGCAGCTCGCCCGTCTGGAAAGCCGCCCTCCTGTGTGCTGTGCAGTAACCCGTTGCCTGGGAAATGACAGCCAGTGTGAAGGACCTGACCTTTTCCTTATGACCTAGCTCAAGCAGCTTTTCTTTCTTTTTTTTTTTTTAAAGATTTTTATTGGGGAATTGGGGAAGGGGACCAGCCAAGTTGTTGTTCTTCAGTCTTTGTTGTGGAGGGCAACAGTCACCACCTGGCTGCCCATTGGCAGCTCGTGGCCGCTAAGCCCAAGGTGCTGTGTTACAATCTTAGTTGCAGATGGGCGCAGCCACAATCCCATGCGGAAGTCAAACCAACAGCCTTGTTGTTAAGAGTGCAGTCTCTATCCACTGAGCCATCCGGGTGTCAGCTCAGCTCATAGGTGCCAAGTTCAGTCTTAGTTGCGGGTGGGCATAGCCCACCATTGAGCAGGCAGTCTTGTTGTTACACCAGCTGAGCCATCCTGCCACCTGTTGGCAACTCAGCGACAGCTCAGCTCAGGTGCAGCGTCACTGGCCCACATGGGAATCGAACTGGCAGCCCTGTTGCTCAGAGCTCGCTCTCTTAAGCCAACTCTTAACCAACTGAGCCACTCAGCCGGCCCTCAAGCAGCTGTTCTTTAAGCAAAGGTTCATGGTATCCGGCCATGGGACTAAATAGGCGGCTACTCTCCCCTCATTCTGACCTGTCTTCGGCCTCTGCACACCCTGACTACTCAGTGAATCCCCAGAACTTTAGGCGACTCCTGCCTCAGTCCACACCCTCCAGGGGTCCACAGGAGCTCCCCAATCCCCCCTTTGAGCTCTCTTGGGTGGGGGTTTGGGTGGTGTCCTCTGCCTTGCCCTCCTTCCCATTTTGTTCCTTTCCCTCTGGGCTTTAGGGGGTAAATATGAAATGTCCTGGGGGACAGCTCTCTCTGGGAGCCTGCACAGTGGTTTTGAGCTGCACCGGTAATGAGTCGGGCCTGGCATCCCGCTGAGTGAGCTGAGCTCCCTTCCATTGTGCTGGAGGCTTGGATTGTGGCAGAGATGACTCAGTGTCAGCTTCTGACGTCTGTCCAAGGCTTCGGCTCTTCCTTAGCCTTTGTTCCAGAACACTGAAGTGACAATGCAAATGTTTCTGCTGCCCGAAGGAAAACAGTATTAGGCCTGGCTTTTCACTGGGGTGCTGGTGGTCTGCCTTTCATGTAAGGTAATAATAGCCAAATCATTTTGAGAACTGAGAGAGGCTAGCAGTCATTTTTAAAAAACAGCATCTTTTCTGCCAAAACAGTAATTCATGTTCATTATTTTTAAAAATTGGAAAATACAACAGTATAATGTAAAGAATGACTCCTCATAACCCCACAGTACAAAGATAACTATTGTGGACACTTCAGAGCTTGTTTTCCTTTCGGTTTTTACACATAGGTAGGTTTTTAAATGAATTGGAATAATAACAATAGCAAACCTTTATTGAAACCACTCTCTGTTCCAGGAAATCTTTAAGTACTTGGCATGCATTATCTTCCTTATTCCCCACAACGACTCTGGCGAATCATTATCTCCATGTTACAGGAGAGGAAACTGAGGTACAGAGGGGCTAAGTCATTTTTCCAAGGTCACACAGCTCATAAGAGTAGTGCCAGGATGGAAACCAGAGGAGCCTGTCTCCAGAGCCCAGGGCCTTCCCAGGGTCTTAACTAGTCCATGATATGGTGTTTCCCCAAAAATAAGACTTAGCCAGAGAATAAGGTGTAGCATGATTCCTCCAGGATAATGGAGGGTACGCACCACTCACATGAGGGGTTTATGACCTGTTTCAGGGAGAAGGGTGCCTTTTCCACAAACTCCTTCAGCCTAAAATATTCAATATGCCAAGGTGCCATATTTTGGCTCCTAAAATCATGCGAGGGCTTATTTTCTGGCTAGGTCTTGTTTTGGGGGAAACAGGGTACTATTTCACAGTACAGGCACATTTCATGGAACTGGATTACATTTCATGGAATTTTGCAGTGTTAGCTCTGCGTTCTCAGGTTCTCTCTCCTTCGTCCATAGATTAGGAAACCTAAATCCACAGATGGTATTTAGTTTACCTACGAACAGTGTCGCTGGTAAATGTCTGTGCCGTCAGGACACGCTCTCCTGATCCCCACAGGCCACATGCATGCTGACTCGGTCGTGAACCTTTGTCCTTCTCCTGTGTCCCAGCCCTGAAACAGCTGCACTCACTGTACAGTTGACCTCGGTGCCGAGACCAGATTAAAGGGAGGACGGGGAGCTCTCACAGCTTTGTTCCCAGCATGTACTGAGATTTCAGTGTGTGTCCAGGGAGTGTATGAGCACCTAGTGATGATGTGTTAGCTGGCTCGTAATTGCCCTCAGAGCTAGGGCTCTAAACGGCTGAAAGGTGTGGTCCAGCAGAGGTCCAACTTTTCACCTTCATCAAACATTTCCGACAGATTTGCTGACAAGCAGTAAGAGTGATTGATTTGAGCTTTTAATGCTGTAGCTTTCTCCGACCTGGACTTCCGGGACCTGGGCTCTCGAAGACATGCCAACCGTTGTTACCACTCTAAGCGAGCCAGAAATCAGCCAGGCCCGTGCGTAAACCCATTCCTGTGTATGTGAGGCTGGCTGTCGTGGCCCTGCAGCCCAAGAGAATGGGGCCATTGCGTTGGGTGGCCAGCTGCCGTGGGGTTGAGAATTAAAGGAGGAAGAATTGGTGATGACTTAACTGCTGCAGGTGGTAAGGTAAGAGATAAAAACCTCTGTGTTTTCAAATGTGGCGGTGGACTTCTCAATCCGGAATACCAAGCAGTTGTTTGGGTTTTGGGTTTTGTTTTTTTTAATCACTTAATCTGATTTTATGTAAGCTCCCGGAGGGCAAGAGCACGTTCTTACAAATCTCACAAACAATGTGGAGAGAATAAAGATGAGAAGAGCACATGATCTAGCAGTCAAAACTGACGTGTTGTTAGAAGTCAGGTGTGTGGTTACCCCTGGAGGTGGGGGTGATGCAGCTGTGACTGAAGCGAGCACGAGGGGGATTTCTCTTCCGTTTTTTAACTGGGTCCTGGTTACACAATGGGTTCAGTTTGTGAAAATTCATCAGGTTTTATACTTTCTAAATGTGCTCTTTTCTGAGTATAAATTATATTTTAATTAAAGTTTAAAAGTCCTTATTTGTGTTTGTGTATGTTGTTGTACATTGCTACTCAGAATATCTCCACTTAGTTGAATCAGTTTGAAATGATGTAGAATTTATTACCTGGGTATTGGGAAAACATCTCTACCTGGAATTGTCAGCTCTGTGTGGGCAGAACTTCCAAGGTCATTTTTTGATTCTATTAAGATGTATCTTAAACAACTTCAGTGTTTAAGGAGGCAATGGCCCCATTTTCTCAGGGCCACGACAGACAGCCACGTACACACAGGAATGTTTATGCAGGGGCCTGGCTGACTTCTGGCTCACCTAGAGTGGTAACAATGCTTGGCATGTCCTCGAGAGCCCGGGTCCGGGGAGTCCAGGTCAGAAAGCTACAGCAGTCAAAGCTCAAATCAATCACTCTTACTGCTCGTCAGCAAATCTGTCGGAAATGTTTGATGGAGGTGAAAGGTTGGACCTCTGCTGGGCCACACCTTTCAGCCGTGTAGAGCCCTAATCACTGTCACATGCAGGCTGTCCTGAATGATGAAGGATGATGTCATTTTAGTTCAGCAGTCATTTATTGACAGCCTCCTGTGAACAAGGGACAGTGCCAGCACAAGCTTGGTATGGGTATGACACCAGCTCTCCCCTGAAGGAGCCTGCACTTTGGGGTACGCCCATGCATGAGTGAAAAACGAGGAGCAGAGCAGTGCCACTAGAGCACCATGGAGGGTCACAGAAAGGAAGGGAGCTTCCCCCCGGACGAGGCAAACCTTCATGGAAGAAGTGACATTTGAAGTGGATCTCAAAGCTTATGTAGATTGATTAGCAGAGGTGGATGGGTGGCAGGCATTATGGATATTAGACATATGAGGCAATCTATAGAGAACGCACGTACATTCTGGGAATGTTGGGTTGTAAGGCTCATTTAGGATGGCTTGGGTACAAGGTAAGGCTTGAAAGGTAAGGTAGGGCCTTAGCAGTGGCCAGGTTGTACTATTTCACTGAGAGGCGTTAGGGAGCCAAAGAAAGTTGCTAAGAAGTAAAGGAGCATGATTAGATGAGAGCATAATCCTGAAGATGATTATCATATATATACCTTCTTTAGTCCCTACACCCATCCTTCCCTTTGGACCAGGTGAAATCACAATTCCTTTATCCCTTTTTCATATACAGTAAAACCTTGGATTGCGAGTAACTTGGCTTGCAAGTGTTCTGCAAGATGAGCAAACATTTCTAATACATTTTAACATGGTAAACGAGCAGTGTCTTGCAGTACGAATAGTTTGTTTTCGGAACCAATTATGTTCGCAAACCAAGGTATTACTGTATACTGTTTTCTAGTCTTATAGTGATTTGGCATTTATTTCTTTCCAGCCTTTCTTATGTGACGCTCTTCTGCCAGACAAAACAGCCAGTGTCTCTTATTCATGGCAGAATTCTGTGTGAGAAGAGAGGGGCCAAGAAATAATCTTAACAAACTTTTACAAGTTGTGAAGGACGCTTGACCCACTAACCTGAGATAGTGTTCCACTGTCAGTGGGCTCCCATCTCTGGGAAGAAGCACTGGGTAGTACGTTTTATATGGAAGAATTGGAAATGGTCCACATTCAAGTCTGGGTCACTTAGGCAGTATGAGGTCTGTTAAGTTATTACCTTATTAATTTTTTTCTATATCAGCTACTATTCCCTAAAAAAAAGGTAACTTGTGCTGAATATTGTCTCGTCTCCCATATGAATTCTGTTGAGACTCTGTATCAAGTCATTATTCTAATCAAAGGGTTGTTAACTTGACAAATAAGATGCTTCAGTTTAGCTTTTAGGAATCTTGTTTAGAGACTGTATTCAGACTCTACAAAGACCTGTTTTGAATTCTCAGGGGACACTAGTAGTAGAGTGTCCTGATTGGAAAGAGGACCTGAGTTAGTGTGATTTGAGTCAAATCCTGACTCCTTTCAGTCTCAGTTTCTACTTGCTATATGGATTTAACACATTCTTTTTCTGGTGTGGTAATGCAAGGTCAAACAAGACAGACCCATGAACATCCACGGTGCCTGGCACCCAGGCTGCACTTGCTGTCCCTTTTAGAGCACAAATTGATGCCAATGTGACTCTTCACCCCTCTCCCCCGTCAAGATGCTCAATGATACTTTGCAACTCTTTTCCCCAGGTGGCCCTTGTGAGAAAGCTATTTCACATGGTCTTACTATTATTACTGTTTGTTTTTTTAATCACTTTGGTTGTGGTTTGCGGTTGTTTCCACATCTAAATACCATTGTGTTACTCAATTATTAAAATCAATCTTGTACCATATTATTCCATCACATCTGTTTAATAATTTCATTAAGAAAATCATTTCCTATGTTGATGAATGTACCTGCTGGAACTTTCTCCCTTTTCTTTTTTTTTTCATTCTCCTTCTGTTAAATGATTGGAGTTCTGAATTGGATGCATCTCCCACAACGGTGCAGTTCACTGTGAGTGGGGCCTGGCAGGCATCCCAGTTACCTGGGCACTTTGGGAAACCAGGACTGACTGGTAACCTCATTCTATTATGTGTTTCTACAATGGCAACCAACAGTTACCATCTAATCGGGCAGAAAATTGGATACCCTGGGAGACCTGAATCTCAGAGTTAGTGTACATGGATGCACAAAAGACTTGACTGTCCAGTATTCAACTTAAGGGGATAGTAGGGAGTTGCGGTTTTTTTTTTTTAATCTAGGACTTAAAGCATGTCTGCTGTGTGTACACAGATGCTATCATTGGCAACTGTCTCCTTGACATCAAATCTTAAAGTGCCTGCTGTCCTCTGTCTCTTTCAGGTAGAACGTCATGACATGACTACCCTAAGCTTGCCCCTAAACATACGCCGAGGTGGGTCAGACACCAACCTCAACTTCGACGTACCAGATGGCATCCTGGACTTCCACAAGGTCAAACTCAGTGCGGACAGCCTGAAACAAAAAATTCTAAAGGTAACAGAGCAGATAAAAATCGAGCAAACCTCCCGCGATGGGAATGTTGCAGAATATCTGAAACTTGTCAACAGTGCAGACAAGCAGCAGGCTGGCCGTATCAAACAGGTCTTTGAGAAGAAGAATCAGAAATCTGCTCACTCCATTGCCCAGCTGCAGAAGAAGTTAGAGCAGTATCACCGAAAGCTCAGGGAGATCGAGCAGAACGGAGCCTCGAGAAGCTCCAAGGACATTTCTAAGGACATCCCACACTCTCTGAAAGATGCCCACGCCAAGTCTCGAACTGCTCCCCACAACATGGAGAGCAGTAGATCGGGCATGCCAGGGGTCTCCCTCACTCCACCTGTGTTTGTCTTCAATAAGTCCAGAGAGTTTGCCAACTTGATCCGGAATAAGTTTGGCAGCGCAGACAACATCGCTCACTTAAAAAATTCCTTAGAGGAGTTTAGGCCCGAGGCGAGTGCCAGGGTCTACGGGGGCAGCGCGACCATTGTGAACAAATCCAAGTACGGCAGCGACGATGAGTGTTCGAGTGGCACGTCAGGCTCTGCCGACAGTAATGGAAACCAGTCCTTCGGGGCCGGGGGACCTGGCACGCTGGACAGCCAGGGGAAGCTCACCATGATCCTGGAAGAGCTCCGCGAGATCAAGGGTACCCAGACACAGCTGGCTGAGGACATCGAGGCTCTGAAGGTGCAGTTTAAGAGAGAATACGGCTTTATTTCTCAAACCCTGCAAGAGGAGAGATACAGGTATTTCAGAACCTTCTCTTAAAATTATTTCAGAAGCATGAGCTACTCCCTGCAGAGAACTTGAATGTAATATGCTGATGGTTGTGTTTTTCATAAAGAGGAATATGGGTCAGAAGGCATTTAGGATGCAATACTTCTTCCCATACTTCATAATTCTAATTTTTATAATTTGAGACTTATAGCTTGACAGAGGAGAGAAAGATGTTATATGTGTGGCTCTGGTAAAGTATCACTCTATCTTCTGTGACTCATGTGCATATTAAGCTCCTGATGCAGGGGCTTGCCTTGGAAGGTTTCAGTAACTAGTTCATAGATCTGTATTTGATTTTCCTCCATAATAGCCATCAAGTGACAAACTAATTCATTGTCCAGCAAGGCAGATTTTATTTGGTACATCAGTCTTCAAGTCTTTCTATAGCGTATTTTTTTTTTATGTACTGTATTTTGCTCATTAAACTTTTCACCCTAAATGAAGAGTATTCAAAAGAAGTTTTAAGACTAAAGTATAAATTCAAACTTGTGGATTATATTAGCTAATTTTAAAGTCAGGTTTTTTGTAGGCTGACGTTTATGTAATTGCAGCTTACTAATAAAAAGTGTATGTGCCCAGATATGAGCGGATTTCCCACCATTTTCCCAATGAAAATATACTCCAAAGGTATTGTCAAAATGAATATGCTACTTATAACAATGTGGATAAAAAAGTAAATACCTGTCATATATTGTACGGTTTAAATTTTAAATGTAGCTTTCATGTTGCTTTATATCTGATACATGGTTTTGCATATGTATTCTTTAGGAATGTGGCTTTTTTCTGCTCATATGAAACATTTTTTTTAACTTTCTGTATACATCTGTGACTGTGGTTTGTTTGTCACTCAAGAACTATTTTCAAGTCGCAACTTCGGCTGGAATCCAGCCAAACAGTTTGGGAAACGGTACTCTGTGGATCCAAATTTTACCCTAACTCACAAATATCTGTTTACTTAAATTTAGGAAAGTTTTTGTTCTCATTTATCATATAGTTCCATATTCGTGATCTCCTTAGCCATTGACTGTATTGCTTACTTTAAGAGATCTTCAAAGGCTTGTTTATAACACCAACATTGGGTACCTATGAAATTGTACCTATTGTCACTGCAGTCAGCCAAGGCACTGGTCTGACATGGGTGGAAAAGCCAGGTTTGCTTTGCACGAAACCTCAGCGGTGAAGACAGAGTCAGGACTGCAGAGACCGGTTTTTCTCTGGAGCTGGAATTCAGTAGTACTCAGAAGTGTGTCCCCTACAGCTAGACTTTTCTTTTGGAAACACAGTATGCCAGGAGATAAAAACAAGCCAAGGGGCACTGGCGGCAGTGAGCTATAAAGGACATCATTCTAGAATGTGCTGGGGAACACCTTTGAAATGTCATGCTCAGCATCGGCTCCTCTCGTTACAAAGGTATGAGCGACTAGAAGACCAGCTCCATGACCTGACAGACCTGCACCAGCATGAGACGTCCAACCTGAAGCAGGAGCTGGCCAGCATCGAGGAGAAGGTGGCCTACCAGGCCTGCGAGCGCTCGCGGGACATCCAGGTGCCTGTCCTCTCCTCATTAGATACTCACACGGGCTCTTCCCAGTCTTTAATGCATTTAGCAAACTAAGTGCATTACTCCTAAGCCCTGAAGACTTTCTGGCCATGGAGCCAACGTTTCCTGTCTACCTTGTTAAACCCCATTAGCTCATGTTACGGTCATTACTGAGTGCAGAGTTTACTTCCTGCCTAAATTAGTTAACAAGTATTTATTATCTACCCCCAAGCTCATCACCTATACCCTACTCTCCCCACCACAGCCAAAATTTTTAAAAATTCTTAAATGTTAAGACGCCCCTGCCTTTATAATTGGAAGTTTATACCTTTTGACCACCTTCACCCATTTTGCCCACACCCCGTACCTCTGGGAGCCACCAGTCTGTTCCCTGTTTCTGTGAGTTCAGTTTGTTTAGATTCCACGTATAAGTGAGATCACACAATATTTGTTGTTCTCTCTCTGACTTATTTCACCGAACAAAATGCCCTTAAGGTCCATCATGTTGCAAATGACATGAGAAGGAAGGATTTCTTTCTTTCTCGTGGCTGCATAGTATTCAATTGTGGATATATACCGCATTTTCCTTATTTCTTCATTCTTCAGTAGACACTTAGGTTGTTTCCATGTCTTGGCTGTCGGAAATAGTGCTGCAGTGAGCATGGGGGTGCAGCTGTCTCTTCTAGACACTGATTTCATTTTTGGGGGGTATATCCCTAGAAGTGGGATTGCTAAATCATAAGGTAGTTCTGTTTTTAATTTTTGAGAAAGCGCCATATTGTTTTTCCATAGTGGCTGCACCAATTTACATTTCCACTGATTTTACATTTTACATTTCCTTTTAAAAAAAAAACCCAAAAATGTGTGCCCTTTAAAGAACGCTCAGCTTCACTTTTACAAATTCTTTGTAGCCAGCGATTATTCTCTCCAGCCCCACTTCATAGGAAGGACTCTGAAACAGAGAGAGAGATTTCTCCCACAGCGTGTGAGCCGGAGTCTCAGCTGCTTGTGTTTCGTTTCACTCTGGTCAAGGGCTGAGCCTGTGCTAACCCCAGCTGTGAACTCGGGCAATTCTGGGAGCCAAAACATCAGACAGAGCTGGTAGTCAGTGCTTGTCTTCAGAGGACACTTGAGGATGCAGATCTGCCCCGGCTCTGGGTTAGGAGACAGCTTCACCACTGGCTGGCTTAAAAAATTTGAATCCATTTAAATGTTAAGTGTTGCCAGGTGAACTACGCAGTCAGCTTTATTAGATCATTTTGTTTTAGAACATATCTGGGATGCCACTGGATTATGTCTAAATACGTGGTTTTCTTATTTAGGGCATAGTTTGGGTTAATGTTGTTCTTCCTTTTTTAAAGAAATACATTTGAGGGATGAACGGGTAAGATAAAAAGAGGGACTTCCTATAGGGAGCCTAAAAATTCAGAAGAGTACATGTCACTATTTTTTGGTTTCATCTCTAGTTCAGAAGTGCAGAGAGGACATCTGTGTGAGTGACTGGAGGGTCTTTCTTGTTACGACAATTAGAATCCTGGCTGTACTGCTTAACTGTGTGACCCTGGACAAGTCAGCTCTCTGTGCTTCAGTTTCCTCATCTATAAAATGGAAATATTAGTGAACTCCACCTCCAACAGTTGTTGAGAGGATTAAATGGGATAATAATGTAAAGTACTTAAACCTTTGCCTGATACATAATAAGCAGTCAAAAAATAAATGCTGGCCATTTTTTTATTATATTGGTTTGTAGCCTTATTTCTCAGGGCTTTTAGCAATAGGGCCTGCTTAACTTTATCCTTATTTCTTGTTTCTTTGTTCTCATAGGCAATATTATACAAGGGGATGGACTAGTGTAGATGAGGGTGGCTATTCCTATGGGGATTCAGGGCTTGTTGTTTTAAGCAAACGAGTTTGGGGTTTTTTTTAAACCCTGAATTCCCAATTAAAAGAATTTAAAGATAGCCTGTCCTCTGTCTTTATCCCCAGTAAGTTAAGGAAGTACTAAGAACCCAAGGAAGTACTAAAGATTGTGGGGCTGAAGTATCACCTGGTGGCTGCTGTGACTTAAATGCCTTCCAATCCATTGCATAACCTTCTTGGATTTTTCTTTTGGTAAAAGAAATTTGACAGCATTTCTAAGGAAGATCTAGGGTCAGTTTATTTATGCAGTAAAACCTTGGATTGCGAGTAACATGGTTTGTGAGATAAGCAAACATTTCTAATACATTTTAACATGGTAAATGAGCGATGTCTTGCAATACGAGTAGTTTGTTTCTAGAACAAATTATGCTTGCAAACCAAGGTATTACTGTATATGTAATTCATCTACCCAAACAAAGATTAGTGAATTTGCCTAAAATGTTGATCTTTTGTCTTGTTCTATCACCTCCAGGCCATGTCAAAAATGAAGGAAATCTTGGGCCCAAGTGTTTGAAAAGAATGAATGATTTTGGGGGCACTTGCCTGTCATTGTAGAAAGCCAGCACTTTTATTATAGAATGTGAAGACATGAAGAAGCTTTGCCTTTTTTTTGGTACCCTGTATAATGAACATTACTATAGTAACAGCGAGCCCTGTTCTTCATCCCATAGAGTATTTTCAGCAGAAGAAAAGCAAATCACATTGGAGCCATTTAAAACCTGAAAAGATGACTTTTTTTTTTTTTTTAGCTGAGCCATCCTGTCACCTGTTGGCAGCTCAGCTCAGGCCGGGACTCGAACTGCTGTTGCCCACAGCTTGCACCCTTGAGCGAGCTCTTAATCAACTGAGCCACTCGGCGACCCCAGGATGACTGTATTTTAATTGAGCAAACACATACTGGTGAATGAGTTAGACAATGAGCTAGTGAACTAAAGGGGGCTCATTGTATTGCCTCTTCTTAGGTCCTTTTCTTCCAATAATCGAAAGGTTTGTCTCTCTCGGGCCTCACACCCCAGAACCCTGTCTCATGAGTATTCAGCCTATATGTAGCACCTGCTGCAGGCCTGGCACTGGCTCTGTGCTGAGGATGGCAGCAAAATGGGCCCCATCTTCACCTTCATGCGGCTGTGTTCTCTTGATTGGGAAAGAGGGCTAGAGGGAGACTTGGTGTAGTCTGAAGGGTCCAGGAAGGCTTCCCTCAGAATGTGACAATCCACGAGACCTGAAGGATGGATGGGAGATTGCAGGTGAAGAGGGGAGGTAGTGGGGAGGCCAACATTTTAGACGCAGTGCCCTTCACGTGCAAAGGCCCCCAACATGCTCCTTTCCAGAACCTTAGAAAGCCAGTACGGCCAGAACGCAGTGAGGTGGGCAGGGGTTGGCATTAGGTGACGCAGCACAGAGTGGCTGGGCCGGAGCCACATTAAAGATTTAAAAGGTTTTACAAAGAGGAGTGACATCAGATATGCATCTTTCAAAGATCACTTGGGCTGCTGTGTGGAAAGTGGAATCATGGGGTTGAAGATCAAGAGGGTGTGTGAAGAAATCAGTGTAAAGTTACTGTGAGCAAGAGATCCGGGACTTAGATTGGGGTGGAGACGGAGGGGAGATAACGGACCGACAGAGAGATACTGGACGTTGCATCGTTGGGGCTGGGTGATGGCGTTGACGAGAGGCATGGCAAGGAATGCCTCCCAGGCTTTTCGTGTGAGGAACTAGGGGGATCCGCTGCTGTTTTCTGAGAAAAGGAACACGGGAAGGGGAAAGGGGTTCATGGCAGGTGCGGGAGAAGATGCAGTACCTGAGGCCACATGTGGACATGTTGCCTTTGAGGTGCTTTTAAGAAGCTAAAATGGAGGCATGTAGATACTGAGTCAATCTCAGAAGACACAGCTGGGCTAGAGATACACTTGGGAGTCATCTGTGTCTTAATCATTGAAGCCTTGGAAAGAACCAGTTCTGGGAGATGACGTAGCCTCGGATCGCGTCCTGAGTGACACGGCATTCAAAGCGCAGGTGGAAGCAGTTGTCCCACAGTCAGTCCTGTACCCACCCTGTCCCTCCATGCTCCACCACTCTATAAATGGATGCACACAGACTCTGAACAGTGAAATAAGGACTAGCGATTGGAGATGTCCCTTACTCCATGGCTGGAGGAGACCACTGTCCCAAAATGGAGCCCCACCCCTCCTGGTTTGTCCCTCATGGTACCAATAGATGCCAATAATTTTTGCACTTTATTTCTTATGTAGGTGGAGTCAGCACACTTAAGCATAATTCCCCCATTTATTGCATTTTATGGTTGTGCACACACATGTTCTGAATCACAGGATAAAATGAGCCTTGGGATTCTCGCTTAACTTCTTTGTCCCTCATTGTCGTCATTATCATGGTCAGAAGGGCTGTGAAGCCATGTCGGCATCAGGCGTGCTCGATGGGGGTTGCCATGCGCAGGCCGGCAGGCGCTCGCATGTTGTCCTTGGCCTCACAGCGTTTGACCCTCACTCTCCCTTTTTCCCACAGGAAGCCCTGGAATCCTGTCAGACGCGCATTGTGAAGCTGGAGCTCCACCAGCAAGAGCAGCAAGCCCTGCAGACGGACACAGTGAATGCAAAGGTCCTCCTGGGCAAGTGCATCAACGTGGTCCTGGCCTTCATGACGGTCATCTTGGTGTGCGTGTCCACCATCGCCAAGTTCATCTCGCCCATGATGAAGAGCCGCTTCCACATCCTTGGCACCTTCTGTGCTGTGACTCTCTTTGCCATATTTTGTAAAAACTGGGACCATATTCTGTGTGCCATAGAAAAAATAATAATACCCAGATGAAGCCACTGGTCCCTGTCTTCAGGTTCTTTCAAGTTTTTATTTTTTTTAAAAACTGTGCATACTACCAAATTTGAAAATGAACAGCTGTGCCAGCTGAAGATGGCACGAAGGACTGGGACTGTGTGTTGTAAATAACTACACTTCTCTTAACTCGGTAGCAGATGCCAGCCCAGTCCTTGGACCTGGTTAACGTGAATCTGTCTCTAAGCTCCCCCCATGTTGCTCACTGCCTTAATCGGACCAGATTTCCTGCCCACCTGACTCGGTAGACCTCTGGTTATTGAGCCTTTGGCGTACTTAATTAGTGACCAAGAAGAAAAGGGGATTTAAACCTCTTTCTCAAGTTATCAAAATGAAGCTCACATTGTTAGTAGTCGCGTTTTCCCCGAGGCCTGTAAGCACCAAGGACGTGGCTCGAGTCAGGGAGGGGATGGAGCCCGGGCGTGGGCCGTGCTGAGCACGCGTGGCTGTGGAAGCAGTAAATCCCGTGTAATCCAGCCTGCTGCTCCACCAGGGACCTAGGTCCCTATGTGCCCGGCGTCCACAGTGGTCAGTTGTGTGTGACTCCGTCACATGAAAATCTTATTACACACCTGTTTTTCCACCCAAAGTCTAACTTAGTTGTTCTGTTGCACTTTAAACGGTGAGACACGAGGATGTGTGAAGGTCTTATGCCTTCTATTACCTTGGAGCCGGATACCTGATTTCATCTTACCTGGTGATTGGAGGCACAGCCTTCGAAGCACGTAGAAATGCTTCCGAATCCCTCATCAGACTGTGGCTTTCACATTAATTTGGGGTCCTGTAAGCACGACACCAGACAGAGGTTTGTGTTTCAGCACACCTTAATTGTGATTCACTTTATCCCCAGGTCTGTGAGGGATTGCGAAGCTTCCTCAGTAAATGAAAACACATGATGCTCATGATGCAGGGTTGTTTTTTTTCTTTTTTTCTTTAAGAAAGACAACAGAATCATAATTTATAAAGCTAAAGCACACTAAGGTAGGAACACTGGACGCAGGAGGAAACTATGACGTGTGATTTAATCGGATGGCTGCTGGGTCAGTGGGAGCAGTACACCGGGATGAAGACTGCGAGGACCCTCTTAGGACCCTGAAAGACCAGCCAGAGTAAAATAAATTCAAAAGTTAACATCTTTGGCCTATTTGGGGGATGCCATTCACTGTCTTCAGCCCAGATGACACTTTCCTTTAAATCTGTTCCTCTGTGTACATAAAAGGAAGACACAGAAGAATTTAATTGGAACTGCTGTCCAGCCCCTCCACCCACCACCCACTCCATTATCTGAAGGCAAAAATATGCATGTTAGTGTATATTTTCTTCCAAAAAACATCATATCAGGATATAAATTAAGTGCAATATTTTGCAAACAGCTGCTCTTCAGGAAGTCCCCTGAAACAATGTGATGGTGTGACATGGTTTGCAGGATTGGAGTTGTCCAGCTTCTGGTACAAGTGCAGTGCGTGTGTGAGACTCATGCAACTCAAGCTTTGTTAAAGTTTATAATTCAGTGATTTTAATCAATTCACAAACTTGTATAACTATCACCATTATCTAATTCCAGACTCGAGCTTTTTAAAATAATAAACATGATTTCATGAAATCATTGGCTATAAAGTGTTTTGGGTTCAGAGGAGAGGGAGTTACTCGTCCCACCCACATTTCATGGCTGTGTCCCTTTTCCCTGTCAAGACTCTCCCTTGGTCTCCCAGGTTGGATGTAACGTCACTGTGGTCCCATCAAATCCAGGGGACAAAAGCAGGTTCCAGATCCAGGGAAGGGAGGGAGGAAGAAGGGTGTGCTTCCTTTGCGTTTGCGTTTTAATGGCCAGCATTCCTGTATCTGTGGGCATCAGTCTCCAGTGGGCTGACAGCTGGGTGTAACTTACACCCTTGCATCAAGCTGGGTCCTGGGTGGGCTCCTTTTGATTTCTGTGAATCTTTCTGAGGCACTTTGGACATGCCAGGGTTTGGGGTGGGTATAGATACTGCTGTTAGTTTAAAGAGAATGGGTGAGCTCTCCAGCCCTTGAGGAAAGGGCCCTGGGCAGATCTCAGAAGACGTGGGCCTCCTCCTCCATCTGTGGGTCAGCCTAGCACCTCGGCTTTGACGCTTCCCAGACCTGCAGTCAGTGGTCTCCTCTCCAGTTCGAGAAGTGAAGGCAGCGTGCTCAGGAGCGGTTAACAGAAGCTGCTGAAAACTGGCTGTGTCCTGAAATACTGTCGGGTCTACATCATCACACCTGATCATGAATTATTTTTACAGAATTCATACTTTCAGTGATTCTCATTAGACATCAGATAACCTTGCTTTCACTTGGATATGCTCAACCTACACAGCATATTAGAGTCTTGTTGAAACTTGACAAAGATTTTTAATATGATGGTATGCTCCAAGGAGACTTTTACTCTCAGTAGTTTATTATTTACTCTTCTGCTTGTTTTTTGCACTGCATAAGGTGATTAAATAAAATTTTATAAATATACAACTAAAAAGAGTGATCTAGCTATGACATATCCTGGAACTGGATATTTAATTAAGTCAACGAACCCCTTTCCCCCACCTAGCATTGGTAGTAACCATCTTGTGCATACATCCTAAAGATGAAAAACAGCTGCTCATTCGGTGAACCTAGTGATTGTAGATGCCAGGCATTGCATCCTGGCACTGGAGTTTTTGGTGACATGTTATTTTCATGATCACCAGGATGATAGTTTGCTGAGGACAAAAGAAAAACCAAAAAATACTCCCTTGTGGGTTTTGAATTGGTTATTTGCAGCTTATATTTTTGAGTATGATTACGCCAAAACAAAACACCCTTCTCTCCCCCTACAAAAATAAATTCAAACCCGCAATGAAGCAGTAAATAAAAGTGCCCTCTTGCTGATTTTGAGCAATGAAAGTAGGGTTAATCCAAAGTTTCTAGCATGTACCATTACTGGTTTTACTTATATGATCGCTATGATCTCTTGAACCCTGAAACCCCTCCTTTTTGCATTTCAGCCCATGTTGCTATTATCCCTCTCAATTAAATTTGATCTGATTTTAGCCCTTCTTGTTTTCATTGAAATACTGCCCCGCTGTGTACGTTCATTGCCCCACCATTCATATCAGGAACTAGCTTCCCTTGGGCAACTAATTATTTTGTCTTTTTTGTTTGGATTTTAAATACCAAATTATTTTGCATTGAATGGGAAACTTTTTTTGTATTGAATCCAAATATTGTATTGGTTTGGAAAAAAATCTAAATATACTTATTAATGTGAACGTGTGTGATTAAATAATTTTACGTATTTCCATAATTTTGAGGAACCAGTGGTAGGACAAAATGGCATTATTTAAAATTCAGGGCTTTATCTGGAGAGAGGCATTTCAAGAAGTTTAGCACATATGCTAAGGAAAGACTTGGTCTAAAAAGATAAGTCACCGAAAACAATGAGATTGGCCTGTTTACATCAGAAATAGCGACAAAGCTAAAAAGAAAGTTCAGTTAATAAGAGTTGAATAACCTATGAGATACAAAGCAGAACTAACCTATAACTTTCTAACATCAGTACAATTCTCTGTGTATGAGAAGCCAGGAAGTAATATACTTGGATTGTTTTAGCGATGATTTATGTGTTGCAGTTTTAATTTATGTATTTAAAGCATGTCTTGCTATGATTGTCCTTAGAGAAATCTCTCAAGAAAACGTGTTCTGTGTTTAGGTAGTAGTTAGTGGCTCTGAAAGTAAAAACTGGGAATGTTTACTGTGAGATCTGTTGCAGAATCTCCATTTTTTGGGGTGCTGTATAGTTTCATGTCAACCTAAAATTGTAAATTACCTGTAGATCTTCACCCCATTCAAAGCAGGTGCCATTATTTTTTTAAATAAACACTTGATATTAGCTTTGATGTTAAATAAAAAGCTAGATTTGTTAAATTTTCACATTCATCAGAGCCGATATCCATAGCAGACTTTGTGTGTGTGTGTGTGTGTGTATGTGTGTGTGTACTCAGTTTTGTAATAGACTTTATATTTTAGAGCAGTTTCAGCTTCACAGCGGACTTGATGGGAAGATACAGAGATTTCCTGTAGACCCCTGTCCCCACACATGCCCAGCCTCCTCTACTATCAACAACCCTCTCAGAGAGTATATTATAATCAATGTACCTGCATTAACACTTCATTATCAACCAAAGTCTATAGTTTACATTAGGGTCCACTCTTGTACACTCTGTGACTTTGGATAAACGTATAATGACATTATCCACCATATGGTATCATACAGAATAGTTTCACACCTAAAAATCGGCTCTGCTCTGCCTATTCATCCCTTCCTCCCCATCAACTTTTAAACTAATTTCATGTCTATTTCATAAAAAGTGGTCGGCGTGTGTGTGATGTGTAGCCCATTCCTCAAGCCCTAGTGGGGAAGGAGTTACTTTCTAACAGGTGTGACCATGAGATGTAGAAATTTACTGGACCCAGAAGGACCGTGGTGACCAAACAGCACCTTTCTGGGCTCCCACAGATGTGGATGACAGCTACCATTCTTTGAGCATTTACTATATACGATGCTTTGTGCCATATGCTTTGCATGCAATATCCAATGTAATTGTCCCAACACTCAGTAAGACAGGCACTATTATCCTACTTAACACAGGAGGAGGCCGAGGTTAGATAACCAGCAGAACTGTGTAGCGATAATGGTGGAGCTGTTTATTCAGTCCCAGCTGGTGTGATGAGCCTACGGGGCAACCACTGCCCTGCGCTGTAACAGGCAGGACTGAGCAACTGGCTTTTAGTCACCCTGTCATTCTCCGCCCCTGCGAGGTAAACGACTACTGGAAGCCTGGAAGAGGTCACTTATTTACTTTTGCAATTACAGTTCTGCTGGCTAATTCAATATATTAGTTTCAATATATTATTAGTTCAATATTATATTAGTTTCAGGCGTACAGCATAGTGATTAGACATTTATATAACTTACAAAGTGGTTCTCCCTGTAAGTCTAGTACCTCTGACACCATATACAATTATTAGAATATCATTGACTATATTCCCTATGCTATACTTTACATCCACGTGACTGTTTTGTAACTACCAATTTGTGCTTAATCCATTCACCTTTTTCGCCCTGTCCCCCCAAACCCTTAGAAGGGGTCAATTGTCCTCCACCCCCCCAGAAGGAGTCACTTTTAACCCTGGGACCAGAGCAGTCAATACTGTCATTGCAAATTATGCCTTCACACCTTTGCACCTCTGGCATACTGTGATCAGGACAGTTACCTGAAGCTGACCTCCTAGATCTTTGAAGAGACTAGGAAAGCTGTTAATTAAAGAAACTTTTATACCCTCCCTGGCTTCCTGAGCTTCCTGGGGTGTCTGATCTGCAGTTGGCTTGGCTGAGTGTTTGCTTGTTTGCTTAGCTCTGGGATGGTGAAGTCCCTGGTGGCTTCTGCTCTGTGCTCCACGACATCTGCTACCATCTGTGGTGGCTACCTCAGAAATTTTTCTCCTTGCTACACCAGCCAGAATTTATCCCCTGCCAGGACTTTAACTTGACGAAAGCCGTTGTTAACAAACCAAGCATCAGCCATCTTAACATGTTAACAGCTGTTTTGTTGGTGGTTACTCTACTGTGGCTCGTGCATTGGGAATTGGATTTTTTTTTTCCTGCTCTTAAAAATAAGCTACTGAGTACAGGCATACCTTGGAAGTACTGTGGGTTCGGTTCCAGACCACCGCAATAAAGTGAGTATCGCAGTAAAGCCAGTTGTAATCTTTTTGCTGCTGGAGGGTCTTGCCTTCAATTTGTAAAAAAACACCACATCTGTGAAGCACAGTAAAGCAAAGCACAATAAAACGAGGCATGCCTGTAGTAGAAAGAAAATCATGCCTTGGTCTGTACTAACAATTAAGGGACTCCATCTGCCAAAGAAACTCTCAGAGGCCTGGATTCTTCTTGTATTCTTGGACTGCCCACATCACGAGCAGTGATGCTGATAAGGCCTACCCCTGGGTGTTTCCTCCCCAAAGTGGATTTGACAACTATTCCCTCATCCTGCTCAGCCCAGTGATTTGAAGCCCAGGCTCTGTAGCTGTAGGAGACAGAGGACTATAAGACAGACCCCCCCCCAAATTTAGGCCACAGGCAGGATATATACTCCCCCACACACAGTGGCTAAAGCTAACAGGGACCCAAACAAAAGCCTGGACTCACAGAGTGGTCTTCCCTAGGCTCTGTGGTCAGAACTGTTGCCAGGTGACTTCCCACTATGCTTAGGTTTTCCCCTGGTTGGGAGCAGCGGGAGCGTGGGCAGCAGCGCATCTTTGGTCCTCCTGGAGGCAGGGACCCTGACTGGCAGTGACTCCTCCGGGCATCCAGGTCACAAAGCCGGTCATGGTCTCCCTGAGGGTACTCGACTCCCCTAGCCAAGCTGGGGGTGTTGGTCTGGCTTCCTCAGTGGACCTGTCCTACCGGGGACAGAGTAGCAATCCAGCTGGTCAGAGCATTTCAGCTCCTTGGCAGCTATTTACATTTCAATGTAAATCAGTATATTTGCTTTTTTTGGTCAAGGGTGTTCTTATCAGAGTTTGGTGAGCATAAATCAATTTCACAGGAATAGTTTCCTAATAAACTACTAGATTCTGAATAATTACACGACATATGGGAAACCCAGCATGAAACTAAGGGGGCTTTCTCCTCACCTCCAGTCCAATTAACCTGGAGGAGATGTTTAACCTCTCAGAATCTCCCTTTCCTAAGCTGTTAAACACCTACGGTTGTAAGGTTTACAAGTACATAAAGTGCTTGGAACAAGGCCTTCAGTTCTTTAATGTGTTTACTGAGCACTTACTATATGTCAGGCACTGTTCTAGGCACAGGGAGAAAAACCAATGCTTCATCCTTATAGGGATTCCATTCCAGTGGGAGGAGGCAGAGGACAAACAAAAATATAATAGAGTGTTTGGCAGCAGTAAGGGCCGTGCTCTGAGCATTTAAGCCAAAATTAAAACTCACCTTGGTATTCTTAGAGAGGAAATGAACTTCCGGAGTGTTATTTTCCCAGCTCTGCTTCCCAGATAGCCACATTGGCATGCCTGAGTAGCACCCTCTGAAGTGGGAATATTTCTAGGTCAGACAGACTCAGCCCCACAGCAAGAGCACTGGGAAGATCTGTGTGGTTCTGCTGGGGGAGGGGATGAGGTGCTCCTGGTGTTTCTGCTCAGTTCAGCTTGGCATGAATAACATGCAAATGAGCACCTGGGTCTGAGTCAGCAGTGAGTAACCCCTTGGGGTGCTGAGCCCTGAGCACACACATGGCCTCCTCCTGGCTTCTCCAAATCCCAGAAGAGCTTCTCCCAGGAGGCCTCTGCACCAGAACCCCTGGCCCTTGCCCATGCCACCCTGCCCTGTCACAACATCGGGTCAGGCCAGGTGCTCACTGCACCTGTGCAAGGCCCACAGGACCAGCTGATGAGACAGCATCCCCCAGAAGCCTGGGGCCTTGGAGTGCCTCCTTGTAGCAAGGCCAAGGAAACCCCCCTCCTCCGGGAGCTCTCTCCCAGGAGCTCTGCCTCCACAGGACACTGGGGCTCCTATTCAGGAGTGAACTCGCTCAGCTGCTCCCTCCTCATCCCCTTCTTCACTCCTCCCCATCCCCCTGTCCAACCCAGACCCCTCCACCTATGCCCGCTTTCTTGCCACCTCTTTGTCAGCCATCAAGTCCTGTGCCATCCATGCCTGTTTTCCCATGGATTCATTTCAGCCTGCACAGCCATCTACACTACTGCTGTCCTAGATGCTTTTTTTGGATCCTGCCTTTCCTCAAGTCTCTACTCCTCTCCCTCTTCACCATCACATTTCTTAAAGAAATAGTCTCCACTCCCCTCTCCCAGGGCTTCTTAATCCACTAAAAGCTAGTATCAGCCCCCAAAACTCATCTAATACCTATCACTTCTCATTGGGGTCCCCCACGACCCACTTGCTTATCTGGTGCATAGTTCATAGTCTGTAACTTTATTTAACGTCTACATCACGGGCCGCTGCGATGCACCCCACAGCCTGAAGCATTTCGCTCCCATTGGGTGTTCCTTGCCACCCCTGTTTTGGACCCCTTTTTTGTCACTTCCTGTCTTCTTTGGCTGCACTATCTCCATTTCGTCCTCTTTCCACAGACTCCCTGTGACTCAGCCATCATCTGTATGACTAATATGTAGTGAGTACCTGCCTCTTTTTTCAGCCACAAATCCCTATTTCCAATGATTTACCCTTCATCTCTGCATAGATATCCTTAGGGCACCTCAACATATATAAAACCAAGCTCATTGTTTAGCCCTTGCACCAAATCCGCCCTTTCTGTGCTACCTAATTCCAGTTTTAAGGTGTCACCACCATCCACTCATCCACCCAGACTAGAAAGTTCAGCACCACCCTTCTCTTCCTCACCAGCACCACTGAGCCATTTCAGTCCTACCTTCTAAATGAACCTCAAACTGTCCACCCCACTCTATCCCACCTGCTACTATGCTGGTTCGGGGCACCATCATTTCTTCCAGGAGAATAGTAACAGCCTCCTTGTTGGTTCACCCAGTCTCTGGCTTTGCCTGCACCTGAGCCGTCCCCCATGGGACTGGCGGTATGATCTTTCTTCAGTGCAAATCAGATCACCCCGTTCCACTGTCACCCTTCAGTGGTTCCTCACTGCCCACAGGATCACATCTGAATTTCTGAGGGAAGCCAACAAGGTCCTCAATGTACTGGAGCCAACCCAGCTCCCCAGCCTTGTCCCCAACCCTCCAGGCCCAGGCTCCCCACATCTGGCCCTGCACCCACCTTGCTTCTCATGCCCTTGGGTGATGTACAAGTGCTTCCTTCTGCCTATAATCACTTTCTTTCTTATCATTCTTCAAGACCCTCTCACATGTCAGCTCTGTGAAGCCATATTGGGGGGTGGGGTACTTTGTGCCTCCTATCCCTCAACAAACTTTCAATGTGTTATATTAGTATGGAATCATAGCTTCCTATTTCATTCAGAGGGTTATGACGTTCTTCTCCTCACCCTGTATTCTGTAAAGGAGTGCTCTGTCATCATTCCTTTATCCCAGTGACTGGCAAGGGTTTGTTTTATGCCCGTCTCCTCTAGGAGTCAAGGAGTTCCTTAGAGCCCACGCCACACCTACTCATCCAGTCGTCCCTGCAGGACGTCCTTGAGTGCTAAGCATGTGAGTGATAGATGCTCAATAGATTCAGTCAGCAAGAAGCCATGTCCAGCAAGAATGAAAACTCCAGTGAGGCTACCTTCCTTCCCCCACTAGCCTGTGAACACTGGTGGACTAGGACTGTGTCTCTTTCTTCTTTAGCTGCCCCTGCTACACAGGTGGTGATCAGTGTATGAGGTCTGACAATGAAGTTCACGAACTCAACCTAGAAAAAGTGCTACATACCTCATTGCTCAATATCACTACGGTCACCTTCAAGTTACTCCCCTTGGGAAGCTGTGCACTGACGCCAGCGCCTAGTCCACCCTTCAAAGCAATTTTAGAACTCTTCTTCTGGAATGACCATCAGAGCTGTCATCATATTACCCTTGATGTCCAGAATGTCATCAAAATGTCTTCCTTTCAATATTTCCTTTATCGTCATGTAAAGAAAGAAGTCATTGGGGGCCAGATCAGGTGAGAAGGGAGGATGTTCCAATACAGTTATCCTGAAAAGCTTTCCTTCAACTTCGCTTTCCCTGATACCAACCTTTATCCTACCCCAGCATTCTCCTCTCGCCCCGCCTTCACCCCACCCCACAATTCTCTCTTCACCCTGTACCAGGAGGCAGTCTGGGGCCATAAAGCAGGTCTCATAAAACCCTGCTGGAATCCGAAGTCCACCCTGGCTAAAAATAGAGCCCGTCTCAGTGCCCAGCCCCAGACTGGCTTTCTTGGGACTTTTCACTTTTATCAAAATTGTGACCACATTTCTGGAATCAAAACAAGGAAACACAGACTTTTAACTGATAAAGAAAAACAGTTCCTGTTCATTGACCATGTCACTCAGCAGGCCCAGGGTGTGGGGTTATGTCACTTTATCCCACCACAGCCCTGGGAAGAAGCTGTTGCCCTTTGCTGACCTTACATGGGAAGGAACTGAGGCTCTGACATGGCGGCGCTGGAACTCAAAACCCTCCTCTATCTGACTCAGAACCACCAGGCCCGGTCGGTGCGCTCTCAGGGCACAAGGCTCTCTATGACATGCCTGATCCATCTTGAAATAGGAAAGTTTCTGGGATTTCAATTATTTCTGAGGACAGTGGGACAAGAATATTGGAAATCTTAAATTTTTGATGTCTGAATTTCCTAGGCTGTTTGGAAGCCATTACCTGATAATAGAGTGGCCAGGCGTTATGGTGAGGGCCCAGCCCCCATAGGCGGGCCTGTGTCTCTGGCTCCTCCTGGGCGCTCCAGGGCCTGTAGCCTCCCATTCGGGGCAAGCAGAGCTGGGGCTGCTTCCAGGTCCCAGAGCGACACATTTACATATATGGTATATTCACACACTATAGTGCCCAGATAAAATGTATATCTACATGTATAACCACATATACCATAGATGTAGGGACATTTAATTCATATATATATATATATATAAATATATATATAGAATTTATTAGGTTTTTTCTTTTTAATTTTAAAATCACAAACTTAGAGAAAAGTTGGATTTCAGTACAAAGAATTATATTTTTCCTGAACCACTCGAGAGTAAGTTGCCAACCTGATGGCCAGTCACCTACAAATACTTTAGTGTGTAATTCCTAAAAATAAGGACATTCTCCTACAAAACCACAATACAATCACCAAAATCAGGAAATTAAATAGATCTGTTACTGACGTCTAATCCTCAGACCCCATTCAAGTTTCACCAGTTGTCCCAATAATGTCCTCTGAAGCCAAAGGATCTCATTCAGAATCACAAGTTGCATTTAGTTATCTCTTTTGTTTCCTTCTGAATGAAACAGTTGTTCCTTCTTTTCTTGACTTGCATGATCTTGGCACTTTTGAAGATTACAGGCCAGTTATTTTGTATAATGTCCCGCAGTCTGGTGTTTCCTCATGATTAGATTCAGGTTAAACATCTTTCACAGGAATATCACAGAAGTAACACTATGTTCTCATTGCATCCTATCAGATAGGCCACGGTTTTGGTGTGTCCTATTACTGATGCTTTCACTTTGATCACTTGATTAAGGTGGTGTCTCCCAGGCTCCTTCACTATAAAGATATTTTCCCCCATTGGTAATTAGTAAGCATTTTATGGGGAGGCACTTTGTGCCTCCCATTCCTCATCAAACTTTGAATTTATTTATTTACAGGGTCTGACTTTTTTATATCAGAGAGGCTATTCATTATGAATTTGTACCAAATGGACAAACAGTTAGCCAAGTTCACTATTTGGAAGTCCTGAAAAGGCTGCATGTTAGAAGAAAACGACCTGAACTTTCCACCAACAATTCATGGCTCTTGCATCACAACAATGTACCAGTTCACACGGCACTGTCTATGAGGGAGTTTTTAGCCAGTCAGCAAATAACTGGATTGGAACACCCTCCCTACTCACCTGATCTGGCCCCCAATGACTTCTTTCTTTACCCAAAGATAAAGGAAATATTAGAAGGAAGACATTTTGAATGACATTCAGGACATCAAGGGTAATATGACAACAGCTCTGTTGGCCAGTCCATAAAAAGAGCTCCAAAATTGCTTTGAAGGGTGGACTACGTACTGGCATCAGTGCATAGCTTCCCAAGGGGAGTAATTTGAAGGTAACCATAGTGATATTGAGCAATGAGGTATGTAGCACTTTTTCTAGGTTGAGTTCGCATACTTAGTTGTCCAACCTTGTATATCAGTATGAACTCATAGCTTCCTATTTTATTCAAAGGGTTAGAATCCATAATTATTAGTATTAATTTTAATGACACGCTGTCCCCTGTTTGGCCATGGGATCTCATTCAAGCTGTCTTTTTATTTTTTGGACATGTACTCTTCATTCTTCGAGTATCCCTTGCTTTTTGGCACAAGATGTTCTAGACTCCTCTCACCCTTTCTCCACCCTACACCTGGAAATGGCCATTGTTTCAAGGAGTCTGGTTCCTCTTAGTGGAAACTGATATTTAAAAGCCAAGATTTGGGTGCTAGCTTTGCTCTTTTCTTTTGGGGCATCACTGCTCCCAGGTCCTCTCAATGGACAGAAGTGGGGGGAATACATGTAGCATTTGTATATGGATATATGTATGTGTGTATAATATGTAACACAATATGTATACATACATACACATCTGTTATGGACTAAATGTCTGTGTTTCCCAAAATACAAAAGATAAAGATGCCAGACTATAAAAGATAAAATTCCAAAGCCAGGTCATTCATTATATGTAGAACTTCCAAAGGAAATGACTAAGAAACTCTGTAAGCTCTTGAACCCCTCGCCAGTTCAAGAACATAAGAAGATTGAGAGAGGAGAGAGAGAGAGAGAGAGAGAGAGAGAGAGAGAGAGAGAGAGAGAATGCTCAAATTGGTTTTTTCTTCAGTTTTCTTCTAAGGTGGCTGGTGTGAGGGTTCTGCTGCCCTCAACTTAAAACAGGGTTTGAAGAGAGCTTTCACTGACAAGCAGGAAAGCTATAGAGGCCTGAGGCTGCCAGAGAGAGGACGGCTGTGCTGGGGTCAGGCACCAGGACGCAGTGCTTCCCATTGGCCACACAGAAGACACATCTGCATACATTGGTATAAATTGGACTGAGCCAGTGGGTGGGGGTGAGAGGGAATCACAGCAGAAGGAAGCTAGAGGTGGGTGAAGCATCCCTGTGGGGCTGAGGACAGATGCATCCCCTCACATCAAGGGAACTTCAGGGGAAATCCCCAGAGAGGGGAAGTACCCACAATAAAGTCAGCTTTTGCATCTGCTGAGACAACAGAGCCACAGCCAGCCTCATAACAGTATCTGTTCAAGAAAGACCCTCCCCATGGTTTTAGCCTTCACCACCTCATACCCTGACCCTAAGGGATCAAATGCACCCTAGTGGGTTAATAAAGATAAGAGCTGAGTGGGAGAAGGAGAGGCATGATGTGGAAAAGAGAGAGAAGCCAGCCATGCATCCTTTCCCACCTCAAGCTCTGAGCCTGGCACAGCCAGCCAATGGAGGGGAGATCTATCTGATGCAAAATCAGGTTCAGGGTTTTTGTTAATCCTGGGCCATTTTTATTAGAGAATTGTGACTGTTTGCCATAGAAAGTGACTTTGGACTATCCGTTACCTAAGGGTGAAAATTAAATTCATGGGCCTGCCAGAATTTTCACCCAGGAGGAGTGAGATATTATCTCCAGTGAAGAGTTTGCAGGGATGGTGAGAAGCAACAATAGTTTATTTTAATCACATCTCATGAGCAGCGTGCTCAACATACTAGTTGCAAGCAGAATAAAAGTGGCTTAAGCAACAGGTATTTATTTTTCTCACCTAAAAAGAAGTTTGGAGGTAGGTGGCTGCAGGGTTAGTACATCGGCTCAGTGAAGGCCAAGGACCAAGCTCATCCTTTCCTGCTGTGCTGGCCCCAGTGCATCCATGATGTCTCCCCTCCTAGCCACAAAACGGCTGCCCCAGATCCAGCCATTACATCTTCACACAGGAGAACACAACAGGAGCTGTATGTTCTCCTCACTCACTTCTTGCCTTTTAAAGAGAGGAAAATCTCTCCAACAAGGCCCCCAGTGAGACCAGCCTTACAATTCCTGCCCAGAATCAGTCCTGGGCCCACACCTCATAATGTATTTCCTGAAGGAATAATCTCCACTCCCTTATTTCCTAAGACTCCTCAAACCACCATAAAGCAGAATCAGTGCCTCCCTCCCATAAACTGCTTTCAGTGAGGTCAGCAATTACACAATTGCCAAAACCAGTGCATATATTTCACAGACCTGGTCTTACTTGATTTCTAGGTCAAACGCCGCTGCCGACCTCTCCTTGCTCTTTGAAGTTCTGTCCTGCCTTAGGGGTTTCCTTAACACCACGCACCTGGGTCTCCTTTTACTTCTCCATCACTCTTCAGCTTTCTGTGGCTTCATTATCTCCATTCTACCTCCTTCATACACACTCTCCATGGTTTCAGCTATCACCTGTGGGACAAATACTACCACAATTACATAGTTAGTACCTGGGGCCCATGGACTCTGATAATGCTCCAAGAAAGAGTGCAATGCGAGCGGGGCTGACTGCTCTCAGAGAAAGTGACTCCAGCGGTGTGTGAGTTGGGTGGGGCAGGGCGGAGCAGCTGAGCTCAACAGGCCAATCAGATTCAGATTTGGCCTGTGGGGCGGTTCATCCTAGGAAAGATGGCACCCACCTGCTAGCTGCATGGGAACAGGACCCCTCACAGGGAAAATGCCCACCATTTTCCAGTCCTCCCCCTAAAGCCACACGCCTGTATGTCTCCAAAGCCCTCTGAGTCACCATCCCTTCACTGGAGCCCAAGGTGAGTGCCTGCAAATGAGTGAATCTGTGCACAAACTCTTTAAGAAGATGTCTGGGTTTCCCCACAGCCTTCCATCCCGCCTAAATGGTTGGAATCCCCACTGTTTCTCACAGCCAGATATTGTGGGGGCTCCTCTTCCTGGCACCAGTACTCTGGGCTGGGGAGCCTATCGGGGGTCTGGGGACTCTTGTTCCTCTGCAGACAACCTTCACAGCCTAGATATCCTTCCTGATTCTCAACCACCACATGGAGGTTCGGGACCAGCCCGTTCTGCATCTCCACCCCTCCTCCCAGGGTCGACATGGCTTTTTCTTTATATTTGTAGTTATAGGACTTGTGTTCGGCTAGACTTAGGGTGGTTCTCCAGGATAACTGTTTTACAATTTAGTTGTAATTTTAATGTGTTCACAGAGGGATGCAGGCACAGCATCTATTTACTCTGCCGTCTTGGATCTCTCCATACCCATCTTTCTTTATGAACCCTCACCCTACCCCTCTTTTCTTCCCTTTCACTTAGCACTCCTTTCCATTTTTAGGATAAAGCAGTTATGAGCAATTTTGTGCAGTGTTTAAAAATGGTTACATCAAACATCCCCTGATAGGCCTCCATCAAATGTATATTTTGGGTAAAGTCACATGGAGGCAAGAATGTGTAGGGTAGGTTAAGGCTGCAGCAAGTGGTCCAGTTTGGCTGAGGGTGCAGTGAATGCCTTGAGCCTGGAGAACGGGTGGAGTAACGTGGGATCTGACTGAACTCAGAGACTGGGTGATTTGAGAGTAGGGTAGGAGCAAAATTCGGGTAATGCAGGGCTTAGGAAAGGTGGGAACCCTTCTTTCCCAAATGGTAGTGGTGTGGGAGGGGGACTCATTTAACTGGGGGAATTGTTGGCCTCCATCTCATCTAGCCTCTTTGCTCTCACTGCACCTCTAGGTGGCCTCTCTCAGCTCTACCCAGGAGCCTATGAGAAACCCATAACATGGCTGCCCCTACATCATGCAGGGATCATGGCATCTCCTGTGCTGAGGTTTAAAGTCCATCTCGGGGGCCGGCCGAGTGGCGCGTTGGTTAAGAACTGGCTTGGGATGCCAGAGGGCCCCAGTTTGGATCACACATATGAGGGCCAGTGACACTGCCCTCTACAGCTAAGATTGTGAACGGCAGCTCGACCTGGAGCTGGGCTGCCATGGGTCGCTGGCAACTGCATAGGCTGCAGTCCCTGCTGCAGTGGGTTGCCATGGGCTACCGTGTGTAGCCAGCAACCACCGTGAGCGGCTGTCCAGAAGCCGGCGACTGATCTTCCTCGCCTGGGAAGAGCACAATGATGGTGCCAGCTTGGGCCAGTGAAGCAACGTCCTCCACAACTAGACTGAAGAACAATAAGGACAGCAACTTGTCTGTTCCCCTTCCCCCAATTCCCCAGCACTGTTCCCATCCCCCAATTACCCAATACAATCTTTAAAAAAAAAAAAGTCCATCTCTGGTGTAGGAGTGGTAATCTGGTTGGAAGCAGGGGCTGGGGGGACTTGCCTTGATGCACAGGTGTTTCTAGTGGCTGCTAATAGTTATTAGGGGAAACACCAAGCAGAATGCTTATTATGCCACAGGCAGAGGGAGTGTAAAGATGAGATCCAGAGCAGGGAGAGAACAAAGGACCCAGAGGCTAATGGGACTACAAAGAACTCTGGGCCCCTTGGGAAGCATCCCCATTCGTATTCAGAATGCAGGTTGATTTGGGCATGTGTTGATGACAATCCATGGTGGGGCATCCTGGCATCTTTACCAATAGTGAAGATTGGAAACGAATTAAGCCCCCATCACCAAGTACAAAAATCCCTGGGTCCAGCAGTCCAACAGTCCTCCAGTCCTTAATAAGTAGCCCTCCAAAGACAATGGTCCCTGTCGACACATTTCACCCCTCCCCAAACTGCCCCTTCAACCTTGCTCTTCTGACCACAGTATTTTCCAGGCTTTGTTAGGCATCACTAATTGTGGATGGCTAGCTATTTCTGAGATATTTAAATCCTGATGGTGAAGAGCTGCCCTCGAGCAAACAGAGAAATACACTTAATAAACATTCAAACACTGTTGGCCACTGGGAAAGCATCATCTTTTGTTTACATAATTTCTCCTAATACCTGTTTTCCCTCAGAGGAGGGTGTTAGAGAAGTGGGCATTTTCCCTCCAGGCCTTGTCAGCGTGAGAATTTCAGGTGTGCATAGACTGTTGGTGGTCACATCCTATGATCACCAAGGCTCAGCCATTTCTGCGTCTGAGGAACCAGCAAGCTCCCTGGGTGTAGCCCTCCCCATTGCTGAGGTTGTAGCAGCCTCTAGGGGTTGCCACGGGTTACTGAGGGCTTGGGACCATGTCTAGGATCAGTTTAAAGATAGAGCTCTCAACATTTCCTCCAGGTGTCCCCAGGGAGGCAAACATGGTCTGGCGGCTGGACGTCAGCTCCACCTCCATCCAATGACCATAGACTGGAACTGGTTAGTGAAGGTGTAAGGGAAGGAAACAGCTTGGACCTGTAGACGGCCAGCTTGCCAAGACCCACCTAAGAATTCCTCCAGCTGTAAGTGTGTATGTGTGCACGCACGCACATGCAGCAACCTGAATGGGGTGCATATTCACGTCATCGCCCTTTCTGGAGGAGCCCCTGAGCCTCACCAGCTCTTCCCCAGGGCCCAGCCTCTCATTCTCCACACACACACACACACACACACACACACACACACACACGCACGCGAGGCCTTGGGGAGCTGCTGCTGAGGGGCATTTAGCTTTTTCCCAAGTCTGTCAGACAGGGTGTTTCAGGCTCTAGTTTTTATGATTTATCTCAAAATAAAATCCAACCTTGTCACTCCCAGCTTCAGGGCCTTCATGACTTTCCCATTACTGCTGGGCTGAAGGCGAGCTCCTAAAAGTGGAGTCTGAAGCCTGCTTTCCATACTCTCCCTGCCCTCTCAGCCTCTTCTCTCTCGACACACCATCTCTACATTCTAGTCGGGGTGAAGTCCTTTTGGTGCTTCAAATGCTGCACTTTCTCTCTCTCCTGAGCTTCTACAATTAGAGGCTCCTCTCTGGTCACAGCTTCATGCATTGCACGACGTTCTAATAAATAGTTGTGAGTGTGTGTGTGTGTGTGTGTGTGTGTGTGTGTGTGTGTGTGTG
>NW_017731692.1:651490-719314 GCF_001890085.2 Hipposideros armiger
AGAGAGACAGAGAGACAGACAGACAGACACCAGATATTTGGCGGGGCACCTGTGATTTGCCCACTGCAGAGCTCTGCTATGAAGGCTACCAAAGGAGTTTAAGGCACAGTTCCTACTTTCATGGAATGTTACCTTCTATTAGGTAACTAAGACACGAACACATGAAACAACTAGAAAACAATTAAGTATTACACCAGAGGTTGCAAACTGGTGGCCTGTGGTCTGAATCTAGCCCTTATATGTGTCTTGTTTGACTATAACAATTTTATACACCCCAGTTTTTTTTCCTTTTATTCCTCATTCTGGTAAACTATGCATAACATATAATTTACTATCTTAACCAGTTTTAAGAGTACAGTCAATGGTATTAAATAAGTTCATATTGTTGTGCAGCCGTCACCACCATCCATCTCCAGAATTCCTTTCATCTTGCAAAACTGAAACTCTGTCCCCATTAAACACTAACTCCCAATTTCCCCCTCCCCCCAGTCCCTGGCAACCACCATTCTACTTTCTGTCTCTATGATTTTGACATCTCTGGGTACCTCATATAAATTGAATCATATAAATATTTGTCTTTTTTTGAATGGCGTATTTAACTTAGTGTAATGTCTCCAAGGTTCATCCATATTGTAGCATATGTCAGAATTTCCTTCCTTTTTAAGACTAAATAATATCCCATTGTATGTATAGAACATGTTTTCCTTACTCATTCATCTGTCAATAGACACTTGGGTTGCTACCACCTTTTGGCTATGAATATGGATATACAAGGTCTGACGATTAAGTTTGCGAACTTGTTGCAACGATGTTGCTAACTTTTTTTATATCAGAGGGATTATTCATTATGAATTTGTACCATCTGGACAGTTAACCAGGTTTACTACTTGGAAGTCCTGAAAAGGCTATGTGAAAAAGTTAAACAACCTGAACTTTTTGCCAACTTTTTGCCATGGGTCTTGTGTCACAATGCACCAGCTCACCCGGCACTGTCTGTAAGGGAGTTTTTAGCCAGTAAACAAATAACTGTATTGGAACACCCTCACTACTCACCTAATCTGGCTCCCAATGACTTCTTTCTTTACCTGAAGATAAAGGAAATATTGAAAGGAAGACATTTGGATGACATTCAGGCCATTGAGGGTAATACAACAAGAGCTCTGATGTTCATTCCAGAAAAAGAGTTCCAAAATTGTTTTGAAGGGTGGACTAGGCCCTGGCATTGGTGCATAGCTTCCCAAGGGGAGTACTTGGAAGGTGACCATAGTGATATTCAGCAACGGGGTATGTAGCACTCTCGCTAGGATGAGTTCGTGAACTTAATTGTCAGAGCTCGTACTAATATTTCTTTGAGACTGTGTTCTTAATTCTGCATATATTCAGAAGTGGAATTGCTGGATCATATGGTAATTCTATCTTTAATCTCTTTGAGGAAACTTCATAATGTTTTCCACAGTGATTGTACCATTTTACATCTGACCAACACTGTACAAGAGTCCTAATTTCTCCACATCCTTGTCAACACTAATCTTTTGGGTTTTTGATAGTAGCCATTCTAATGGGTGTAAGGCAGCCAGCTTTGTAGGGAGCTGGAGGTCTGCAGTAAGGGTTAAGCCTGAGAGCCAGAGGTCTGCAGTAAGGGTTAAGCCTGGCAGCTGGCAGGCTGACAGGCTCTCAGGCCCGGGTGAGCAGTGTGGGAAGGTTGGCCGCTGAGGAGAAAACAGCCAACGGCCTTGAAAGCTACAGAGTAGAAGGCCATCCTGTTAACAGTTTCTGCTTGCTATACTTTGTTTGGTCTCACTTCGGAAAGATTGCCTCCAAGGAATTTGTTCCCTGAGAGGAGGGGGCTACTCCCTCAAGGTCCCCAAAACCCCCTACCCTAGAAAAGTTACTTTTGGTATAAAACTTGTATACAAATAATAAACGAGGCCACTCTGCCATCAGCATTGGGTGGACCTCTGTCCCCAGCTTTCGTCTCTAGCCTCTTTCTTTTCCAGTCTCCCACCCAGTCCTCTCAGGTTCCCTTTCGGTGGGTTCCTGGCTGACGAGTCAGGAACACTTGGTTGGTGAGCGGGTCGCATCACAGCTTAAAATTTTTTTTTAATTAGTTGCCAATATTTTAAACATCAGGTATATCTTGGTTTTCTTTTTTAAGCCTACTTTTCCAAATTTTTTTGAAAACTTGGAAAATGGTAACAGCCCTGGTGCCTGTAGTTACACTTGGTGACAGCTGGCTGGAGCTGAGCAGTAGCTGCCCCTTTGCACAGGCAGGGCCTGCACACGCCAGCTCACCATGGGCCCTCTCCCCATGGGCTTCTAGACATGGAAGACGAGGACAGATGCCTTTCTCCCCTAGCACTGCCACTTTAACCCATAGTAGTGCCAGGAAGAGAGAAAAATACTTCTTGTATTCATCCTCCATTAAAGGTGAGAAGACTAAAGGTAGATGGGAAGACTGGAAGTGAGCCTATTTTGTGTGAGAGTGTATATTGCTTATGTGTAATTTTGCAAGCACCATGCTTCTTATACTTAGCCACTTTACTCATGTAAGTTCTCTCTCTTGTCCTGGTAGGCGTTTGGCTTTGTGATCCTTGTGCTAAAACAAACTGTGGTGACTGCCAGCCACTAGGTTTTCCAAGACAGGGGTTGCATTGTGAGCTGGGCTAATCGAAGGCAGTTTGAGAAAGGAGGTATAATTCCACCTCTGCCTTGAAGGGTGGTGGATTAGTGTGCTAAGGCGGCCATGACAAATACCACAGGCTGGGTGGCCTAAACAACAGAAAGTTAGTTTCTCACAATTCTGGAGGCTGGAAGTCAGAGACCAAGGTGCCTGCATGGCTGGTTTCTTCTGAAGCCTCTCTCGGCTTGTAGATGAACTCCTTCTGCCTGTGTCTTCATATCACCTTCCCTTTTTCATGGAAGGACACCAGTCATTAAGCATTACAACCCACTCATATGACCTCAGTTTAACTTAATTATCTTTGTAAAGGCCTATCTCCAAATACAGTCATATTCTGAGATACCAGGAGTTAGGACTTCAACATATGAATTTGGAAAGGACACAATTCAGCCTATAACAGATGGGCAGAACTACAAAGGAGGAGAGAGAATGTACAGTGGGCATGCATTTTTTTCTTCTCAGCACCTGTGTTAGTTTCCTGTGGCTATTGTAATAAATTGCCACAAACTTATTAGCATAGACAACACCCATGCATTTTCTTACAGTTCTGGAAGTCCTAAAATCAGGTGTTGACAGGGCTGCAATCCTTCTGCAGGCAACAGTGGAGAAGCTGTTCCCTGGCTTTGTCCAGTGTATAAATCCACTGGCATTCCTTGGCTCACGGCCCCCATTACTCAGACCTCTGCTTCCATCATCACATCTACTTCTGTCTCTGACTTTCCTGCTTCGTTAAGGACCTTGTGATTATATTAGGTCTACCCAGATAATCCAGGATAACCTCCCCCTCTCAAGATCTTTAATTTCATCACATTGACGAGGTCCTTTTGCCATGTAAGATAGCATATTCACGATGCCAGGATTAGGGTATGAACAACTCTGAGGAACCGTTGTTCTATCTCCTTCAGCACGCCTCCCTCTTCCCTATCTCAACCCTAAAGACCTTGTGAGGAGTTGTACATCATTGCACCCCACTCGAGTGGTGACATGACCCAAGCTGGCCTAATCAGAGTCCTTTGAGGGGTTTCCCTTTGAGTGACAAAGCAATGCAGTTTACGGTAAATCTGCAGTTGGCAGAGATGGAAACTTCTGTAAAGTCAAAGTTTTATTTGGCACTTGTAGAAACAGAAGCCAAAATTTGGAGAGAAGTACAAATGGAGAGTCATGGCAGTGTTTCCATCACTGGTTCCAATTGTTCCTAAGGCCAGCAGTTTAGGAATCAATATATCCTCTATTTAGTTTGTTTCAGTTGGATTTCTGTCCCTGGAAATCAACATCACCTTGATATATACAGAAGCTATTTTGAGTAAAGTCAGGGGGGCGGTGCAAGAGGAGCAGAGGTGAATCTATTTTGAAGCTTAAGCTTCAAGGGCACTCACTTCTCACCTACATGAGTCCCTCCATGGTCCTGTTCATATGCTTTTGCAAAATTTTTAGGAGATACATTAACTGCAAGTATTAAGACCACATCAGTCTCTTTCGATTTCAACTCCCACTCTCTTTTTATCTATTTATTTATTTTTTATAAATTTTATTGGGTAACAGTGTGTTTTTCTAGGACCCTTCAGCTCCAAGTCAAGTCATTGTTTTCAATCTAGTTGTGGAGGGCGCAGCTTAGCTGCCCATGTGGGAAACAAACCGGCAACCTTGGTGTTGTGAGCCTGCGCTCTGATCACCTTAGCCAAGCAGCCGCCCGCAGCTCCTGCTCTTTTCAGAACCCCCTCTCTCCAGCTTTGACATGACCAGGGGCATCTTTGAAAACCAACTAAGGGCAAACTAAGTTGAGGATACATTTACAGTGTGTTATATGGGATATATTTATATGGCTAACAGTCATTTCATGAAGTTGCTGGTCGGCTGGGTGGAGGAAGGGTTTTTAGACATATTGCCACTGCTCTGACTCACCCAGCCTGGTGACAGGAAGGTACAGTGATGGCAATCCTATCACTATGGGACTATGTCCCTTTGTGCTCACCACCAGAAATATGTGGGGAGCAGAGGAGAAACAAGTTGGAAAACATGGTGTCAAAGGTTGGTCTGTTGAACAATTCTTTCATCATCAGAGGTGTAAAATTGTAAGGTGAGGGACTGGATTTTTTACTTCTGGTCAAAATTAAAATTCTCCCTTGTTAGAGATATACCAGATAAAGCTACATCAACATACCATACATTTTTATGTCTTTTTTGATACAGATTATGCAAAATGGAATTTGTCAGGGTTCCTGTGGATTTAATCCTAGAGGATTAAAACAATAGTATGTCAGTGTGTGAAGTAACATGAGTCACACATCCTAATCTATCAGACTATGTATTAGCAAGACATTGCCAGTAACAGGTTGTGAAGCTAAAATACACTTTTCTAAATTATCAAATATGTTAGAAAAAACTGAAGCCTCTTTCTATTCCCTCCATGGATAATAGCATTTCAAGCATATTGTCATATGAAGAGAGTCAAAGAGTATGCACCCAAAAAGGAAGGAAAGGAGTACTTTAGAAGAGTGTCAGACAACCAATTAACACAAACTCATATGTTATTTTTCTATATTTTGTGTTTTTGTGGTATTTTCCAGCTTTCAAAACTTTCTCATTTGTTATTATTTATTTTCTCCTCTTCATTTCCATATTTAATTTTGTACTTGTCACTTTGCACTCACTTTCTTTAGAAGAGTGAACATTATTCAGCCCCCAGGCCTAGACTACAATAAAGAGACAGGAACGGCCAGCCTGCCTAGAATGGAGGCTGAGAGCTGAAGAAGCTCGCAGGCAGGGAGAGAGGGAGAGAGGTGACGGAGATGAGAAGGGCATGAAAAGGCAGTTGGGGGAGGGCTGCACGGGACGGAGGGGGGGTGACAGTGGGTGCATGGTGGGCTCCCATCAAGGAGAGTGACACAACGGAGGGCTTTCTTTTCTCTGGGAACAGATGCTTTCCAGCTGCGTCAGCCTTCTGCACCTGTAATAAGAGGAGAGATGATTAAAGACTAACACAGGTGGTACATTCTGGAATCCTGAAAAAGAGTCCAAAAAATGCCACTCTCTGAAACAGAGATTTATAAGAACCGACATCAAACAGATGAGGGTTATCGGTTTGAGGGCTTCAAAATCGCTCAAAAATTCCTCAAAGAATAGCCTCTCAATTCATCCAAGAGCTGAGAGTGTATCCTGAAACCCCATCAGGGAAGCAGCAATTTAAGTGTAACTAATAAAAAAAATGTGATTTCCAAGAGTTCTGCTAAATACATAATGACATGTGATTGAGTATTTAAAAAGAAAACTAAAAGGTGGCAGTCACACACATACATAGATGAATAAATTAGACTAAAAATAATCCATAAGACAGAAAATATAGAATGGTTTTTATCCAAAGACAAATGACATATAAGGAAAAATGTTTATAACTCATATCGCAGCCAAAGATTAATTTCCTTAATGCATCAGAGTTCCTATAAATTGATTTTGTTTTAAAAAAAGATCAACAATCTAATAGAAAAGTAAGCAGTTCATGAGAAAGGAAATACAAGTGTCTCTTAGACATATGGAAAGATATTAAACCTTATCCACAATAAGAAAATACAAAATAAGATTATACTGCGATATCACTTTTTGACTATCAGATTGGTAAAGATAAAGGAAAGTTTGGTAAAGGTGTAGGGAAATAAGCTGTCTCATAAATTGTTGATAGGAGCGTAGATACAATTTCTTTGGAGAGCAATTTGGCAATATCTATCCAAATTACAGGTGTATAGCACTTTTGGCTCAGCAACTTGACCTCTAAGAATCTATCCTGTAAAAGTGGTCGCACATGCAAAATATAACATATATATATATGGTTATTTTCAGCACTCTTTGCAATAACAAAAAATGAGAGACAGCCTATGTGTCTTTCTAGAGAGGACCAAATAAATGACCTTCCATCCATTCATTGGAATATTACTCAGCTGTAGGAAAAAGTGAAGATGCTTTATTTGAACAGACATGAAATGATCTTCAAGATATATAAAGTGAAAAAAGCAAGGTGTAGAAGAAATATAAAGTACTCCACTGTTATAGTTTGAAAAGAGAAGGTGGAAGGAATGTAGCAATGTGTGTATATTGTTTGGATCAGCATAAAATATCTGTAAAGAGACACCAGAAACTCAGACATCACTTGCCTCCAGAGAGAAGCTTTGGGTGCCTGGGAGATGAGGATGTGAGTAAAGAGCCTCATGCCTTCTTGGAAAAGAGTGGAATAATGATAATCTTGATCAGCTCAGCAAATGTTAATTGATGGATGGCGTGATGGCAGGTCCCAGGGATACAGCAGTTAGTAAAACAGATAAGTGTCCTGCCATCACAGAGCTTATACCCTAGTGAACAAAACCAGTAAATAAAATATATGGATGGACAGGTGATGGACAGACAGATGGAGAAAGAGAGGGAGACAGAGAGAAAGGGTGATCAGGTACTTTGAAGAAAATTAAAAATGGCAAGTATAGGGGATGGCCAGTTGGCTCAGGTGGTTAGAGCGTGGGCTCATAACACCAAGGTTGTCAGTTCAGTTCCCACATGGGCCAATGAGCTGTGCCCTCCACAACTATTGGATCTTCAGAGAAGTCATGACGTGTTTTGTCTGTTTTTCAAAGGTCATTTATTTATATAAAGAACAAAGATCAATCAATGATATATTGCCCGATTTGTTCGATAACCTTTTGCCATCTTTCAGTGAGCTTCAAAATTCCTCGTTCATAGAAGGACCTGTGTTTATTTACAAACAACTGAACAAGGTGCTGATTTACAGCCTCATCTGAATTGAACGTTATACCACACAAGGAATTTTGAAGAGAGAGAAACAAGTGGAAGTCTGATAGCACAAGGTCAGGTGAGTATGGTGGGTGTGACAACACATCCCATCCAAGCTCCAATAATTTTTGACAGGTGATCAAATGTGTGTTGCAATGGAACACAACTCCTTTATAATTAACAAGCTCTGGACGTTTCTGGGTGATGGATTCGTTCAAACTGTGCAATTGCAGACAGTACACATTCAAACTGATTGTTTGGTTCCTTGGTAGGAGCTTGAAAAACATGACACCTTTAAAATCCCACCACACTGAGAGCATAACCTTCCTCTGATGAATGTCTGCTTTCAATGTCATTTGAGGCGAGTCATCACATCGGGACCAAGATCGTTTGTGCACCACATTGTTGTAAACAATCCACTTCTCATCCCGTTATCAGTTGCTTCAAAAAGGATCATTTTCCTCACATTTAATGAGCATATTGCAGATGTTTATACATGCCATCAAATGAACTTCTTTGAGTTCATGCGGAACCCAAATATCGAGCTTGCTTACGTATCTCAGCTTCTTCAGGTGGTCGTGAACACTTGAATGATGGATGTTTAATGTTTCTGCAATCTCTCGTGTCGTGTAATGTGAGTTTGACTCGATCAACACCTTTATTTTGTCGTCATCAACCTCGGTGGGCCTCCCTGACTGAGGAGCATCGTTGAGATCAAAATCACCAGCACAGAATTTCATGAACCATCATTGGCACTGGCGTTCTTATAGAGCATTGTCACCATAAACTTTATGCAACTTTTCACAAGCTTGATGCGTGTTCTTCCGTTTATGGAAGTAAAACAATAAAATATGGCAAAAAATGCACAGTTTGGTCTTCCATCTTCAACTTGTTGTAAAATGTCCAAAACTCAACCAAATTGCTCAATTTTTTTTAGAATGATGCTAGAACTGTCCGCTGTCAAATGACATAGAAATAACATAGATGTGAATGACTCTAGTACTTTCAGAAATGAGCTAGTGCTATCTGTTGCAAACATGCATCTTGACTTTTCTGAAGACCCAATAGATTGAAAACAATGAATGACTTGACTTGGAGTTGATGGGTCCTAGAAAAACATGCTTTTTTCCAATAAAGTTTTTTTTAAAAAATGGCAAGTGTAGAGAGAGTAAATAGGGGGTGACAAAACTATTATTTTAGACAGAGTAGTGGTCTGAGAAGGTCTCATGTTATACCCCTGGTAGGAGTATCCAGGGGACACGTGCAAAGGCCTCATGTAGACAGCTTTGAGTGGGTAGTAAGCAGGTCACTGTGGCTCAAGCAGAGAAAGGGAATGAGACCGTAACAGCAGGCTGAAATGTGTTCCCGCATTTCACAGCCATTCTCCGGGAGCCACACAGCCTCCCTGGGCTGCTGGGTTGGTGCCAGCCCCTCCAGGTTCAGTTCCCAAGGAAGGCCAGCCTTCTCTCTGAGCTCTAGCCATTTGACCAGAGCAAGACACCTCCTTCCAGCGTTAGAACAGCGGAAGGCAAAGGGTTGGTACATTGCACATTCTGGGGTGATGTCCATCCTTTGAGCCAATGCTTGAAGTGACTTTTCTCTGAAGTAACCTTCCAGGACCAAGGCAGCCCTTTGATAACTGCGGTACCACATCCCAAACGTAGTGTCTGCCCCCGCAGCACAAGAGCGACCCTCCATTCTCCTAGAGAACCTCTGTGTCTTAGAAGGAAACAGATGCAAACCCCTATCCTATTATTGGCTGCCCCTGCGCCTGCGCATTCCAGAAGTAGTCACAAACAGAGCAGCCTTCTGCACTTCTCTAGCGAAAGATGGCTGGGCCCCCACGGGGCCACAGCTTCACCAGTGGGTGCATTTTCTCTGTATGACATGTGTTGTGTAAACTCTCTGGTCACACTGAGCCCTTGTTCTTTAAGACAACATATCCCAGGGGCAGAGGGCTGCATCCTGCATAATTGGACAGTTGGCTGTATCCAGAGAGAAATGTTTGTAGAACGCATGGAAAGCCAGCCCAGGGACCCACATGTTTGCTCAGCATCCACATGTCAAACAGCAGGAGCCTCCCTTGAATGCAGGGGTTGGAAAGGGATTTTCCTCAAATCTTAGTGAACCTCTGGGATGATGGCTCATTCAAAAGGCCATCGTGGAGGGAAGGGAGTTCAGGAATACTGGTGCCAGGTCTCGCCTCATCTGAGATGGACACAGTCTTTTCTCTCTCATTCTGCTTTCTAGCAGAACTGACCCTGGAATACTGAGGGGGTGCTGGGTCTGATTTTGGGTCCAAGTGTCTGGAATGGGAGCCCAAAGACCAGCTGGGGGGGGGGGCGGCAGGGGAGAAGGAGGAAGGCCTGCTTCAGCTGTGCTGAAAATGAAGACCCAAGGCTTTATGCACATGATTAGTGATGAGGAGCTAGTTGCCTGGCAACAGCAGCCCCTTCCCCCTTCTATTCCTACCCCTCAGGCTGCTTGTAATGTTTGGTGACATTTTTCTTTTCAGAGCAGAGACAGGGAGTCTCCCCCTTAATTAGATGAAGATGGTGCCCCCCACACTCCCCTTACTAGCTTATTGATCAGACTCCTGATTAGAAATCATCCCCCAAAGCATTTAATTATTAATTTTACATTAATAATTGCTGTACCAAGATAACCCCACAGATAGCTGTTCATATAAGGGAAGAGCTCAGACCAAGACCTGACACATAGGAAGGCCTGTATAAAATTAGCTGTTCAAATAATTAACAATGTCTCTTTCTTCTGGGAGATTCCACTAATAAGACCTACACTGGGCAGACTTTTTTCAAAGAGCGTCACTATTTTCTCGCAGCAGAATGCTATAGGCAGTAGAGTCCTTAGAGGACACCCCCTAAACCGCCTCCTTTTACCTATGGGGAAACTGAGGCCCAACAAGGGGGAGTGACTTTGCCAAAGTCACACAGCTAATGATGCCAGACCTCTTAGTCTTCAGTCTCTTTGCACTACACCTCTAGCCTTCTAAATGTAGCATTGTGTAAGACTCTCACCAGGAGTCCATCAAAAATGCAGATTTATGATTACTGACCCACCCCACCCCCAACTCCACCCTGTATTAGTGTCTGAAAGTTGCTGTAACAAATTACCACAAACCTAGTTGCTTAAAACAACACAGGTTTATTATCTACAGCTCTGGAAGTCAGAAGTCCGAAAGTGGGTCTTACAGGACTAAAAGCAAGGTGTTGTCAGAGTTGTGTTCCTTCTGAAGTCTCTAGAGGACAATCTGTCTCTTCCTCTTCCAGCTTCTCGAGGCCGCCTGTGCTCATTGGTTCATGGCAGGATCACTCTGATCTCTGCTTCTGTGTGACATCTTCTCTGCCTCTCCTACCTCCCTCATTCCCTTCTAAGGACCCTGTGATTACATGGGCCCCTCCAGATAATTCAGGATACTCTATCTCAAGATCTCAAATTTAGTCACATCTGAAAGATCCCTTTTGCTGTGTCAGGTAACATATGCACAAATCCTGGGATTGGGACATGGACATCTTTGGGGGTTCCTTATTCTGCCCCCTTCCAGGTTCTGATTCAGTCTTCTGGAGAGTCAGCATCTAGAACAACCCCTCCGAGTGTGCAGCAGGGGCTCCCTGAGTTGCTTAGGGGAACACTGCATCGCCCCTCCTGCTCCTCTCTCGATTACTCTGCACAAGAAAATAATGCGATTGGCAGGGCAGGGTCATTGTTTGCATTTTATAAGATGAGAAGCTCAAGGCTGAGGAAGGTGAGAATCTCTAGTCCAAGGTCTCACAGCTAGAGCTGAAATTAAAAGCCATATAGTATGCCCCACACCCAGCGTTACTTTTATTACAGCACCATCACCACCTGGTTCTCCCGCTATGCAACAGATGCAAGCTTGTGGAGACTGCAGGAAGCTGAGGTCCAGAACGGGTCAAGCGGCCTGCCCAGGGCTCTCCTTCAGGTCTGCATGCTCTACCACTACTCCCTGGAGAGGTCCAGGAGAACTCAGGGGTCTTCTTCACTTTCCTTACCAATCTGCTGAGAAACACTTTTTAACACAGAGTAAGATTGATGTGCTAAATTAATTTCGGATACATGGGGCAGTAACAACATCTGAGCCTTTTGGTCCATTATTTACACAGAGCAGGCTGATGGGAGTTAGGGTCTAGAAAAGACTGGGTGTGGGCATGACGGGCCTTTTCTGTTCATGTCCCAGGAGGAAAAAAATAACAAAGACGACTGAATTGCTAGTGCGCAAGTGCATGAATGAACACTAGGGGGCAGAGTTTGTCCAAGAATTGGAGAGCCAACGCTACTTTCTTTAGGTTTTAAGGGTGATTTTAAAAGGGCGAGTTTGTACCGTGAAGGGTCATTGCTTTTAAAACAGCCTTACTCCATAGGTTTCTAATTGGGCTATTAATCTGGAAATAAGTGTAAAATAAGAAACTCAGAGGGTGGGTTTGAGAGTGATGCTATGTGAATAATTAGCATCCCGTGAATGATTTTTTCACGGGTCAATTGTCTCATAATCTTTGTTCTTCTTTAATGTGAACTGGACTCCTGACCACAACTTGGCAATTTGTCATAAAGCAAAAGGTCTAAGTATTGAGAAAAACCAAATAATATTTTAAGAGTTTCTCTAGTATATAGTTTCTGCAGTAGGAAAAATACACACACACATTTGGACATATTTGAATTCAGTAGTGGCCTGAGGATACTCCCTTGTTTAGAACAACAATAACCACCATATGACTATAGTTAATAATTCCATATTGCATATTGGGAAATTGTTAAGAGAGTAAATCTTAAAAGTTTTTATCACAAGTAAAAAAGAAATTGCCACTATGTATGATGACAGATGTTAACTCGACTTATTTTGGAGATTATTTCACAATATTTACAAATATTAAATCATAATGTTGTATACCTGAAACTAATATAATGTCATATGCCAATTATACTTTAATTAAAAATTTAAATAAAAACATTAATAACTACCAAAAATTAGAACTCATTAGGTACCAGACAATGGGATTTTCTTGCATTAGCTCATTTAAGCAATATAACTCTATAGATACCTTTCTTTTTTCTTTTTTTACAGTTGAAGAAACTGAAACTAAGAGGGGTTAAGTAGGTTAGTTGTCCAAGATTATCCCGCTAGGAAGTGGCTCATGCAGGACTCAGAGTGAGAAGATCGGCCTGACACCAAAGCCAAGGTTCTCAGCTCCTGCCTTTCTGAAAGCCTGAACAGTCCTATCCTAACGGAAGAAACCTGGGTCATACACGCTGACACTTTACATTCTCATCTGAACATGGTGCTGATTTGGTGACTGGTCACAGGAAAGTGACTCCCACTCTGTTGAATCTTAAGATCTCATGATGAGACAAATACTTAGTCAAAAGAAATATAACATTTGGATTATCAAGAACTCAGATTACTATGTACAGAGTCAGAGACTATCACCCGCTCTAAGATCTGCAGGACGCTGGCTCTGGGATAAGAAGGGAGTTTTTCTAGGATGGAAATGAAACAGGATGGTGTGTGAGGTGTTGAATGGGATTATTCTCGCAAGCTCCCGGTTTAAGAATATGGATGGATCCTTTTTCCTTCTTGCAGGTCTTGGAGTTTAGAGGCGGTAGACTTCTTGGAGGATAATCATACGCAGGGCAAACAGAGGTGTGCATTGGGGAAATGCTGTGCGAGGCCATTAGCTGGGGGTTAGTGGAAGAGGAAGCCACATTCCTCGAGGTACCTACAGGAGCTGCCAGCCCTGAGGGCCACTTGCTCAGCCACGTGCAATTACAAACAGGCATATTCAATATTTGCCCTTTCTTTTCCTCTTCCCCCATAGCCAGAGGGGTACGCATAGGTGAGAAGAATAGACCATGTGACCTCCCCCACCCCCAAATCTTCTAAAGCCAGTAGTCTAGTCAGCAATAGAGACAAGGAGGGAAGCTTTGACTCAAATATAAGACTGAAATTTTAAATTGAACAAAACTGAATCTTAATAACTGGAGAGAAACTGTTTTGATAACTAAAATGATGAAAAGTTATAGAATCAGACTGGGATCTATACAGCTGATGGACCCTGCTGCCCAGGGTAAAAGGGAGGTCCCACGGAGCATAATTGATAGATTTTGGAGGTGGACGAGGGAAATCCATTTTGTGTTTATCCCCCCCAGAGAATTGACAATCTTCACTACACCTCTTACTCCAAAGGAAAATCAATAAATATTATATATTCTGTCACAGGTGAAAGATTGCAGCCTGCCGTTTCACACTGTGTACTGAGATGCCGCACATGCAATGGTCACACAGCCCTCTGACTTTGGTCCCCCAGGAGCATCTTGGGTACCTCAGATAACGGTGGGAAAAGCCAAGGGTTTTTTCCTTTTCTTATCAAGATTGTAATACAGCTCTTCTTCGGCTCTCACAACAACTGCTAGGTTAGGATATTCACCTTCTCAAACGCCTTCCTTCTGCTCAGACTTCTTCCCCCTGAAAGGTCTGCATTGACCCTCCCACCCCCACGCCCCCTGGTCTCCCCGCTGGACTTTCAGCTCTCATCTTGATTGAGCCCTGGACTTCAGAGGAGCTATACAATGTGAATTTAATCTGCAGACATAGTGATGATAATCTCTCCCCAACCCTGTATATCCTCCACCCCTTAACTATATAGATTTGGACAGTGCAAGAACCCACAGACAGACACACCAGCGGAACAAAGAAAAGAGCCTAGAAACAGACCCAAGGACTTTAGCATAACGAACTCTTTGATAAAAAATATATATTATCAACCCATGGGAAAAGGAAAAAATATTCCATTAATAGTGTTTAGATAATTGGTTAACTATATGTGGAAAAACAACCATTTAAATTCTCACTTCACATACATCAATTTCCAATGGATTAAAGACTTAAGAGGTAATAAATGAAAGAATAAAAAGCTAGAAGAAAACTGAAGTGAACAGTTATCAGACATTGGGATTGGGGAAGAACTTTAAAAGCATAACGGCAGAAAAAGAAATTATATGGGAAAAAAATGATAACTCTGAATATATAAATGTAAATATTTTAAATGTATACCAAAAAATGATATAAATACAATCAACAGGTGTGGCAGTAACACAGCCCTTAGTTCCCATTGTCCCAGCTGACAGCAAGCCAACAGCCCACATGTGAGTGAGACCATCCTAGACCATCCGTTCCCCAGCTACGCCCCAGCTAACAGCAGATGCATGAATGAGCCCAGCCAAAATCAGCCACGCCTGGGTCAAGCCATCAGATACACCCTGCTGACCCATAGATTTGTAAGCAATAGTAAATGTTTTTTGGTTTAAAACACTGAGTTTTGAGGCAGTGTGTTATGCAGAATCAGATAAATGACAAATTGGGAAATGACAAATTGGAACAAATATGTGCAAGAAATATGAAAGATAAAGATTAAGATCTTCAGTATGAAATGAGGTCCTATAAATCAATAAGAAGAATAACATCTGCCATAGAGAAGTCGATATAGGACATGCTCAGATAAGTCATTAAGGAAGAAGAGAAATGACTAGTTAATGAAAAAAATATTAAACCTCACAAAAATAAAAGAAGTGTAATCTGAACATTAAACCACACATATATTTTGTACTTATTAAATGAACAGCCATGTAAAAATGCTCAATAATGATGAGTGTGATAGTATGATAGGCACTCTCATATCTACGGATGGAAGTAGAATTGACAAACCAACTTAGCAAGATTTGAACAAAGCCTTTCAGGCATATGCAGTTGGTTGGTGTGGAATATTGCATCCATTGTTCACAATTCCTCAATATGCTCTTTGCTTGGCTTCATAGTTCCTTCTCCTAGAAGCAGAGGATATTTTCTTGCATATTATTGTTGTGCTTGGCCTTCTGACTATTTTTGGCCAGTGAAATGCTAACAAATGTGTGCCGCTAGCAGAGGTTTAAGCCTCCTCTGAGTTTGGGTTTGTTCTCTTTTGTTTCTTCTTCTACCACAAGAATGGCTTCCCCTGTGTACTTCTGCCCCATCAGCCTGGGCCCCAGAGTGAATACATGGGTTTGGGAAAATGGAAATGGTAGTGGCAGTCGTGTTTGGAACTTGCCTGATTTCCACATGAAAACAGTAGGAACAATTAAATAGCAAAATAAAAAATCCACAGGTGTTTCCAAGAAAACCAGGTGAGAAGGTTATACCATGAACTCTGAAATCCAAGAGGGTGAGTACCAATTACTGATAGTAACGAGACCTGCCCAGCAGCAGTATCTGTGCAGGAAAAAACCTAGAGGAAAGCAGTGGGGGCATTTAACAAGCCTGAGAAAAAGAAACCCCTGAAGTATCCAACAGGTAGTCACTGGAAAGTGCTGCAGGCTAAATTTAGAACAACAGATGAAGCTGTTTGCCTGCTCCAATTAGCAGGCCAGTGCAAGGGGCTGCAGTAAAGTCTGAAAGGTCTGGAGCAGCCCAGCCAGTTTTGAACTGTCCAAACACACCAGCAAGGGCCCCCTTCCGGGGCAGGGCCCTACCCTGAGGATACTACTGGAAGTGGAATTAAAATTGAGCAGAACAGCACTACAGAGATGAAGGAAAGAAGGTCCAGATAAAAGTGGATGAGGGAAACATATCTAGGAAATCTTACAAAGCAAGCTGCTATATTTTTTGCACTACATGAAACACAAAAGAATAGGTAACTTTGTGAAGTTAGAAAACTTGTCCTAGACAAAGCCTGCTTCTAAAAGTTCAAGAAAACTATCTTCATACAAAAATGATCAACAGAAAAGTATTGAGGTCAATCATACAACGTTATTGTAAGAAAAATGAGATAAGGAGCAGAATATATTCCTACAGATAATAAAAGCAGACCAGAGAGACTTGCTTTAAACAAAGGGAGAGAAAGGAACAGCAAAACATAATTACTATTTCAAAATGAACTAAAACACATTAATAAAATGATATAAAACATGGAAGATTAATGAGGCATAGAAAAACTCAGAAGTGATGTGAGAGAAATCAAGAAAAATATAGAAGTAAACAACAGGAAGACTAAACTATAAGGAAGCCAGTGAACAAACACACAGATAACGCCTTAAGGGAAACAGAAGGTGAAAATAAGGAAATTTTTTAAAATCAAAAATAAATTAAAAGAGAGAGAAGGATTTGAGAAAAATACAACTACTGGATGAATATGGGCAAAGAAGATCCAACATATGGTGAACAGAAATTCCTGAATACAAAAATAAAGCAGGAGAATTAAACGAATACTAACCACGATAATTCAAGAAAAACTTTCTGAAATAAAATAGATTTGAAAGTACATATTAAAAGAGCACACTATGCACATGAGAATATTGAACTGAATGACCAACACCAAGACATCTCTAGTAAAATTTCTGCACTTTAAAGAAAAAGAAAAAAATCATTTAGGCTTCTAGGCAAAAACAATACGTGGCTTACAAGGGAAGGAAGGTTATCACTAGACTGTGACACTTTATGTTATAAGAAAATGAAATAAGTGTATTTAGAATACTCAGGAAAAGAAAATGTGACGTTCAAGTAATAAGGACCCAGACAAACAGTTATTATAATAACATGCAGGAACTTAGGGACCATTGTTCCTATGAGCATTTCCTGAGGAATGTATTAAAACAAGCTTCATACAACCAAAACAGCTACAGAGTCTTTGATGTAAGGAATGATATGAGCATTAAGTATATAGTTACTTATAGATAAAGACTAAGAATTAAAAAGAATATGGTATGTGATGATCATTATATGCCTTGACAATGTAGATGTAGTACAAGTGAAAAAAAAATGAGGTGAGAATGGAGATAAGATATGTAAAAATTTTAAAATTGTTTTTAGTAATCATAATTGGTGGTGGTTATTCTGAGTATTGTTATTTTGAAACTCTTTTGTGTATAATGTAGGATAAAGTAAATGAGCCAATCATGGAATATTCTGTCATCACTCGTGTCCTTGAGAACCAAAAGCAGAATTCTTCATGTGGAAGAAGGAGATTCAGAAGTAATATAAAAGAGGTTAAGAAATAACCCTGTAGTCCTGAATTTGAAATGGAAATATCACTGTGAACTCATGAAATGTTTTATCTTCAGAAATGTATTTCCTAGTTCTATCCAATTAAAAATCCCAGAAATAGTGACCATCCTATCCAATAGCATAGAGCACCCCTGAAGCCCAGATTGTGGTTATGAAATGCCATGTTCCAAGGAAAGAAATCCAGGGCTTCTTAGAGAAATGACTGGTTCCAACAACTTGTGGATCTTCAAACTCCATGTTGGTCTGGTCCTTTCTGTAGAGTTTTCTGGAACTGCGAGGGCTCCTTATTTGCATCTAATGGACCCAAGTCAGAGTTTTTTGGGGACGGAGGGGAAGGAGACCATTTTGCCCATTATCATCCATGCCTCTGGCAGGATTCCCAGAAAGGGGCCTCTGGAAATTTAGGGGTGAAGAAGAGCAAGGAATTTGAACAAGAATTTTTTCCTTTTTTTTTTTTTTGAGGGACACCATGTGTACAGAATGTAAAGTGTGCTCATTTTAAGTGTAGGCCATGGTTAATTTTTACGTCTGTCTACACCTGTGTAGCCTTCACCAATATCAACATTTAGAACTTTCCCTGCACTCCAGAAAGCTGCCTTTTGCCTCTCCCCAGAAGTAACTCACTCTTCTGATTTTTTATGACATCAATTTGTTTTGCCTGTTCTTGAATTTCATTTAAACAACAATGTTTATTAATACTTTTTTAATTCATTAATTTTTAAACCTAATACAGTAAAACCTTGGATTGCAAGTAACTTGGTTTGCAAGTGTTCCGCAAGATGAGCAAACATTTCTAATACATTTTAACGTGGTAAACGAGCAATGTCTTGCAATATGAGTAGTTTGCTTACGGAACAAATTATGCTCACAAACCAAGGCATTACGGTACACAAAATTGTGTAAAATGAAAAAGAAAACTCTTTCCCTACCCCCACCTAGCCAGTCTCTGTTCCTGGTGGTAAATAGTAGCACAGTGTGTATCCTTCCAGTGTTTCCCAATGTTCTGGGTGCCCTATGAGAAGGGCAGGCTTGCTGGACATTGAACTTGTGGTTTTCCCCTCTCTTCTAGAGGAAGAGACTTGCCAGCTATAATATCTGCAGACAGGAAATCATTAAGGGCCTTCCTTAGAAGGGGCAGATGCTAGAGGAGGCACCCTAATTGTTTTGGGAGAAAAGGTGGGGGGCCATTTCTAAGGTGGTACAGGAGACAGTGGTTCTTCGTCCATGAAGCAGAGACAGTCTGAGTTTCCTGATACCAGTACACAGAGGAGAGCTGTTGCTGGAAGTAGCAGCTCAGCCAGAAATAATACTCCCAGCCCCTACGTTGCATCTAGAAGGCGCCATGCTCTTGCCAAGTGGCCAAGGAGCTTAGGACAGGGGAGTGCCTTCTCCACTCTTTCCCCGTGTGCTTGTTGGGTGCAGAGGACACGGAGAGTCTAGAGGAGATGGAGCCACAGAACAGGAGCTGGGCCCCCAAATCACCATGTAAAAGGCGATGTGCCAGGTAGATATATCTATGAGTATGTGAGGTATTACATAAATATCTATTCTGTCTAGCCACTGAAATTTGAAGTTTGTTGATTAAAGTAGGAACATCACCCTAAATAATATAACCCATAGGGAAAGGAACTCCTGAGGACCAGTTAAGACATAATCAGATGCCCTGGGATGTGCCTGGGTGTGCAAATGTAAAGATTTGAGGGCTAGGGTGTTAGTCTGCTGGGCTCTGGCACAGATACAAAGGAGCAAACAGCTGTCCCCTACTCCTGGAGGCTGCGAGAGCCCATTAGAGGGATGGCTTCCTGGCATCACATCCTCTCCCTACACCCACAGCTTCCTCTGCAGATACTCTTCTCTCTCTCACATTCCTGAGTCACCTGGTACTTGTGAATGGGGCCATAATGCTCAGTGAGACTGGTCCCTTGTCACACATGTTTCTACCACATCTCATTGTGACAAGGCAGGGAATTTAAAGAACTTTATTCTAGAGGGCTGGACATTTTAACTGGAGCCTCCCCACCAGGTGCACCATGAGGCAGAGTGCAGAGAATCCACGTTTTCTGTTTCAGAGAATGATACTGCTTTGGCTCTGTGGCCACTTTTAAAGCTTGGAGTTTAGCCTAATCTTCTCATTTTGAATACAAATTACTCTCAGCTTACCCCTCTGCAGTAGTCAGGACAGTTGGACTGTGGTCCCAAGATGCTCAAAAGCATCTTTAGGGGACCATTGGTTATATAATGGAGAGGGCTGGCATTCTTGGGTAAGGGATAGACTGGACTTCAGACTTTGGGAAATTTTTGAGCTTCTACCATCTGAAGATGGGCTTGGGCGGTGGCTTTAAACTTTTTTGACCTTGACACATAGTAAGAAAGACAACTTATATGGTGACTCAGAACATGTATATGGCATATACTCTGGTATTTCCATTCCAGGCCATCCCACTCCACCACATCACATCCATTCTATTCCATTTCCTAAAAGCTGGTCACAACCCTTTAAATTGATTTAATGACCCATTAGTGAGCTGCATCTATACTTTTAAATACGTTGGACTATGACACACCAGCCACCTCTTTCTTCACTGTGCACGGAGAGGGATTAGAACACACTGGGTAGGAAACGACTCAGGTTTGAATTCTGGCACCACCACTTATTAATTTTTTACCCTGAGCAAGCAAATTCCTTAGCCACCCTGTTTTTTAGTTCTCCATCTGTAAAACGAGGCTGACAATAAAATTGCTTACCTCGTAGGGTTGTTGTGAGGCTTGTTTTGAGGATTTAGAGAGAGAGAGAGAGAGAGGACACCAAAAATATGTGTACACATTCTAAGAAAGGAAAAAACTGTATTAAAATTGTACAATGAATGACACTAGCATTCATTTGATTAACGCCATCTTTTGAGCAGAACATTATACTACACATTGCTACTGTAATTCAATTCAACTTTGAAAAGTAATACAGAGGTAACATCTCTTAAAATGTGTACATTATTTTGGCATATATATATATATATATATATATATTTGATCCTTTTCTCATATGAATTTGGGTTAGGAAATTAATTTTTCAAGATAGTAACTGCCCAGATATTATTCACATTCCAGACTGAAATATGAACATTTCCATGAAGCCCTGGTTCTCACTTGGAAATAAAGCTTCCATGTTCTGTACTTCATCCTTACATATCATGTGGCAACTGTTATCATTTTAAAGTAAGCTTTCAACATGTTTGTATATCTTTAGTCAGGTTTATTGAGGTATACTTTGTATGCAGAAAAAACCCTTTTTAGTGTACAGTTCTGAGCCTTGACAAACACATCAGGTGTGTAACCACCAGCACCACAGTCAAGTTATATACTGTTTCCAACCCCCAATAATCCCCTCATGTCCCTTTATAGCCAACCCCTCCTGCCATCCCCAGCCCCAGGCAACCCCTGATCCGCTTGTGGTCCCTAAAGTTCTGACTTTCCTAGAATGTCATTTGAACTTAATCATACAGTGTGTAGCCTCTTGAGCCTGAGCGCTTTCACTTAGCACAATGCATGAGATTTGTCTAAGGTGGCACACGTACCAGAAGTTTGCTCTTTTTAGTGCTGAGTTATATAATAGTATTCCATTATGTGGGTGTATCGCGGTTCGTTTATCAACTCACCTGTTTTTGAAGATAATGAGCAATGCAGCTTATTTTCATACACAAGTTTTGTGTACATGTAAGTTTTCCTTTCTCTTGGGTGACTCCTTGGAGTGGGATTAAGGGGTCATATGGTACATGTAACTTTGTAAGAAACTGCCAAACTGCTCTCCAAAGTGGCTGTAGCATTATACATGCCATCCATCAGAGAATTCCAATTACTCTGCATCCCTGCCAACACTTTGTATAATCAGTGTCCTCCCTCTCTTCCCCACTTCCTCTCCCTTTCCCTCTTTCTCTCTCTTTCATCCTTTCTTTCATTGGCATTTTAATAAGTGTGTAGGGGAGTAAACTTTTTGTTGAGGTATAATATATATGCAGAAAAGTGCACAAGTCATCTCTTAAGCTTGATGAACTTTTACAGAGTGAATGCACTCATGGAACCCCCACCCAGATCGGAAACCAAGCATTACCAACACCCCAGAAACACCACGGTGCCTTCTCCCAGGGTTATGGAGTGAATATTTGTGTCCCCCCAAAAAACCACACGTTGGGATTCTAACCTCCAATGTTATGGTATCAGGATACGGGACCTTTGGGAGATGGAGCCCTCATGAATGGGATTAGCGCCCTTATAAGAAGAGACATTAAAGAGCTTGCTGCCTCTCTCTCTGCTTCATTCCATAGGGAACCTTATTCTGGCTTCTATCACCGTGGCAGAGTTTGTGAAACTTCTGGAATAAAATCATGGACCATGTACTCCTTTGTGCGATTTCTTTTGCTCAACATTATGTTTGAGAGATTCATTTATATTGTTGCAAATAGTTGTAGTTTGTTTATTTTCTTGCTGTAGAATATTTCATCGTATGGATATACCACAATTTATCTAGCCTACTGTTGGTCATTTGGGTTTCCAGTTGTTATCTGTTGTGAATAATTCTTTTATGAACATTCTTGTTGCCATATGGGAGGTCCCCAAGACCACCTTCAGGTTCAATAATTTTCTAGAAGGACTCACAGAACTTGGAAAGAGAGGTATTATCCTCACAGTTATGGTTAATAGAGTGAAAGAATACAGATTAACTCAGCAATGAGATAAGGTGCACACGGCAGAGTCCAGGAGAGTTCCAGGTGTGAGCTTCCGGTTGTCCTCTCCCAGTAGCAGACAGCACTTATTTCTCCCAGCAGTAAAGTGTGGCAATATGCATGGATTACTGCCAACCAAAGAAGCTCTCTCCAACCTTGGTGTCCAGGGATTTTACCAGGGACAGGTCATGTGGTGACCGCCCACATAGCTGTCCTTGATTTCTAGATTCTCCAGAGATTAAGCTGGTATCACGTGGTTCCAGGCCCTGACCATAACTCATATTGTTAGCATATTGTTAGCATAAATCATATTGTTAGACTACCTGGTGTGGCCTAGGTAAACAAAGGCCCCAGGTAAACAAAGACTCTCTTATGAGGCAGAACATTCTGAAGGCTCAGAGGTTACCTCCTAGGAGCTGGTCAGCGTCCAAACCTTTTCTTTGTACAAGGTTAATCCTTTATTGCACACTTGTATGTGTCTTTCGGTGAATATATGTAGCATTTCTGTTGGATATATACCTAGGAATAGAGTTGCTGTGTCCTAGCTCATGCATATGTTCAGCTTTCATAGTTATGATCCACAGCTTTCCAAAATGTCTGTATCAGCGTATGTTCTCACCAGTGGTATATGAGAGCTCCATTTGCACCATGTCTTCTTCAACACTTGCTATTGCCAGATGTTTCATTTTACTTAGTTTAGCCATTCTGGTGGGTGTGCTTATAATTTGCATATCCCTGCTGAATAATCATGATGAGCACACTTTTATGTGCTTATTAGTCATTTGTATATACTCAGCACTTATTATCAACTTCCTATATTGTAATTTAGTTCAGTTCAATTCAACATTCTTATTAAGCCCCTACCATGTGACAGACCCTGTGCTAAAACAATGAGGAATGTGATGGTGAACAAAATGGAGTACACACACACACACACACACACACACACACACACACACGCGCACACACACATAGAAAAAGCTTCTTATGTATTGATATGTAAAGGTTCCCAATATATACTGTGTGGGGGAAAAAGGTGCAGAAAAATGTATATAGTACGCTATCATTTGTGTGAAATGTTTGTGGGAGAAATGAATACTCATTTCTACACACGTGCGCGTGCACACACACAAACACACACATGCACATAGACTTGAATACGCATAAACATTTCTCAGAGGGATAAACAGAAACTATAATAGCTACTCATAGAGGAAAAAAACTAAGTGAATGGGAAATGGTAGGGGAAGAGAAAAGACACTTTTCACTTTATACCATTTTATACTCTGATTTGTAAGCAATGTAAATCTTTTTACTTAAACCTGAATCTTTTTACCTTTTAAAACCAGTAGGTAGAAGTATTAGAAAAACAAATACTGCTTCTGTTTATGGTCCAGTTGGGAGGGGTCGTGAGGGAGTATTGGACACTAGTGTGTAAGTCCCGAAAAGGTGAGAGTACAGGATTCTTTGGGAAGACATACAAGGACCACCTAATCCAGGATTTTTTTGAGGAAGTGGATTTCATGCAAAGTGTCCCAGAGGAGCTAATGTCTAAAGTGAGACTGAAGGGCCAGTGGGTCTTACTCTGTCTGGGAAAGAAAGTGGGAAGCAGGAAGGATTATTGACGGAGATCACTGCCTGGGTCTGAAAGTGGGGTGAGTGTTGCAGGCACTGAATTGCTCACGGTTCCATGTCAGGGGACCGAGGAGCACAGTGGAGAGGAGTCGCAGCAGTCAGGGGGGCCAGATGTTGAAAGCTCTGTCGGCTCTGGATGCCTAAGGCTTCGGGAGCCACTTAAGGGTGTTTAAGCAGAAAAGTGACAAGGACAGATTTGCGTTTTCAGAAAGATGATTTTGGCTGCAGAGACAATGGATTGCAGGACTACAAGATGGAGGAAGCTATAGGGAGTATGGCATCATGGGTAAGTACCTGGGCTTTAGAGTCCAACCCAACTAGCCTGATTCTGTAAGTGGAAGAAAATAGCACCTCCCTCATATAATTATTGGGAAAGTAGAATGAGACAATGCTTATAGGGCCATTATCACAGTGCCTCATACAAAATAAACCTTCAATAGATTAATGGGATACTATTATGATATTATCCTGAGTCTGACCACTTCTCACCATCCCTACCTCTACATTTCTAATCCCAGCCCTATCTTCTTTCACCTGGAGCATTAGAGTAACCTCTTAACAGGTCTTCCAGCTGCTGCACCTACCCGTATCAATCCATTATTTACAGCAGCCAGAGTTAGTCTTTCAAAATGTGATTCAATCACAGACAAAAGCCTGATTTTCCTAGTATGTGAAGAGCTACAAAAAGACTGACAACACAGTGAAATAATTGACAAAGATAAACAGACAATTCACAGAAAAGAAATACTTATGACTGTGAAGTATATGAATAATTGCTTAACCTCATTCATGTAAGAAACATGCAAATTAAAACCATGTTTTCACCTATTAGATTGACAAAGACCAAAAAGGTTGATAGTACCCTATTTGATAATTGCAAGTAACGTATTGCTGGTAGGATGGTAACTTGTTACAACCTTAATAAGAGACAGTCTTGCAATACCTATCAAAATACCAAACACGAATCTTGTGACATAGTCATTTAACTATGTGAATTTACCTTGTAGCTATAATGTCCTTGTATAAACTATCTGTAAAACATTATTAATTTTAACAATGTTTGCAATAGCAGGATATGACTGATCCCCAGCCACCTATTTGGCCTAATTTCTTATCACCTTTTCCCTTGGAATACTAAACTCAAGCTAACTCTAACAAATTTACTATTTTTAACATGCCAAGCATTGCCCTATTCTCTCTGCCTGGAGTGCTGTTCCCACCACATGAAATGCTATTCCCTCAGACAGCCAAGTGGTTCAGTTCCTGTCTTCTTTCATTTCTTGTTCAAATGTCATATCCTCACAAAAGCCTTCTCTGATTGCCCCCATTTAAGTAGCAGTTGCTCATAGCTCTCTGTTCTGTTAGAATGTCCTATCAGTTAGATTTTGCTGGGTAAGAAACCATACCTAGGGCTGGCCGAGTAGTGCGTTGGTTAAGAGTTGGCTTGGGAGCGCCAGCTCTGAGCAGCAGGGCCGCCAGTTCGGATCCCACATGGACCAGTGATGCTGCGCCCTCTACAGCTAAGATAGTGAACAACTGCTTGACCTGGAGCTGGGCTGCCATCAGTCCCTGGCGACAGCATAGGCTGCAGTGGGGCTGCAGTGGGCTGCCGTGAGCTACCATGAGTGGCTGGCAGCTGGTGTGAGCTGCCGTGAGCCACCATGAGTGACTGTCCAATGGCCAGCAACTGATCTGCCTCAGCTGGGAAGAGCGCAATAATCACAATACCAACATGGGCCAGTGAAGCGACGTCCTCCACAACTAGACTGAAGAACAAAAAAAGGATAGCAACTTGTCTGTTCCCCTTCCCCGATTCCCCAATGCTGTTCCCTCCCCCAATTCCCCAATAAAAAAACCTTTAAAAAAAAAGAAAGAAAGAAACCATACCCAAGCCTAATAGCTTAAAACAACAATCATTTATTATTATTTTTTTTTACCATTCTGTGGGTTCTGGGCAGTTCTGGCCTGGGCTGGCCAGACTGTAGCAGGATGGCCTAGGTGGACCTATTCATGTGGTAGGGTCTTAGCTTGGACGGCTGAAATGGCTGGGACAGTGGGGCCATGTTCAGGGGGTGGCAGAAAAATTCTCAGAAGTAAGAGGAAGCAAGTCTGGCACACAAGCGTTTTTCAAGTTCCTACTTGTTCCACATTTGGTAATATTACATTGGATAAAACATGTCCGAGTGGAGCCAGAGTCATTGTGGGAGGGGAACACACAAGGGTGTGGATACTGGGAGTGTGATTGGGGACCATTCCTGCCACACTAGACCATTCATTCTTCATAGTACTTACCACTATGGGACACTATCTTATGCATTTGTCTATTAACTGTATCCTGCCACAACAATAAAGTCTTTATTCACTGTGTATCTCTCACCTAAAAAATGTGCTTGGTATATACTGGGCACGCAATATATACTTACTCAACAAGTGAATTAACAAGTAGGAATAGGAGGCCAGCACAACAAAAAAGTGGCACAGGGGAGCAGGAGAGATGGTAACCTGAGCTAAGGCGATGTCAGCAGAGATGGAGAGAAGCAGCTGAAGTGGAGGGGTAGAGAGGTATTAAGAAGGAGTATGAACAAAACTTAGTGGTCATTTTATGTAGAAAATGAGAGCAAGAAGTCAAAAATAGAACATGTTTCTGACTTGGCCACTATATTTATTCATACCCTTAAATGGAAGCAACACAACTCCCTCCCAAAAAGCCTAAGCAGAAAGGAAACATTGGAAAGAAACGTGTAGATCAGAAAATCAAAAAGTTGGGTTGACTGAGTGGCTCAGTTGGTAAAGAGTTAGCTTAAGGGCGCAAGCTCGGAGCAAACAACAGGGCTGCTGGTTCAATTCCCATCGTGGGCCAGTGACGCTGTGCCAGAGCTGAGCTGCCGCTGAGCTGCCAACAGGTGGCAGGATGGCTCAGCTGGTGAGAGTACGTGCTTCTAACAACAAGACTGCCTGATCGATGGTGAGCTATGCCCACCCGTAACTAAGACTGAACTCAGTACCTTGAGCTGAGCTGCCACCCAGATGGCTCAGTGGATAGAGCATGCATTCTTAACAACAAGGTTGCTGGTTTGACTCCCGCATGGGATGGTGGCTACGCCCACTGGCAACTAAGATTGTAACACAGTACTTTGAGCTTAGAGGCCATGAGCTGCTGATGGGCAGCCAGATGGTGACTGGCACCCTGCACAACGAAGACTGAAGAACAACAACTTGGCTGGTCCCCCTCTCCAATTCTCCAACACTGTTCCCCTCCCCCAATTCCCCAATTAAAAAAAAAAAATCTAAAAGTTGTACAACCAGATGGCAGAAGAGAAGGAATGCAGTTAGTTCTAAGGAAAATTGGATCCAGTCTCAAATAGGACCATGACTTTATAATTCTCTCTTCATTATGTGTCCTTTTGAGCATTGGTTGTATTTCCTCTGACTGCCAATTTACTTCCCTAGCTTTACAGCCACTCACAGCTCCTAAGCCTCAAACTGTAAAGACAACTGATTTTTCCTGCCTTTAGTTATAAAAAAAAAAATTATGGTAGAACTCTTTTCTATGGTAGACCCATTTCTCAACTTGTCAGCTGTGGCTGATGGGGTGGGTACCATGACAGACTGAACTGAGATCAGGTGCCCACTCCAGACTAATCAGCTAAGGACAGGGGAACCATGAGGAACTTAATAGTTTCGCTGTAAGAGTGAGAGAAGGTCACTAAAGAAGGGGGTACCATTCACAGACAAGGAACCCAGGAGAAGATTTTGGGTGAATATGTGTGTACTTTAAAGAAAAAAAAAACTATGTTATTGGACTCTATTTAAGGCAGAATCGGTGTCTGATTCATCCCTCACAGAAGTGTGTGTGTGTGCATGTGCATGTGTGTGCACATGCACACACACTCACACACATTTTACTAAAAAAGGAATCATTGTCTTAGTACTTGTTTCTTAATATGTCATTTAAACACTTTTATATGATTTTAATAACAAAATTCTAAGATGTGGATATACCAGAATTCATTAAACTGATATTCTATTGGTAGACATTTAGGTGGCTTCCAAGTTTTTGTTCATTTGTTTTGCTATTATAATATATAATATCGCAAATTTTGGGACCACCCTCACTTCTGATACAACTGCAAGTTCAGGAGTCACTAAGACCACAAAACTCACTGAAAACTGTTGTGCTCATGGTTACGGTTTATTACATTGGAAGGATACAGATTAAAATCAGCCACGGGAAGAGGCACATAGGGCAGATGGTCCAAGGGAGTTCCAAACAGGAAGCTTCCAGTTGTCTTCTCCCAGTGGAGTCAAGGGGCAGCTCTAACTTCCCCCAGAAACAATGCACATAACAATATACATGGAGCATTGTCAATCAGGCAAGCTCACCAGAGCCTTAGTGTCCAGAGTTTTCATTGGGGCTTGGTCACAGAGATATGGTTGACTGCATGGCTGATGTTAGCCTCCAGTACCTGCAGAGGTTGAGCTTGATACCATGTGGCCCAAGGTCCCCACCATAAATTCACCGTTAGCATAGACAACCTGGTGTGGCCAAAGTCCTCAGGTAAACAAAGATACTTTTATAAGGAAGGACACTCCAAGGGTTTAGAGATCACATCCCAGGAGTTAAGAGCAAAGGCCAGATCTCTCTTTGGGTAAGATTAATTCTTTACTACACAATAAGTAATATACAATACTATGATGAATATCCTAAGAGTTGTATCTTTAAAAAAAATAGTTTTGGGCCAGCCGAGTGGCGCGATGGTTAAGAACTGGCTTGGGACGCCAGAGGGCCCCGGTTCGGATCCCACATATGAGGGCCAGTGACACTGCCCTCCACAGCTAAGATGCTAAACAACAGCTCAACCTGGAGCTGGGCTGCTGTAAGTCGCCAGCGACGGCTGCAGCCCCTGTAGCAGTGGGCTGCCATGGGCTACCATGTGTAGCCAGCAACCAGCGCAAGCAGCCAGCAGCCGCAGTGAGCGACCGTCCAGAAGCCGGCGACTGATCTGCCTCTCCCGGGAAGAGTGCAATGATGGTGCCAACTTGGGCCAGTGAAGCGACGTCCTCCACAACTAGACTGAAGAACAAAAGGACAGCAACTTGTCTGTTCCCCTTCCTCCAATTCCCCAGCGCTGTTCCCATCCCCCCAATTCCCCAATAAAAATCTTTAAAAAAAATAGTTTTAATATCTTATAAAAAAGAACACATCCTTTATAAAACAGAATAAGCAATATAGTACAGTAAAACAATGAAAGCAAAATTAGTCCAAATTCAATCAATAGGTAATAACAATGATTAATACAATAGTTATGTTCTCGCAGATATTTTTATATGCTGTTTATGTACATAACAGGTAGAGAGTTTTATATAAACAAAATCATTCTATTCATGCTGACTCATAAATGATTTCTGGATATTTAAGTTCTTTAAATTGTTTTTATTAACCATTGGCTACATACAAAAAGTATTTATGAAGTAAAAAGAAGCACCCTTAACTTACACCAAGTTTAAGGGGGAAAAGCTCAACATTTCTGTTACATTGTGCACCTCTCTCCAACCTGGTCCTCCGTCTTCCCCCTCCAGGGGTAATCACTATCCTGAATTAGGGTCTGTCATTACCTTGTTTTTAGTTTTACCACACATACTTGTTTTTCTAAATGATATATGAATGAATTTTGCATGTTTTTGAACTTTATACAAATGGAACCATTACTCTGCAACTTGCTATTCCTCACAACACGATGTTCCTGAGATCATCCATTGTCATTGGGAGTAGTTGTAATTCATTCTTTCTCACTGCCATGTTTATCTATTGCATTGTTGATTGACGATTAGGGTTGTTTCTGTTTTTTTAGACTAACAAGCAGTATGGATAGGAACACATGTGCACGAATTTCTCTTGTCTACTTGCCCAGGAGTGGAACTGCTGGGTCATAAGATGGTGTATCTTCAGCCTCATCAGATAATGTCAAATTTTTTTCCAAAGTGGTTGTGCCAGCTCACATTCCCACTAACAGTGCAAAAGCATTCCAATGACTTTACATTCCCACTGACAGTTGACATTTTATGTTTGTATCTTTGTGTACTACCTGCTGTTCAAAGGAATTTTTAGACCTGATAGGTATTGCCAATTACACCTTAAGAGGGTCTTACCAATTTATACTCCCACTAGCAGTATGTGAAAATCTGTTTCCATACACCTTAGCAAATACTGAAAACTGTAATTTTTAGCATTTGCCAGATTTAATTGTTATATTTGCCAAATGGCTAGGTAAAAATAATGTATTTAATTTTAGTCTGCATTCTTTGTTTACTAGAGAAATTGTAACTTCAGAGCTAACTCAAAATGGTTCTATCCTTTAACAAGATACTATGTTGCTTTTCAGAGACAACAGACCAAAACTGCAAGCAAGTCATGCAGCCAAAGGCAGAGGAGAGAACTTTCACCTCCAGGTACACCTGGAACCACAGTCTCCCACCCCCTACAAGGAACCAAAGAACCAGGACATAACCAGGACTTACTCTTTCAGAAGCCAAGAGTCTTATCCAGGAAGAGCTGGTGTTGACTTCCCTTTACCATAAAGGGCCACATTCCAAGGTCCTCCAATTAAAACTTGCCCCACCAGCACATATGCATACCTGTTCCCCAAGCCCCTTAAAAACCCTTAACCTAGTTCAGCAAGCAAGATGGATCTGAGGCATCATCAGGTCTCCATGTTCTCAGTTGGCACCTTCTTGATCAATAGACATTTCGTTACTCTTAAACTCTGATGTTTTGGGTTTTGGCCTTTCAAAGCATTGGGCACACAAACTTGGGTTTTGGTAACAAAATGGTACAGTTTTAATTATTTTTATGTCTGCATTTCTTCTGATATAAAGTTCCTGTTCATATAAAATTGTGGTGTTTGTAGATCCAAGGGCATGGTCATGAGAGTGGAGCATCAAGTAATGAAAACTTTTCAGACTGAGTAAAAAGACGTGGTTCTGTGCAGCAGAAGAAAAGACAAAATTAACTCTGGAGATTTTATTATTTTAATTTTACTGTGGTTCTTTCACCCTAATTGAAAGGAAACGGGGACTATTAGGTTTTTTACAAACTAGCAAATTAAATTTTGTTTTCACTGTGTGAAACTTATAAATCATACAGTACAGAATTAGGAGGATATTAAAAATAGCATTTACATAACTGGATTTGATATGAGTACATCTACAAGTAACCTAGAACTTGTCCATTTTCTCCAATGATCTCAAAATAATACCTTTATTATTTTTTATGTTTTAGAATGAAAAAACTGAAACCACAGGAAGATAAATGTCTTTGCAAGGTCACAGCAAGTCAATATCAAGGTCAAGAGTAAAATTAACTTCCAATCTATCATTATGGCTAAAACTCTTCAAACTTCCTGCAAATTTTTTACTTATTAGGAATTTAAGTGTTTTGAAGATAAAAGACTTAAGCCAAAAAATTGTTCGTTAAAATACAAAACAAAAACATGAGCACTGAGAGTTTCTAAAGTGTTGAAAGCTAAGTGTTTTAATGCTAAAATCCTTGACATTTAAAAGGCTCAGGAACCAAGCTACTGAAAACTAACTAACATGCAAATTATAACAATTTATTTCTCTTGGGTCTTGGCACTCTTCTTTTTGGCACTGTTAGGTAGGCAGAAAGAACAGGGCTACGGGGAGAAAGGGAGGGGGAAGGAAGGAGGATGTGAGGAGAGACAAAGAAAGGAGGAGATGCAGTCATTCTTAAGGTACAACTACCGGACTGACCAAAACTAGATTTCAGGAGCAGAGAAGAGATCCGGAATGCCATCTTTTCACTCAAGGTGAACTTTGGGTAATTGTAATGGATTCTAATATAATTAGCATTATGGGCAGGGAAAATCTCCACCTCATGTGCTGCCATGACAGTTCTGGCAAGAGCCCAATAAGAACAAAAATCCCTCCTCCCATCAGGAAAGAGTGGTCACTGAGGAAACACCCGGAAACACCTATAATGCCACTCTTAAATCTTGAATATTTTGTGCCCTCATTCTAATAAATTCCTAAGCCTCTTTGTTCTTTGGAACAGTTGCTCTTCTCCTGGCCTGCCCACTCCCACCGTCTTGGGAGTGTAGAATCCCATTTCTTTTAATAAATTTACCACTTGCTTGGCTATTCAGTGCATTCCAGAATTTTTTCCTGTGGTGTAAACCAAGTACCCGTTTTTCAGCAACAGTACCAGAAGTACTGGCTGGTACTGTACTGATACTGTTTCTAAAGAGATTCAAACTCTTTAGAAACTTGTCTAAACTAGAACTTTATTCTGCATGCAAGAATATTCTTCATCACCTTCTCTATTCCTTCCCCTAGGAATTGGCTGGACTTCACAACCAATTTTGTGTCAGTAGAAGGGATTGGCTGTGAGAAACATCCATGACGGGGTCCAGAACATGCTAACCCAAAAAATGGTGCCTTGGTTTATTAAATATTTTAAGCTGAAGGAATCTGAGAAACAGCCTGTGCAGGAAGGACCTTCTGACCTTTCCCCTTGAAGCAAGCCATAAAACCCTTATATGAGAGGTGCCCTCCTGTACTCTGAGGAAGAATTCTTATCTCTAAAGACAAAGGGACACAGAGAAGAACCTGAGCAATCAGGTCTTGCTAAGACTCCCTCAGTTTACTACACTTAGCTCATATCCTTTGATCTGTCACACCACGATTTTCTACTCTTTGTCAAACTTAGCATTAAAAACACTCAGGTTTATTTGCTTGTCTTGTTCCTTTGTTGCCTTCAGTTTTATATTCCACATTTGAATGAAGTCATATGGCTCTCGACTTTTTCTGTCTGACTTATTTCACTTAGCATAATAATCTCGAGATCCATTCATATTGTCACAAATGACAGAGTAGTATTCCATATGTATATATACCATATCTTCTTTATCCAATCATCATAGACACAGATAACAGTTTAGTGGTTATCAGAGGATAAAGGGGGAGGGGCGATGGTAGAAGAAGGTAAAGGGGGTCAAATATATGGTGATGGAAGGAGAACTGACTCTGGGTGGTGAACACACAATGTGATATATAGATGATGTGTTACAGAATTGTACACTTGAAACCTATGTAATTTTACTAACCATTGTCACCACAAACTTTTTTAATTAAAACAAACAAACAAACAAAAAACCCTCTCAGGTTTAACCCCTTTGCTAGGTCTTCATTTCCTTATGAAGGGCCTTGTGTCATGTAAAACTTATGTTAACTAAATTTGTATGCTTTTCTCTTATTAATCTCTCTTTTGTTATGGGCGCAAAACTGAGAACTTAGACGGGTAGAGGTAAAACTATTTTCCCTCCCCACATCCAATGACTTCCTCAGGCTGCCCTTCGCCTCCTAATGCTTCAGGTTTTGGCATCCTCTGCCTTCTTCCTGTCTTCTTTCCTGACACAGTTTTAGTGGCAATAATGAAAGAGTGAGAATGAGAGAAACTGGCTGGTCTAGTTGCCAATTCCACCCCCAATAATGTTCTTACATTATTGAAAACATGTACCTTGAAAACAACTACCTAAAGACCCTGAGAATTTGATGGGGAAGGATATGATTGAGAATGTCAAATAACAAAACTAAAACAATTTAGTACTGAGTTTGTACTTTATTCAAGGGGAAACAATCATTGGATTAGGGGAGTCCAGTGCCTCACAAGCAGTGGAGCACTGATCCTGAGGGGTTTGGGGCAAGAGTGAGTTAATGGAGTGTTAGAAGAAGCAATGTGGAAACAGGGTATGATTGGCCAGGAAGTCCTGTCTTCTAGGGGAAGGTGAGCTAGCTACAGTGAAGCCGGAGGACTGTGATTGGTGTGCTAGGTTTCTTTCTTTCTTTTTTTTTTTTTTTAAAGATTTTTATTGGGGAATTGGGGGGGGGGGAACAGGGCTGGGGAATTGGGGGAAGGGGAACAGACAAGTTGCTGTCCTTTTGTTCTTCAGTCTAGTTGTGGAGGACGTTGCTTCACTGGCCCAAGTTGGCACCATCATTGCACTCATCAGGCGAGGCAGATCAGTCACTGGCTTCTGGACGGCTGCTCATGGTGGCTGCTGGACGCTTAGGCTGGCTGCTGGCTACACACAGTAGCCTATGACAACCTACTGCAGCAGAGGCTGCTGCCTACGCCGACACTGGCGACTCATGGCAGCCCAGCTCCAGGTTGAGCTGTTGTTCAGCATCTTAACTATAGAGGGCAGCGTCACTGCCCCTCATATGTGGGATCCGAACCTGGGCCCTCTGGCATCCCAAGCCAGCTCTTAACCATCACGCCACTCAGCCGGCCCGGTGTGCTAGGTTTCTTGATGGATATTTCCCATAAGTGCAGGCTGACTCAGGTTTAAATTCGTGATGTGGGCTGGGCCAATGGTGCAGCCTCCATTTTGTGGGTTCTGATATAGAACTAACTTTATGTTATTCTTATGAGTATGTCTTCTTCTCCCTCAAGGAATTTAACCCTCATTTCAGAGGGAGTAAAAACTGTGCTGTAGCGTTCTCAATCTTTGCCCTCCAACCTCCAAAGCCAAAACAGTTTGCAGGAGGATAAAGCAGGTTCACAGTTGTTTAGGGACCCTGCCAGTTCCATTCTGCGAGCCCCTCTCTTTTCTCCCTCTGCTCAAACTCAGCGTCTTGGGGGATTCATGCATCAGTCTAGATTTAGAGCAGAATAACATAACTGGAAACTACCTTAAAAAGCTAAAAGGAGGGAGGGAGTTGAAAGCAGTTTTGGGGTAAAATAACCCTGGGATGGGAGCTTGGCACCGAATTTCTTTTTTCCCCCTCCTTCCTTCCCCTTGTCAGTGTTTATTGAGCACCTCCTATATGCTCCTAAGCTTTGAGAATGCAGAAATGAAGAGACAGTTAGGGCCCCTGACCCTATGAAGCTTACACTAGTGGGAGGGGGGAGATAATAAACATTTCTGGTCTTGGTAAGTGCTGTTAATAACAATGATGTGATGACTGAGAACTCCAGTGGGAGGAGGCCACTTTAGAAAGGCAATCTCTAAGAAGATGGCATTTGAGTTGCAACTTGAAGGATGAAAAAGGCCCAGCAAGGAAGATGAGCTGAGAGAAGGTTGAGGCAATTCATAGTCTCTATACAGCAAAATCCCAGAGGCAAAAGAAAACCCCAAACAAACAAACAAAAACTGATGTGTTTGAGGGAAAGAAAGGAGAATATTGTGAAGAAAGCCGAATGATGGAGGGGGGAAAACTCTAGGGGATGGAGCAGGAAGCAGGAACCTGGCCATGCAGGGTCTTCTAGGCTACAATCAGTAGTTCAAATCATATGTTAAGAGCAACGTGAAGGCTCTAAAATGGCATGATCTGATTTACGGTCTCAAAAGCTCATTCCCAGTGTTCTCTGGAAAGTGGAAGCAGGAGCCTCTGTTAGAAAGTTACTGATTAGAAGTCCAGGGAAAAGACGATGGCCTTCATTAAAGTGGTGGCAATGGAGATGAAAAGAAGCAGATTTTAGATATCTTTTGGTTGAATAGCTGACATAACTTGTTTATACATTAGTAGTGGGGAGGTGGGGGGATGAGAAAAAAGGGAGAAATCAAGGATGGCTCAAGAATTTTGCTTTGACCATCTGGTTTGAGAATGCTATCATTTACTGAGCCAGGGAAGACTGAAGGACAGGAACTGTTTAAGATTTATTACTTTTGAAATACCTGTGAGATATCTAAGTGCCCCCCCAAAACAATTGCATACTGAGTCTGAAATGCATGTGAGCTGTCTGGGGTGGAAGATAGACATTTGGGAATCATCAATACTTTGAAGGCACTTAAAGCCACAGGACTGGAAGAGATCATCTGGGTAGAAAAGAGTGCTCAGTCCAAATCCTGGACATGCCAACATTTCCAGATCAGGCAGAAACAAAGGAGGCAGCCAAGTGTTTGATTTGTAAAGCAGGAGGGAAGTCAGAAAACCAGAGAATGTTTGAAGAAGTCAAGTGTGTGAAAGGCTGAAAAGTAGAGCACTTACGAGGTCTGACAATTAAGTTTGCAAACTTGCTACTGTGCACTTACGTTGGCAGCACTATACAAACAGCTGGTAGAGTGCACAGGACGGCCCCTACTACAATTGTCTGGCCCAAAATGTCTGTAGTGCTGAGGCTGAAAACCCTATTCCAAGCCAAGCCCGAATTGTGGGAGAATCCTGCTACACCCAGGGACCAGCCAGCCCGGTGTCCTCTCCACCAGGTGCTGCAGCAAAGGGAGGGTGGGAGCCCAGAGAAGGGTTTGGGGTGTGGGGAAGGAAAAGACCATCTGTGCTCTGCAAACCACGAGACTGAAATGGGAGGGGGGCACCAGGCACCTGGAGGAGAAGAGCCGAGGGGGCTCCTGAGCCAAGGAGAGTACGTCGAAGGTGACCGTAGTGATATTGAGCAATGAGGTATGTAGCACTTGTGCTAGGATGAGTTCGTGAACTTAATTGTCAGACCTTGTATTGTGTGTCTTCGAGTAAATTGCTTCATCTATCTATCTAAACTCAATTTCCTTATAAGTAAAACGTGGGCAAAAATAGTACCACAATTATAGTGTTGGGGGTATTAAAAAAAACAACAACAATGTGTGTTTTTCTTTATGTGAGGGAACGGTTCTATGTGCCTGGCATGTAATAAGTAATAAATGGCTATTATTAGTCTTTTGCTATTGCATTTGGAAATCTATAAAAGGAAATATATGTCAGGGGTAAAAGTACATACATTTAGTGGAAAAGTTCTGAATAACAGATACCCAGTTTCATCACATCTTGCAAATCATTCTTTAATGTTCCTTTTAGTCTTTGTGTCTTTTTAGCTCTTCTGGAGTCAGGGCTTAAGATCTGAGAATTCCTTCTCTGGTGAGTCAAAAGTTGCTATGACAACTGCCTGGAAATGAAAGTCCTGTGCTTTATTTATTTATCTGAGGGTGATGGGCTGCAGAAAGAGGGAAATGCCATTGCCACAAACATTGCCTCATAAAAGAGGGCATTCAAGGGCCGCATTCTCTCTCATACCATCAGTATCCTTATTGTTTATATATACAATTTACTCTCTTCCTTTTTTCCTACAAAGTATTTGAGGTCATAGATAATATTAAGACTCATAAAAGGGGAGACAGTCTTAAAAAGATAAACCAAGAAGATGAAATACTATTTGGAGGAGAAGTAACCTGTAACAAACCTACAACAGAGTTATTAACATTGTGCAACAAATTTAACTCCAAGTTTTTTGGAAGTCAAGAAAGAATGGAAAAAATGATGGTTTAAGGAATTCTCAAACATCTGCTTAAAGGTCACAACAGGGAGGTTGATTAGGAGAAACTTTTAAACTGATATATGTGTTGCTACTCTATAATAGTAATAGTGGCCAACAGTTGCATACAACTTTACAATCTCTAAAGCACTTTCCTGTTTACAGAAGGTGCAATTATAGGTATCCTATTTTTTTGGTCCCCAAACCATACAACAAATAAACACAGAATCATGAACCTTTAATTTTCAAAACCCTGCTTTTTCTACTATACCAGGAGGCAACTTAACTACAATTTTTTTAAAAAAATCATGAAATAAGGTCGGCCGAGTAGCTCAGTTGGTTAAGAGCGCGAGCTCTGAACAATAGGGTCTCTAGTTCGATTCCCACATGGGCCAGTGAGTTGCACCCGAGCTGAGCTGCCGCTGAGCTGCCAACAGGTGGCAGGATGGCTCAGATGGTGAGAGCACGTGCTCCTAACAACAGGGTTGCTGGTTTGACTCCTGCATGAGATGGTGGGCTATGCCAACCTGCAACTAAGACTGAACACTGCACCTTGAGCTGAGCTGCCCTGAGCTGCCGACAGACGGCCGGATGGTGACTAGACTTACAGCTGAGCTAGCTATGCCCTCTACAACTAAGATTGAAGGACAACACCTTGACTCTTCCCCTAACCCAATTCCCCAACACTGTTCCCCTTCCCAAATTCCCCAATAAAGTCTTTAAAAAAAAAAATCATGAGGGCTGGCCGAGTGGCGCAATGGTTAAGAACTGGCTTGGGATGCCAGAGAGCCCCAGTTCGGATCCCACATATGAGGGCCAGTGACACTGCCCTCCACAGCTAAGATGCTGAACAATAGCTCAACCTGGAGCTGGGCTGCCATGAGTCGCCTGCGTGGCGTAGGCTGCAGCCCCTGTGGCAGTGTGTTGCCATGGGCTACCGTATGTAGCCAGCAGCCAGCGTGAGCGGCCAGCAGCCGCAGTGAGTGGCCATCCAGAAGCCAGCGACTGATCTGCCTCGCCCGGGAAGAGCGCAGTGATGGTGCCAACTTGGGCCAGTGAAACAACGTCCTCCACAACTAGACTGAAGAACAAAAGGACAGCAACTTGTCTGTTCCCCTTCCCCCAATTCTCCAGCACTGTTACCATCCCCCCGATTCCCCAATAAAAATCTTTTTAAAAAATCATGAAATATAACATTCACAAAAGTGCATAAAATATGTATACAGGTTTTAAGAAATAACTATATAACATCCATGTAGCCACCATCAAGTCAAGAAATAAAACACTCTAAAACAGCAGTTTTCAACATTTTTGGTTTCATGACTCCCTTATGTTTTTCAAAATTATTGAGGATATCAATGCATTTACATTTATATGGCCTATATCTAGGAATATTTACATTTTTAGAAATTAAAATCAAGAATTTACAAAAATATTTATCAGTTCACTTTAAAATAATAAGAATAAAATAACTGCATGTTAAAAAGTAAAATGTGAAATATGACATTATTTTATGTATTTTTTCAAATCTCTTTACTGTCTGGTTTAATAGACAACAATTGGATTCCCATATCCAATTCTGCATTCAGTCTGTCATGGTATGTTGCTTTGGTTAAAGTATATGAAGAAAATGTGGCCCCACACAGATAATGTAGTTGAAAAAGGGGAGGGAGTAATTTAGTGGTCTTTTCAGATAACTGTGGATATTCTTTGTACTACACAAGAGCTCCACAGGTAGTTTTTCAAGGTTAGTTGCAATGTGAAATCTGAGACCATATCATATTCTGTTACATTAAAATCAGTTGGTCTTTGTGTTTAAATGGCTCTGTCACCCATGCATGATTTTATAACACTATGTGCTTATGTATGCACTGTTCATCTGGAAAACACTAGTCCACTGAGTTATGCAGATTCTCCAGATGTTAACACATTTCATGATATAATATCCAAAAAGTCACAGTCATTAACATGACTACCAATATCACCACAGAAATCGTTAAGTATTTGTATGTAGTCAAGTTCATGATGGCAGATACTAGTTTTCCAAATTTCTAGTTTTCACTTGAAACCTCAGATTTTGTCATTGGCAACGAATATTGTCAGTTGTTTTCCTTAAAGTGACTGGCTAGCTTTATTTTTGAGAAAATGCCTCTCAAATACCCAAGTCTGAATAACCACTGTGTGTCAGCATTCTCTCAAGTAAAAATGGTGTTCTCTAAAAAAAGTGACAACTTTTTTCAGCAGCTCAGTTGCACAGGTGCTTTTCCTTTGGGACCACCATTGTGTTTAGGGTGGGCCTCAGGGTGCTTTATGCTTTCCAAGTGTGGTCTCTCGCCAGCAGCATGAGCATCTCCTGGAAACTTTTTCAGAGACACAAATTATTGGGCCCCCCTCCAGACCTACTGAATCAGAAACTCAGGGTGAGGGCCCGTGGTCTGTGTTTCACAGCCCTCCCAGGGATTCTGATTTCCTCTGAAGTTTGGGAACCGCTGCTTCACTCTGAAAGCACGATCCTCAGTCTTGGCTGTACGTTACTATTATCTGGATAGCTTAAATCTCCAATGCCTGGGCCGGCCAAGTGGCTCGTAGGTTAAGAGTTGGCTTGGGAGCGTGAGCTCTGAGCATTAGGCCGCCAGTTCGGATCTCACATAAGCCAGTGATGCTGCTCCCTCTACAGCTAAGATGGTGAGCAACAGCTCGACCTAGAGCTGGGCTGTTATGAGTCGCCAGCGACGGCATAGGCTGCAGTGGGGCTGGCCGGCAGCTGGCATGTGCTTTCGTGAGCTGCCGTGAGCTGCAGTGAGCAGCCATCCAATGGCCGGCGAGCGACTGCCTCACCTGGGAAGAGTGCAATGATAATTCCAACATGGGCCAGTGAAGCGACGTCTTCCACAACTAGACTAAAGAACAAAAGGACAGCAACTTGTCTGTTCCCCTTCTCCAATTCCCCAGTGCTGTTCCCTCCCCCAATTCCCCAATAAAATCTAAAAACAAAAAAAAAAATCTCCAACGCCTGTTTACTTCTGATCAATGTAGTCAGAATCTCTGAAGGTGAGACACAGACATCAGGATTTTTTTAGTTCCCCTTATGATTGCAAAGGGCAGCCACTACCTTGGGTTATCTCTCTGAAACAGTTTTCAGCCGTGTTCTTATCTGGTGCTGGACAGCAGTCTATTGAAAAGGGAGTTCTCTGACACATTCCCGGGTGCTAATAACTAGCCTGCTGCTAGTTGGAAGAAAAATTGTGTTTTCAGAATTATTTTCCGCTGGTGAATAGTCAGGATATCCCAAATGGTGAATGAGAAAACATCTAGGAGGACTAAAGCCCCTCTTTTAGGAAACTGGAAATCCTGGCGGAACTGGTGAGGCCTCTGCTTTGGTTACCACCAAAGTCCCCTCTTCAGTTTCCAGGGCTTGCTTTCACCACAGACTGTCTTAGATTAGCAGCTCTCACCCTTATAATGATAATATTTGTTATCATTGCCATTTTATAACATTTTCACACCCCTTTACCATCCTCAAAGGAAGCACATACATAATGCAACCTACCTACATACATCATTAAAAAAAAATCAATATATTGCCCAAACTGTATTATGAAGGATAAATAAAATGAGGTTAATTTATAATAAAAATAGATATTGCAGTGTATAAGTGCTTGGGAAAAAATTGTCAGACGTACGAGTAATGAAATTGTCAGATATTGGCATATGAATTTTTTAAACTGAGGTATAATTGACATAAAACATTATTATTAGATTAATATGTATAACATAATAATTCGATATTTGTGTATATTTTTAAATGATCACAAGTCTAATTAACATCAGCATACAGTTAAATTTTTTTTCTTGTGATGAAAATTTGTAAGATCTACTCCTTTAGCAACAAACATGCAGTACAATATTAGCAACTATAGTTGCCAGAGTGTGCATTACATCACCATGACTTATTTATTTTATAACTAGACATTTGTACCTTTTGACTTCCTTTACCCATTTACCCTCCTCCCAACCTCCTCTACCTGACAACCACCAATCTGTTCTGTGTATCTATGAGCTTGTTTTTTAGTTTTTTGGGGGTTGTTTTTTTTTAAGATTCCACATATAAGTGGAAGATAACATATAAGATATAAGATCATATGGTATTTGCCTTTCTCTGTTTAACTTATTTCACTTAGCATCATGCCCTCAAAGAGTATTTATATTCTTGCAAATGGCCAGATTTCATTTTTTATTATGGCCCAATAATATTACACACACACACACACACACACACACACACACACACACATATGACCCTTCCATCTATCACCCGATAGATCTAGTACCCATCTGACACCATACATAGTTTTACAGTATTCTTGACTGTATTCCTTATGCTATACCCTATATCCCCATGACTACTGTGTAACAATTGATTTGTACTTCTTAATCCCTTCCCCTTTTTCACCCTGCCCCCAGCCCCCTTTCCATCTAACAACCATCAAAATGTTCTCTGTATCTATGAGTTTGTTTCTGTTTCATTTGTTTATTTTGTTCTTTAGAGTCCACTTATAAGTGAAATCATATGACATTTGTCTTTCGCTGTCTGACTTACTACACTCAGCACATGACCCTCTGGGTCCATCATGTTGTTGCAGGTGGCAATATTTCATTCCTTTTACAGCTGAGTAATATTCCATTATATATATGTACCACCTCTTTATCCATCCATCCATTCAGAAACATCCAGGCTGCCTCCACATCTTGGCCATTGTAAATAATGCTGCAATGATCATATGGATGAACATATCCCCTCAAAGTAGTGTTTGGGTTTTTTTCAGATAGATACTCAGAAGTAGGATTACTAGGTCCTTCCTTGTCTCTTGTCATAGTCTTTTAAAGTCTATCCTGTCTGGTATAAGTATTGCTACCCCAGTTGTTTTGTTTGTTTTTTTGTTTCCACTTTCATGAGATGTCTTTTTCCATCCCTTTACTTTCAGTCTGTGTGTATCTTTCGGTCTGCAGTGAGTCTCTTATAGGCACTATATGGAAGGGTCTTGTTCTCTTATCCATTCAGCCCCACTATCTTTTTTTTTTTTAAGATTTTATTGGGGAATTGGGGAAGGGAACAGCATTGAGGAATTGGGGAAGGGGAATATTGTGTTTTTCCAGGACCCATCAATTCCAACTCAAGTTGCTGTCCTTAAATCTTAGTTGTGGAGGGTGCAAGCTCAGCCCCAAGTCCAGTCGCCGCTTTCAACCTAGTTGTGTGTGTGGGGGGGTGCGCAGCCCACCATCCCATGCGGGAGTGGAACGGGCAATCTTATACAGCTGAGTCATCCTGCCACCTATTGGCAGCTTAGCAGCAGCTCAGCTCAGGCGCAGCTCACTGGCCCATGTGGGAATCGAATCGGCAATCTTGTTGCTCAGGGATCGCACTCTAACTGAGCCACCCGGCCGGCCCCAGCCCCACTATCTTTTGATTGGAGCATTTAATCCATTTACACAGTATGATTAAAAAATACAGTGAATGTTTAAATTAAAAAATTTTATTACAGTAAAAGACACATTCCCATTAATTTCCCACAAAATACTCCCCCTCACTTCCAACACACGTATCCTGTCATTCTTACCACTTTGCGAGGCAGTTTTGGAAGTCCTCTTTCATGAGTGTCTTTAGTTGTGTGGTCCTGGCTGCCTCAATATCCTGAATTGATTTAAAACGCTTACCTTTCATGGTTATTTTGACTTTGGGGAAGAGCCAGAAGTTGCATGGTGCCAGATTCAGTGAATAAGGTGGATGGAAACACACCATAATATTTTTATTTGACAGAAATTGCTGTACCAAAAGTAATGTGTGATATGCTGGGTTGTCATGATGGAGGATGAAACTGCCCATTTCTCAGGCTGTTTTTTATGCACGTCGTTTCTCAAATGCTTGTAAAGACACTCACAAAAGAGGACTTCCAGAACTGCTTCACAAAGTGGCAAGAATGATGGAATAAGTGTGTTCAAAGTGGGAGTGGGGGGGGGAGTATTTTGAGGGGGGTTAATGGCAATGTGTTTTTTACTCTAATAGATTTTTTTAATTTAAACATTTATTGTGTGTTTTGATCCCACCTTGTACATTAAAAGTAATTGTTGATAGGTATGTAGTTATTGCCATTTTATTATTCATATTTTTTATTTTTTATTTTTGTCCTAAAGAAGTCCCTCTAAGATTGCTTGTAATACTGTTTTGGTGGTGATGAACTCCTTCAAGTTTTTTTTGTCTGGGAAGCTCTTTATCTGTCTTTCAATTCTAAATGATAGCCTTGCTGGGTAGAGTAATCTTGGTTGTAGGTTCTTACTTTTCATCACTTTGAATATTTCATGCCAGTCCCTTCTGGCCTGCAAAGTTTCTATTGAGAAATCAACTGATAGTCTTATGGTAGTTCCCTTGTAGGTAACTAACTACTTTCTCTTGCTGCTTTTAAGATTCTCTCTTTGTCTTTAACCTTTCGCATTTTAATTATGTGTCTTGGTGTGAGCCTGTTTGGGTTCAACTTGTTTGGGACGCTCAGTGCTTCCTGGACTTGTATATGTATTTCCTTCACCAGGTTAAGAAAGTTTTCCATCGTAATTACTTCAAATAGGTTTCCAATCCCTTGCTCTCTTTCTTCTCCTTCTGGTATCCCTATAATGCAAATGTTGACATGCTTGATGTTGTTCCAGAGGTATCTTAAACTGTCCTCATTTTTTTGGATTCTTTTTTCTTTTTGCTGTTCTGATTGGGTGTTTTCTCTACCTTATCTTCTAAATTGCTGATTCTATCTTCTGCTTCACCTAATCTACTGTTGATTCCCTTTAATGTATTTTTCACTTGCATTATTGTATTCTTCATTTCTGACTGTTTCCTTTTTATGGTTTCTATCTCCATTTTTATGTTTCCTATCTCTCTGTTAAAGTTCTTCCTGAGATCATTAAGCCTCCTTATAACCAGTGTTTGGAACTCCGCGTCTGGTAGATTGCATGTCTCCGGGTTGTTTAGTTCTTTTTCTGGAGCCTTGCTGTGTTCTTTCATTTGGGGCATGTTTCTTTGTCTCCTCATTTTGGCTGCCTCCCTGTTTTGTTTCTATGTATTAGATAGCGCTGCTATGTCTCCTGGCTTTAGTAGAGTGGCCTTATTTAATAAGTGTGCCATGGGGCTCAGTGACACAGTCTTCCTGGTCACCTGAGCTGCACACTCCAGGTGTGTCCCTTGTGTGGGTTGTGTGTGCCTTCCTCCTGTAGTGAAGCCTTTGTTGCTATTTGCACATCAATGGGAGGGATTGACCTTTGGGCTCATTAGTTGTGAGAACTGGCCATGACTACAGTGGAGGAATTCTGGTGTAGGGGCTGACCCTACAGAGTTGGATCTGCCTCATCAGTGCTCTGCCCTTTGGGTGTGTCATCCTTGGAGGTGGCTGAGTGATGCTCAATCTCCTTTCAAAGCTGGCCACTGGGTGCACAAGAACCAGGACCACCTGGAGGGGACCCACCGCAAGTAGAGTTCAACCAGAGCCCATGCCCCACCGAGGCCACCTGAAAGGAGCCATAAAGCAATCTGCAGATGGCCACCACACATGCTGCGCTTGGAAGTGCCTCAAGTGGCCAAGGCCAGTTACTGCTATTGCCAGGCTTTGGGCTGCTCAGCCAGAGATAAGGAACATGCTCAAGCCAGATGGTGCCTGTCTGGGTTCGGCAAACCTTTGAGAAACCCTAGGAAAGTCTGCAGCATGAGCCAAGGCAAGCGACTTGACAAAAAAAACTACTGGAAGCAACTTGCCTGAAAGTTGGGTGGGGTGGGGTCTCAGAATCACCAGGGCATGGCAAATGAACTGCGTTAGCCAGCTTGATGCAGACTCAGATATGGCAGCCACCTGCATCTGCACGCCAGGAAGCGGGAAGGCTCAACAAAGAAATTAGGCCTCCACCAGCTTCTCCTTCCAGGAGAAAGCTGTCTCTCCAGCCCCCATCCCAAAGCCAGACAACCCAGTTCCCCACTTATGTCCCTGCTGCCTCTCCAGCTGCTGCCCCAGCCCTAGAGCTCAGAGCCAGTGATTTCATTGGTGAGTAAGTCCTTGTGCAGTCCCTTTAAGAGGAGCACTTGAGGATACAGTTGCCCTTCATCCTACTCAGCCACAATTCTTTGCCAGTTTTCACAAAGAGAAATTATTGGGACTTTTCTCCCCGACACTGGAACACTGGGCTGGGCAGGGGCTGGGACCCTTTGCTTCTCTGGGAGGGACCTCTGCAGCCGGGATATCCCTCTCTATTTTTAATGATCACATGTGGGTGTGGGACCAGCCTGTTTTGAACCTCTGCCTCTCCTACCAGTCTCAAGGTGGCCTCTTCTGCATGTCCTTATTTGTAGGGCTTGCTTTGGTTCAGCAAGACTTCAGGCAATTCTCAATGATGGTTTTGTAGTTTAGTTGTAATTTTGATGTGGTCGTGAGAGAAGGTGAGCATAGCATTTACCTACTGTGCCATCTTGACCAGAAGTATAATTATTTCAATTTTAAAAATGATAATCACATACCACTATATTACCTAACAAGAGTTTAACTATAATTCCTGAATATCACCAAATATGCAATCAGAGTTTAAAATTTTCTCACATTTTCATAAATATCTTTTTATAGTTGATTTGTTTGAATCGGTTCAAACACTGCATTAGGTTGTGTCATCACCAGGGGGCTGCGGGGGCGCTTTTGGTGGTGAGATGCCCAGGGTAAAGAAAGCACGTGGAGCCGACATGAGGAGGAACCAGTGTCTTTAATCAGCAATAGCAACCATTATATAGAGGTTTTGGAGGAGGAGAGCACACAGAAATGTGCATGCTTCCTCCCGCGAATGTAAGTCATGCTTACATAAAGGGCTTATGTCACCGGAGCCCAGCACTTGCACAGCAGGCTCCATAGACCAGGTTTGTATGTCCAGGGTCAGGGTCCGTACGTCAGCCTGGATAGCCTGGGCCCCGTGCCCAGGGCCGCCGCTCGTGCATGCCTGAACCTGCCCGGGCCCTGTCAGCCCATCCCCTGCAGGGTGGCAGTTCTGGACTTGACCCAAAGAGCGTGTCCCTGTGTACAAAGGCCACAACAGCAGTACATAGAACAATAGAGGACCATGAGGCTGATGGCGATACCTGCCAAGATAAGGCCTGCCCACTGCCATGAAGAGCCAAGGGAGTTTCACCAGCACGAAAGGGGGTTGTCCTATAGGGCCTGGATCGCCGAAACCTTGGTACCTCTCTCCTGCAAGGCTCCTGTGTCTTTTGTTGGTGGTCTGGAATGTAAACACAGCATTTAACGTGCAAGAGAGCACATGTCCCTCCATGTGCAGCAGTTAACAGGTCTAGGGCCATCCTGTTTTGCAATACCACCTTTCTCATTTGGGTTGTTTCATCAAGGAGCAGGCCTAAAGAGGCTCACGTGACATTCAGAGCGTTGGCGACATGTTGGGCAAGGGCTTCCACCTGTAGCTTTACATTTATCACTCTACTCCTGGCAACAAGATGGCTAAAGGGTAAAACCACCAGGCCACCTGTTTTTTTCAGTGCCAACGATGGTAAACCAGGTCCCAATTGGCCGGTCTCTGGGGTAACATGGGCAGGAGGCCCATGATAAAGGGGCTCCCCTAAGTGCAGTGGCCCATCCATCGGGCTGGCAAATACGGCCAGCCATGGCGACCACAAACCCAAAAAGCATCACCTGATAGGAAATCAGTGGATGTTGTTCCCACTATATGGCGGCCATCCCACCAATGAGTAGTTCTCTCTGGACTGTTTCGGTCCCAGTGCTAGAGGTCTGTCCAGTTGGTACCGGTGGCAGGAGCAACTTACCAGGGCAGTCCTGGCTTAGTACTGCTCTGTGCACACCCAGCAGTGCGAGGCGTTATGTACCCGGGTGAAGGTGTGTGCCCAGGATAGAACGCTGTTTTCTATAGCTAACCTGGGCGATATGACAGAGCAGATAAAGAGACCATCATGGGTAAGTCACAGCCTTCCGGCAAAATGCAGGCTACATGTTCATCTTGCGATAGCACCGTACCCAGTATGGGAACAGCTTCTGGTCGATTGTACCACACCTGTGCTCCATGGGTTGTCGGTAGGGGGCCAGGGGTTAGGTCCACCGAGCACAGAGGTATGGGCCAAAGGCATAGCCCAGGGATCCCTCATAAGAGGGACGCTCTTGTCTTGGCTGGTAAAGTCACTTGTACCATGAAGGGTACCAAGTCAGGGCGTGACCTCCAGGCCCTTCTCTAGACCCTGTTCCCAGGGCTCAAGCAGGACAACCCAGGGTTTTTGGGTGACCTGAGCTTGCCAAGGCCAGGTCCATTCCTGCGTCCAACCGGGGGCCACCGAGGATGGAGCAGGGAGGATTACCATCCCCCCTTTTAGCCTGGGCTGTATCTATGAGTCCTCAGTCCCTGTGACCCGTAGGAGTCACAGGAGCCCCTCAGTTACCTTGTCCAAGAGGGCCTTACCAGTCTTCCGTGGCTGCTCGTTCAACAGGCGAACAGCTACCAGTACCTGGGTTTTTTAGTGTTTTCACCTGGGGGCCAATACCCTTAACTTGTCCTTCAAAAACTCGTTAAAGCAGCGGTTCTCAACCTTCCTAATGCCGCGACCCCTTAATACAGTTCCTCATGTTGTGGTGACCCCCAACCATAAAATTATTTTTGTTGCTACTCTATAACTGTAATTTTGCTGCTGTTATGAATCGTAATGTAAATATCTTTTTGTTTTCCGATGGTCTTAGGCGACCCCTGTGAAAGGGTCGTTGGACCCCCCCCAAAGGAGTCGCGACCCACAGGTTAAAGTGTTCAACCATCCTGGCAATTTGAGGTCGGTAAGGAATGTGTAGTTGCCATTGGACATCATTGTCCTTTGCCCAGGTTTGAACCTGTGAACCTGTAAAGCGAGTGCCTTCATCACTGGCAATAAGCAAGGGCTGGCCACAGGCAGTCAACAAGTGCTCCAAGGCTAGGAGCATGTGTTGTTGGTCCGCCTGAGTTAGCAAAGCCCAGTCCGGTGGCAGTGTCTACCGCCATTAGGGTGTAGCGGGCTCCCTGGTCTGCAGGGAACAGCCCAACATAGTTCACCTGTCATTTTTGCAGGGGCCACGCCCCCTGAGATATGGACCCCATGGAAGTGAGCAGACGCTGTCTCTGGGGACGGTGCTCTGCACACCAAGGGCATTGACGGACAGCTTGCTGGGCCTCGGGTCTTGTCAGCTGTAAGCCCCAGTGGGTAGCCACCAGCCCCATAGTCCTGGCACCCACATGGCCTAGTTTCCTGTGAAGCCAAGCAGCCATGGCGGCAGACTCTGGGGACACCGCAAATGAGCGTATTTTCACCAAGGCATCAGCTGCATCATTGCTGGGCGCCTGCAATGGCTGATGGCCTGAGACATGATACATGGTGGCGCCCGTGCTTAGGCCCCATCTCCAAATGTCCTCCCAGAGGTCCCTGCCCCATAATTGGTGGTGGCTGATCAGCCACTCTTGGGTTGCCCTTAGGAATAGCCAGAGTGTCAGGCCTTGATACACAGCCCAGCTGTCAGTGCAAACATGTACGGGGACAGGTTTTTTAGTCAAAACCATCCAGACTGCCCTTAACTCAGCCCACTGGCGAGAGCGTCCAGTCCTGTGTCATACCAAAAGGTGTCATTGAGGGGTTGAAGGGCTACAGCTGCCCATGTGGGGGGCTGCCCTCAGCAAGATTCGTCTGTGTACCAGGCATCAGCTGGTACTGGGGGCTTGCCCTCCTCAAAAGGACTAGGAGTGTCCCCCATTTCCACAGGGTTCTCTGTTCACTCAGAGCAGAAAGCGATGGGCCCCAAAAGAGCGTGCAGCTCCTGGGTCAAAGGACTCATGGAGAACTGAGCCCGTTGTTTTAAATAGGCTCCCCACTTTGTTAACATTGGCATCTGCGCCACGCCAGTTCGCGGCCTTGTGGCCCAGGACCGGAGCCAAACTTTTACTAGGTATGTCGTTTGCACCATGACTGGGTGCGAGCCCGTGATGCTTTCACAGGCCAACAGGGCGGCATACACTGCTGCCAACTGCTTTTCCACCAGGGAGTACTGTTCCTCAGCTCCCTTCCAAGGCTGGGACCAAAACCCGATAGGAGTCTTTTGTGGACCCGGTTTCTGCCAGAGACCCCAGCCAAACCCAGAGTCCTCCACTTGGGCAGTCTGGAGGAACGGCAGGGTCGGGTCAACAACCCTTAGGGTCTGGACCTGGGCTTCGGCGCGTTTTGTTGCCCTGAACTCCTGCTCAGCTTCAGAGGACCAACACCAGGGCTCCCTTTGTGGACCAACCGGCTCAAGGGTCGCATTAGCATCGCCAGATGTAGTATGAAGGTTTGCTTGAACCCCAGTAGCCTCAGGTAAGTCTGTAACTGCCTCACTGTCTCTGGACGGGGGTATGCTTGAATCTTATCTATAATCGCCCTAGGGATTATTTTTGTCTTAACTGACAAATAACTCCCAAGAACTTGACAGAGTAGCCAGGGCCTGGACCTTGTCCTCATTGACGGCCCACCCCCAACCTGTTAGGGTGTCTTGGAGACTGTGGGCAGCAGGTTCCAAATTCGCAAGAGAATTAGAGGTTAACATTATATCATCTATATAGTGAAACAAGTGCACGGTCAGGGGCTTGGTCCATGTAGCTAAATCCTGCGCTACCAGCCCATGGCACAGGGTTGGGCTGTGACTGTAGCCTTGTGGCAACACCTGGAAGGTCCATTGTCTACCTTCCCAGGTGAAGGCGAACTGTTCTTGGCTGGCAGTGTCAATGTCAATGGAGAAGAAGGTGTTAACCAAGTCTACCACATAGTGGAACCGTCTTAGTTCCAGCAAGAGGAAATCCATTAACTCTGTGATGTTTGGAACAGCGTTATGCAGAGGGAGCGGTCACCTTTTTCCCAGTAGTCCACTGTCATTCTCCGGGAAACATCTGGGTTCCATACAGGCCAGACCGGGGAGTTGAAGGGGCTGTGGGTGGACTGTATGACACCTGCCTCCAAATTTAAAATAGTATGCCTGGTTTCCTCATAACCCCCAGGCAAGTGATACTGTCTGATGTTAACCACTCGGGTGACCTGTGACAGGTGGAGGGGTGCATGCTGGGGATGTCCTCTAACCACCATTTTCACCACGCACACCCACAGATGGAATTCCCCCACAGACGTCATGACAGTCAGTCCCCTGAGCACACCCACCCCAAGGATGTACTCAGCAATAGGAGACATATAGACCTCATAGACGATGGCGGGGAGACGTCTGATGCCCAGGGTGAGGGAGACTCTATGCAGTGTGATGTGTCGGCCACCATACCCCTCAATAGTGGTTTTTGGGCCCTGAAAACAATCTGGATTGCCATATATGAGGGTGCTGTCTGCCCCGGTATCCACAAGGGCCAGCACCTGCTGCACGTTCCAGAGGGACCAATGTATGGTGAGTTTAATATGTGGCGTCAGGTCACCCAGCTCCCCTGTCAACCGGGTGCCCACTCCCTAGTCAGAGAGAAAGTCTGTTAGGCGCAACTCCCGGGCAACCCCCTTCTGTTCCTTTGGGGGCACTGCAGTGAACTTCTGCTCCCGCCATAGCTTCCGCCAGAGGGCCAAGAGGACCTCAAGGGGCTTGCCATCTAATTTCTCCTTGGTCAGCCCAGCAGCCACCAGGTCAAATCACATTTGCTGGCGGTTCACCTTAACAGCGTCTCCTCCCTCGCCCTGGCCCTTGGGCGTGGTTTCCGTAGCCCGTTTCTGGGGATGGGAGCAACTCACGCCCTTTCCAGCCACAGCCTGTGCCTGTATACTCTGGCCTTGCCAACAGACTTCCACATCCCTGTCTAGCCAAAACCCCTGTGACCTCATGGATGGGCCGGTCTGTACAGGGAGCTAACAAGGCAGCCATAGTCCCAAAAGTTCTCTGCAGGCCGTTAGCAAGGATAAGGTCTTTCATGCAGGCTGTGAATATCTCTTCATCACGACTGTTATACTGTAAGGCAAACATCATCTGCCACATGCCCATCTCCTGTATGACTTGTACCAAGTCCAAGTAGGTGGTCCACTTACTCACACGCTCCAGCAAGTCCCCTGCATTGTCCCAGACCATGCGGGCAGCAGCCATGAGCCAGTTAATCAGGGTCTGATTACCAGTTTGGGGGTTGGTCTGGGGCATGTTTTGCAACCGCTGCCACAGGGAGGGCACCATGGTGATGCTGGCCAGCTGCGCCATCTTGGCGGGGCTTCACTCTGTGTTGTCCGCTCCATCATCCCACAAGTGCAACAACCAAGTGGGGACTGACTCACCCAGGCGCTGCTTGCACTGCTTCACGAGCTCCCGCAGTTCCATGGCCGTATAAGCGGTGTAGGAAATATGCCAGATGGACGGCCGCGGCCCGGCAGCTCCACCCCCAGGAGCCAGCGGCTACTCGACTTCCACTCTTTGTCGCACCACCGGTCGGGCTCGCAGCATGGGCCCCAGGTGGGCTGTTAGCCCAGAGGGCACCTCTGACTCAGGAAACCCTTGGAGTGTGTGTTCAACTGCTGCCAAGCATTGCCCCAAGTCCTCCTTCTGGCGCTGTAAGTGCTGCACCCAGTTTGGGTACTCCTGAATGGCTCAACTAGTATGTCGCAAGACTGCTAGGAACATTCAGGCCACCCTGCCAGCTGCCTCCCAGTGCGCCAGCGGGACGTTGGGCTCCAACGCTTCCAGGGCTTTCCAGACGCCTTCCGGTAGGGGGTGCATGGCATCCCAGTCTTCCAGCGGAGTCCAGGCCAGCAGGTACACCATGACCGGATATCAGAGGGATGTCTGGAGCCACATCCTGTCTACCCCGGGCAGTTCCTCTACCGGGGCGGAAGAGGCACTCACCTCATCCTGCCTACTACACAAAGTGTCATTGCTGGGGACTGCAGGGGAGCTTTTGGTGGTGAGATGCCCAGGGTAAAGAAAGCACGCAGAGCCGACATGAGGAGGAACCAGCGTCTGTAATCAGCAATAGCAACCATTATATAGAGGTTTTGGGGGAAGAGACCACACGGAAGTGCGCATGCTCCCTCCCGCAAATGTAAGTCATGCTTACATAAAGGGTTTATGTAACAGGAGCTGGTGCCTGAACAGCAGGCTCTGGAGTCAAGGTTTGTATGTCTGGGGTCAGGGTCCGTATGTAAGCCTGCACACATCTGGACAGCCCGGGCCTATGGCCAGGACCGCCATTTGTGGATGCCTGAACCTGCCCGGGCCCTGTCACGTTGCTATGTTTCTTAAATCTTTATTAAACTATAATGTTTTTCCTGCCATTTATTTGTTGAAAAAACTGGGGTGTCACAGTTTCCCACATTCAGAATTTTGATGATTGTGTCTTTATGTTGTCATTTTGTCATGTTCCTTTTACTTCTGTATTTACTGTAATCTGGCTGTTAGATCTAGAAGCTTGCTCATATTCAGGTTGGATATTTTTGGGGGCAGGGGCAGGAAAAACTTTTTTTGGTGCTGTGCTCTTCTCATTGCATCATAAAAGAAAGCACATCAATATCTGTTTCTCATTTTCTGATATAAAAGTTGATTAATGAGTTCAAGTGTTGACAGCAGGATCTGTCCTTTATAAAAGTTTCCCGTCAGCCTTTTACCTAATGGTCTTAGCAGCACTGATGATCATTGACTTGGTCCATTATTTCATACAGAGTTGCAAATAGTAATACTCTAACCTTTATATATTTTTTCTGCATCTATTACCTGAAATATAAATTTCTCTCTTCAAATATTTGTATAGGAAATACAGTTTGCACAGGAAAGGACATATAAGTGCTCAATTTAATTCCTTTTCTTTATAGTCTTTAAATGAATTTGTACTCTAAGTTTTTAGCTTTGAATATCATTATGTACTGATGGATTTTAATATATTTGATTTTTTCATTTTTCATTTGCTTTAGTCATCAGTCATTATGATACTTGTCTCATTTTGGGCCAGATGAAAGGAACCACTTCAAGTTGGTTCCTGACTTCTTCTGACACAACTTTAAGAGTCTTAGCTGCATTCTTTGCTTTTGGGTATGAAAGATATTTCAGCCTTATCTTATATTTCTTGCCCTGACCCTGGAGTCAACTATTTCTCAAAGGAGCCTTGGTTCTGTAGGGGAAGATTTTCCTCTACTCATCTTAGGTTTATTGACTGGGGCCCTGAAAATTTTAACTAACAAAAGACATTAACAAGAGAAAGACAAACTTAAGCTTGTTAACATGTGCATTGCAAATACACATGCAAGTACTCAGTGATGAGTTACTCAAAGGGATGGTTGGGATTTGAGCTTATACAGCATCTTAGCAAAGAACAATAATTTTGTAGAGAAGTGACAAGACAAAGGAAAAGGACTTTGGACTTCTAGGTTGGTAAATTGTGGAAAGGCAAATATATGGGGAAACTAATGGTAGACAAGGGCTAGTCTTAGCAAGGATTATTATATGGATTCCTCTGGTGACTTCTCTGGGCTGATAGGGTCTAGAATTGTCTCTAGTGATGAACATGTTCTTCCTGGTAGAGAGGGGGAGGGAGGACACCTCTCCAAGTTTATGTTTTGCTTTTATGCAAGTAGAGGGCGGGCAGAGATTTTCTTGTATCTCCTTAATTGTCTTCAGCTCAAAATAATCCTCATACTAAAGTGGCATAATTTGGGATGGCATATTCTGCTACTCTTCAGCTCCTTTTCTGGGAAGTTGTTTTTAGACCATAACCTGGGTGGTAAATTACATTTTGAGAACAAACTAATGATTCTAATTTAAATGTAAGATTACAGGAATTTTACTTCTTTGATTTTATACTTGTATACTTTTCATCTAACATCAAAATTCTTTGTTCCTTAATGATACTAATATAATCATTTATTTGACTTATCTCTATATACATACAACTATTTTCAAAATAGCAGCAGCATTGATAAAAATATTATAAGTGAATAAAGTTTATATTTCCCTGCAGTTCTTTATTTTCCTTACTTAAAAGGAACATACTATACACCATTGTTCTGTACAAAATTGTTGGCAATTTTGCTTTCAATTTTTTTAAACTTAACAATATGTCCTAGGATCATTTCACAACCATATATAGAGTTATTGCCTTTTTATATCTGCATAATACTCCACTGTGTGGATGTATTACAATGTATTCCCCCACTGATGAACACCTGGATTAAAAGAAGTCTTAATGTATTACAAATATTGTCATAATGAATATCCTTACTACTCATAATTTGATATTTTTGTCATATTTTCTTTGGGATAGATTCCTAGAAGTAGGATTCTGGATCAAAGGTAAACAAATTTTATTTTATTATTTTAAGATTTTATTGGGGAATTAGGGGAGGGGAACAAACAAGTTGCTGTCTTCTTGTTCTTCCGTCTAGTTGTGGAGGACGCTGCTTCACTGACCTATGTTGGTATTATGATCATTGCACCCTTCCCAGCTGAGGCAGTCAGTTGCTAGCTATTGGACAGCCACTCACAGCAGCTCACAGCAGGTCTCGCCGGTCGCTGGCTGCCGGCCGCTCACGCTGGCTGCCAGCCACTCACACTGGCTGCCAGCCACTCATAGTAGCCCACGGCAGCCCACTGCAGCAGGGGCTGCAGCCTACGCCATCACCGGCCACTCACAGCAGCCCAGCTCCAGGTCGAGTTGTTGTTCACAGTCTTAGCTGTAGAGGGCACAGTGTCACTGGCCCATGTGGGAATCGAACTGGCAACCCTGCTGTTCAGAGCTCGCACTCCCAAGCCAACTCTTAACCAACTAAGCCAACAGGCCTGCCCCAAAGGTAAACAATTTTTAATTTTGCTAGATATTGCCAAGTTCCCCCTATAGAAGTTATACCATTTTGTATTCCCACAAAAAAATGTGTGAGAATTCCACATGCTTAAAATTAGGATTTTAGAGAAAATAAGCAAAAGAATATTGTTGGCAATTTTTTTTATATTTACATTTTGAAATAAGGGCTGGGGAGGTATAGCTATAGATGTAGCTATAGATCTATCTATCTATATGAAATAGGCACAAATTCAGATACAAGTATATTGTATTGGTGATTCAAATATCAGGTTAGTGTTGCTGCTGGTGACACAATTTTTGAAAATGGCAAAACCAACTGGTAAAGTTCAAACAAAACTACAATTTCCTCCCAGTGTGGGGAACATCCTTGCCTGTATAATGATTTAGATATTTGAAATACAGGGAGAACAATGCTTACAAGGCCAGTAGAGTTGGCTGGTTATTACTAAGCTGTATTGATGCCCTGCAGAGAGAGAATGAGAAATTGAGGGCTATATACAAAAGTTGAAGCCTCAGTGTGAGAGCAAGAAAGCCTGTTGTGGAACTTAGGAAGAACTAGGACAAGTTGGTCATCTTACCTTAGGGGTAAAATAGACAGCTAATAAGGGTTAATGTTGCTTAACGTCTACAATCAGGAGGTGGCAAAAATGGAGGGAAAGGAGGCTAAGGGCAGTCATCTCAAAAAGTCACTCAGTTCCTGAATTTGAGCCAACTTTCAGATCTGGAATCCACTGACTAAAGAAGTGGCTGGGTCCCCTCTTTTGCAGGAAGGGCTCTGCAGCATTATGCAGAGTATATATTGCAATGATTCCTCCAGTCATTCCCCAAAGGGACAGGACATTTACCTGAGTAGGGCATTCACAATAGGGAAAAGGGAAAGAATGCCCAGGCATTTCAAAAAGCTTTAGACCTCTGTTATGAATAGACTTTGATAACTAGAGACTCAAAGTGTCATCATGCCCCCCGTTAGGTCAGGGGCTTACAGAAGCAGCTAATAGAGTTCTAGCTAAAGATCTGCAGACCCACTGGTTATTTCCCTGGCCCCTGAGTGTATAATTGCAATAGACACACTTGGCAGTTGAAGTACTGGGTCCTCAGACTGTCAGGAAGAGCTATCATAGTGTGGGAGACAAAACAGAAACTTTTAAAATTGTGCTCCATCCAGTTAATAAAAAATGTTACTGTATCCCAGGGGAGATGGTGGTGTTTCGTGCCCATCTGGAACTTACAGAGTAAATGTAGACCACCACAGCAAGCTTAACCAAGTAGTCCGAGTTCAAACTGTGTTGGACATGGTATCATTGCTAGGGCAGGTTAATAAGGGCTCAGGAGCATGGTATGTAGTCACTGGTTTGGTGAATGCTCGCTTATATTCCAATCAGAAATAAGGTTAAGCAGTTTACATTCATGTGGCAAAGGTAATATTTATTTCCAGTTTTGTCCAAGGACTACATTAATTCTTCTACTCTATTGCAATTGAGTCTAAAGAGATCTAAACTGTGTGGACATCCTGCAGAACATCACATTGATATGTGATACCAACAATATGCTGATGGGTAGAATGAACAAGAGGTGGCTTATGTACTAGAGGCCTTGGAAAGATATGTGTATCCAGAGGGTGGGAGATAAACCCTATAAAGACTCAGGGATCTGCTACTTTGATCAAGTTTTTAGAGGTCTAGTAGTCATTGGCATGTGGAGACATCCCCTTCGGAGTAAAAGACAAATTTCTGTATCTTGCATCTCCTACTATAATGAAGCACTGCCTGGTGAATCACTTCGGGTTCTGGAAGCACAAATTCTGGCTCCCATCCTGGGTCCCATGGACAGTTGCCAGTTCTGAGTACAACCAGGAACAGCAATGGGCTCTGCAGCACTCAGTGTGGAATTTACAGCAAGTCTCAGGGCAGAATCACAGTATAGCCCCTGGAGTTTTGGAGCAAAGCCATGTCATCTCCAGCAAAAGATTTTACTTCTGAAAAACAGCCTCAATGTGGTACTGGGCCCTAGTAGGGGCAGAAAGCTTGACCATGGGGCACCCAGTTACCATGTGTCTGGAAGTGCCCATTATGAGCTGAGTTCTGGCAGACATGCCCAGTCATAAAGCTATGGGCCCAGTAGCAGTTCATCATAATACAGAAATGATGCATTCAAAATCAAACCCCAGTAAGACGAGAAGGCATGAAGAAACTGCATGTGGCATTAGCCCAGACCCCCATATCACCCACTGTGCTTGTCCCAGTACCTCTCCCTCAGGCTGGATGGCCATATAGGGGGTCATATATTACAGTGGGCACAAAGGGTGAAGATTTTTCATAACACATGTTCATTCTGACCAGAAAGCATCAACCATGGAAAAGAAACAGAACCAAATAGACAAACAGATTTTCCCAGTTGTTAGCCAAGCTTCCTCAGGGCCCACTCCAGAAGTGGCACAATGGGCACATGAATGGAATGGACGTTTTTGCAGAGACAGAGGTTACATATGAGCCCCAAAGCATGAGTTTCCACTTACCAAGGGCAATCTAGTTAGCTACTTCTGCTTCTGAAGGTCCAACCTGCCAGTGATAGAGACCAATTCTGAGTCCCCAATATAGCACAATTATATGAGGTTATAAACCAGCCGCTTGATGGCAAGTCAACATTTGAGCCTTTTCCATTCTTGAGTGACCAGGAGTTCATCTTCACAGGGATACATACCTATTCTGGGTCTGGGTTTGCCTTTTCTGCCTGCAGAGCTCAGACTATACAACTATCTTAGAGCTCACAGAGGGCCTGGTCTGATCTGCTGGCAGGGGATCCAACTCAGCATGGCATCCAAATATGGGAACAACTCCCCAGTATAGGTGTGGGTGTGAGCTCATGACCAAGGCATCTACTGGTTATAGCACCACTCAACTATTCAGAAATTGCCAGCCTGAGAAGAGCTGAACAACATACTGACAGTGCAGCTGAAGTGCCTGTGTAGAGGCAATGTTCTGTAAGGATGGAGGGCCATCCTTCAAGATGCAGTACATACACGAAATCAGAGACCTCCGAATGGCACTGGCCCTGATGGGAAGAATATATGAGGAGGGAGCAGAAGTGGTCTCACTTAATATCTCAATGAGTCATTGGAGACGTTGTGTTTCCTATTCCTCCAATTCCAGGCTTTGCAGGTTTAGAAGTCCTGGTCCCCAAAGGAGGTACATTTTTTCCAGGGAACACAAGGGTCCTATTGAACTACAAGCTATGGCTACTGTTTGGGTACTTTGGACTCTGTGTGTCCAGGTGCCAGCAGGCAAGAAGAGGAATCTCCATCTTGGCAGGAGTGTCTGACCTAGATCAACAGGAAGAGGAAGGGCTGATTTCAAAACAATGGGCAGGGAAAAATCTATGTGGACCCTAGAGGATCCACTTGGAAGTCTCGATAATTTATTGGAACAGTGGAAGGACATGTGCGGCAATCCCAGGCTGAGAAGAGTATAATTATCAATAAATACACTTTCTCATCAGGAATTTGGGTCTCCCCCAGGTAAGCTACTAAGGCCCATGGAGGTGACAGGTAAAAAAGGGTAGACTTTGAAATGGGTAGTGGAGGAGAGGAAGATAAGTAGCAGTTGCAGCCTTAAGACCAACTGAGTGAGGAGGTTGTGGTTTGTCTCAATAACCTCTTTCTTTAAGCTTTTGCTGAAGAAGGGAGGTGGAGGAATCGTAGAGGTTCTGCTCCCAGAACAGGGGTTGGGGAGTGGATCAGTGTTGTGCGGGGGGGTTTATGGTGGCCATGGGATCCTCTCTCAGGACTTTCTTCAAGAGAACACCTGCTGGAAAGACTAGAAAGAAAAATAGGATTCGAGGTATTACGAAGAGGGTAAATAATAGATGCAAAAATATCAGGACTACGGAAATATGAGGAAATGATACTTATGAAGATGAAGCAGATGATGAAGATGAAGGAAGCGAAAAGGAATCCTTTAAGAAAATGCTTCCGGGCCGGCCGAGTGGCACGTTGGTTAAGAGCTGGCTTGGGACGCCAGCTCTGAGCAGCAGGGCCCCGGTTCGGATCCCACATGAGGGCCAGTGACGCTGCCCCCTATACAGCTAAGATGGTGAACAACAGCTCGACCTGGAGCTGGGCTGCCGTGAGTCGCCAGCGATGGCGTAGGCTGCAGCGCTTGCTGCAGTGGGCTGCTATAACCTAACGTGTGTGGCTGGCAGCCAGCATGAGCGGCTGCCAGCCAGTGTGAGCCACCAAGAGCCGTCATGAGTGGCCGTCGAGAGGCCGGCGACTGATCTGCCTCACCCGGAAAGAGCACAATGATAATACCAACATGGGCCAGTGAAGCAATGTCGTCCACAACTATACTGAAGAACAAAAAAGGACAGCAACTTGTCTGTTCCCCTTCCCCTGATTCCCCAGCACTGTTCCCCTCCCCCAATTCCCCAATAAAATCTTTAAAAAAGAAAAGAAAAGAAAAGAAAATGCCTCCTCAAGCAATTAAAAATGACATTAGTTCACCTCCAAATGTCAAGGTCCAAATTAAAAATTATACCAAGAGAATTCTTCCCAAGCTGGCCTATTCAGAAGCAACTACTGGTCCAATAGATAAACTAGTAAAGCACTTATTAGTGCTGATATAAAGATTTTCAAACAAAAAATGTGCCTCTGCCTATAACTCAGACAAAGGGTTGCGGACTGTTAACTAAAAAATGGTTAGCTGTGATGCTAAACCTGTCCACATGAATGAAGTTGACAATGAATGGGACCCTCAAAGAGTCTGAACAGGAAACCACAGGGGTGGATCTGTGATAAGATTATTGATACTGTAGACCAGATGGCGCCACCTCAGTTAACTTCCGATGCTATCCCTCTTGAGGACCACAAGCAAAACAAAACACGCTGTAAAGTTTCCCCAAAGTTTCAAAATGGCTTTTGAGGTCAGAAGAAGAAATAAAACCATTGCAACTCAGCAATGTGAATACTCATGCAGCTTGGAAAGTTAATTCATCTTATTTTCCATGCTGGATTTCAACTCTCAAGACTTGTTTCCCAAAACTTATTCTTTATCAAAGTTTAACCTGGTTAAAAAACAAACAAACAAAAAAACCTCATTAAAATAGTCACCTTGGCATGTCTCAGAAGATTTTCTTGTTTATATCATCTTGTTCTCTTGCTTTACAGGCAAGTTTCAATTTTGTTTAAAGTGTCATTTTTGTTTTCTTAGAGAGACAGAGACGATAGAGATGGAGAGCCCTGCCCTGAAGGACTGTAGTTAGCTGACAGGCTTCTAGTGCCTACCTTGAGAATCCACCACAGCACTTACGCTACAGCTTCCCCCTCCTGGAACTGCTCCCCACCTTCTGCTAAGCACAGAAGGGTACTAGAGTCAGGCCATGCCTGCCCAGATTGGGACCCCTCCAATGATCAGTGTTCTGAGGCCTCCCTATTGGCCTGGCCAAGACTTTCTCAGAGGTGCGTGACAGCCCGAGGCTCGTCCTACCTCCCGCCTTCCTCCCGCTCCTTCATCAGCATCGGAGCGGCCTCCGCCTGAAGGCAGTGCTGGCCGCCTTCCTCCCCGCTCCTTTTTATGCACAGCAGCCGCTCCTCTCAGTGAACCTCTGCACTTCTAGTTGTCTTGCTGTCTGCTTAAAGACAAAGTGTTGCAGGATCGCAAGCATCCCAGCCTCGTCCACAAAAGCTGGTAGCACTGTCCCCCGCAATCTTGAGACAACTAATGACACCTCCACAGATTGCTGAAACACTGCTATTGAGAACCACTCAGAGCATAATCAAGTAACAAAATTTTAGTGCTAAAAGAGCTCTTACAGATAAAATTAACAGAAAAGTTTAATGACTTCCTCTATTTCTTTTCTCCCTCTTCTAAAGTGCCTTCACCTTCTTTTCATTCTCTAATTCTTGCACTTTAACTGAAATTGATAAACTTGAAGAGTGGATTATAAGTACCAAAGAGACTATATAGCCTCAGAATTTACAGAAAAATTTAGGAACCGATCACTTTCTAAACTGAACCTAGGAGAAAGTTATGACAGATGAAATTAGCTACCTGTGTAAGTAACCTACCTTTGGCATTGGCTGCAAATACATTGCTTTTGTGATTAAAGTGCTTTCTAAATTTCCATCAAGTCACAAGGGTATAGTGTCAGGAAGACATTTTTGGAAGGTGGAAGCATTCTGGAGTCATCAGTAGTAGGTTGCATTGTCTAACAAAGATCCAAAGATTTTGGTTTAGTTTACCAATAAGTTTGTAGCAGAGATCATTTTTTTTTTTTAAAGATTTCATTGGGGAATTGGGGGAGAGGAACAGCTCTGGGGAATCAGGGGAAGGGGAACAGACAAGTTGCTGTCCTTTTGTTCTTCAGTCTAGTTGTGGAGGACGTCGCTTCACTGGCCCAAGTTGGCACCATCATTGCGCTCTTCCCAGGTGAGGCAGATCAGTCGCCGGCTTCTGGATGGCCACTCACGGCCACTCTTGGCAGCTCACACTGGCTGCTGGCAGCTCACGCTGGCTGCTGGCCACACAGGGTAGCTTATGGCAGCCCACTGCAGCAAGCGCTGCAGCCTATACCTTCGCTGGCGACTCACGGCAGCCCAGCTCCAGGTGGAGCTGTTGTTCACCATCTTAGCTGTAGAGGGCAGTGTCACTGGCCCCCATGTGGGATCCGAACCGGGGCCCTGCTGCTCAGAGCCGGCATACCCAAGCCAGCTCTTAACCAACGCGCCACTTGGCCGGCCCCCCAGAGATCATTTTTCACTTTTAATTCAATAAATATTCATCTAATATACTTATTGATTGCCTACTATGTCCCAAACACTACATTAAGCATAGAGCATGCAATGGTAAACTGAACATGATCCTCCCCCTCAAAGAGCTTATTATCTGGATGTATTCTTAAGTGGCAAAAAAACCTTAGATATTACAATGGTTTGTGGTCCTCCAAAAAGCCACAGTACGTAAACAGATATATAGGATACCATAGTGAGCAGGGGGAGCAATTAGGAAAACAAGTGTCTAAAATGGCTCCTTAAGAGGTCAATCAGGAAACTAAGGCTGAGAAAGCTCATTTAGAGACAGAAAAAGAAAACAATGAAGATGATGAAAGAAAGAGACCAGGAAGGAAAAGAAGAGTAGGATGGTGAAAGAGAAACAATAAAGGAGGAGAGAAGACATGAGAAAAGAAGATATGTGAAATTTTAAGACAAAAATCGTTTTGTCTACCACTGAGTCATGACATATCACTATTTTTCCTTGATATTCTGTAACACAAGCTTATTCCTCGTACATTATTTCTGGCTCTGGTAATAAAGTATTAAATGTGAAAAGCAATATTGGAATGCCTGCTTTTTATTAAAATAACTCCCATATCCTACAGCATTCTTTTCTCGCTCAAATACTGCAAATGTCCTTTTTCTCATTTAAAAATTAAACTTGTAAAACAATTTCCTATTAGGTTCCTAAAGACTCCATTATTCCACTTACTTGTAATGTGAACTTGGCTGGCTCCACAATATCAAAGCCTCCAGTTTTACAGCAATTATTTCTTTCATATATCTGACATAGTAGACAAACCCATTTTGTGTTTGATAAGCTTACCAGCTTTTCTACAGTTTAGATTTATCTCTTAGGACCATACACTTTCCTTTGTTCTGAGTATGGGTGTACCTGGCAACTTTTTGATTACAAGTCCGATTTCTCAGGTATCTTGATATCAGGAAGAAAGTGACCTTGCTAGCACACATTGGTATTTCAGTTAATAGAAAGGTATGATTTTTTTTAGCACTTTTATATTACTTTTGTGATATAACTAACATAAAGTGCCCACATCTTAATGTTGATTTTTAAAATGTTTATTTTTTAGAGCAGTTTCGGGTTTACAAAATTGAGAGGAAGGTACAGGGATTTCCCATATACCCTCTGCTCCACACATGCATAGCCCTTCCCATTATCAACATCATTCACCAGAATGTCACTTTTTTTTTAAAAGATTTTATTGGGGGGTTGGGGGAGGGGAACAGCGTTGAGGAATCAGGGAAGGGAAACAGACAAGTTGCTATCCTTTTCTTCTTCAGTCTAGTTGTGGAGGACATCGCTTCACTGGCCCATGTTGGTATTATCATTGCGCTCTTCCCAAGTGAGGCAGTCGCTCGCTGGTCATTGGATGGCCACTCATGGCAGCTCACAGCAGCTCACGAAAGCTCACGCCCGTTGCCGGCCAGCCCCACTGCAGCCTACGCCGTCACAAGCGACTTACGGAAGCCCAGCTCCAGGTCGAGCTGTTGTTCACCATCTTAGCTGTAGAGGGTGCAGTGTCACTGGCCCTCATGTGGGATCCGAACCAGGGCCCTGCTGCTCAGAGCTGGTATCCCAAGCCAACTCCTAACCAACGCGCCACTCAGCCTGCCCTTTTTTTTTATATATACTAAAAATGAACTGACATTGACACATCATAATCACTCAAAGTCCATAGTTTACCTTAGGGTTCACTCTTGGTGTTATAAATTCTATTGGTTGGGACAAATGTATAATGACATCCATCCATCATTATAATATCATACAGAATATTGTCACTGCCCTAAAAATCCTCTGTGCTCTGCTTATGCATCTCTCAGCTCCCCCTCCCACTGCTGCCAACCTGGTAACCACTCATCTTTTTATTGTCTCCATAATTTTGCCTTTTCATATTGGCTTCTTTAACTTACTAAATATGTATTTAAGGTTCCTCCATGTCTTTTCATGGTTTGATAGTTCATTTCTTCTTAGTATTGAATAATATTCCATTGTCTGGATGTACAACAGTTTATTGATTCACTTGCTGAAGGAAATCTTGGTTGCTTCCAAGTTTTGGCAATTATGAATAAAGGTGCTGGAAACATCTGTGTGTAAGTTTTTATGTGGACATAAGTTTTCCACTCCTTTGGGCAAATACCAAAGAGTGAAATTGCTAAATCATATGGTAAGACTATATACAGTTTTATAAGAAATGGCCAAACTGGGCTGGCCGAGTGGCGCGTTGGTTAAGAGCTGGCTTGGGACACCAGCTCTGAGCAGCAGGGCCCCAGTTCAGATCCCACATGAGAGCCAGTGACACTGCCCTCTACAGCTAAGATGGTGAACAACAGCTCGACCTGGAGCTGGGCTGCCGTGTGAGTCGCCGGCAATGGCATAGGCTGCAGCGGGCTGCCATAAGCTACCGTGTGTGGCCGGCAGCCAGCGTGAGCTGCCAAGAGCCGCCATGAGCAGCTGTCCAGAGGCCAGCAACTGATCTGCCTCACCTGGGAAGAGCGCAATGATTATACCAAAATGGGCCAGTGAAGCAACGTCCTCCACAACTAGACTGAAGAACAAAAGGACAGCAACGTGTCTGTTCTCCTTCCCCCAATTCCCTAGCGCTGTTCCCATCCCCCAATTCCCCAATAAAAATGTTTAAAAAAAAATGGCCAAACTGTCTTCCAAAGAGGCTGTACCATTTTGCATTTCCATCAGCAATGAATGAAAGTTCCTGTTGCTCCACATCCTTGTCAGCATTTGGTGTTGTCAGTGTTCTAAATTTTGGCCATTCTAATAGGTATATAGTGGTATCTCAGTGTTATTTTAGTTTGCATTTCACTGATGACTTATGATGTGGAGCATCTTTGAATGCCCTTTTGCCTGCTGTATATATTCTCTGGTGAGGTGTCTGTTAAGGTCTTCAACCTATTTTTTTATTGGGTTATTTTCTTCTAATTGAGTTTTAAGAGTTATTTGTGTATCTCGAATAACAGTCATTTCTCAGACGCGTCTTTTGCAAATATTTTCTCCTAGTCTGTCGCTTGTCTTCTAATTCTCTTAACATTGTCTCTTTCTCAGAGTACAATTTTTAATTTTGATGAAATCCAGTTTATCAATTATCTCTTTCATGGATGATGTCTTTTGTGTTGTATCTAAAAGGCATCATCATATCCAAGGTTATCTAGGTTTTCTCCTATGTTATCTTCTAGGACTTTTATTGTTTTTCCATTTTACATTTAGGTCTATGATCTGTTTTAAGTAAATTTTTATGATGGGTGTAAGGTCTGTGTCTAGATTCATATTTTTGAATATGGATGTCTAGTTGTCCTAGCAGCATTTGTTGAAGTGATTATCTTTGCTCCATTGTATTGTTTTTGCTCATTTGTCAAAGAACAACTGACTATACAAAGTCTGACAATTAAGTTCATGAACTTGTTGCAATGATGTTGCTAACCTTTTTGATATCAGAGGGATTATTCATTATGAATTTGTACCAACTGGACAAACAGTTATCCAAGTTTACTACTTGGAAATGCTAAAAAGACTGCATAAAAATCTTAGATGACCTGAACTTTTTGCCAACAATTCATGGCTCTTGAATCATGACAATGCACCAGTTCACACGGCACTGTCTGTGAGGGAGTTTTTAGCCAGTAAACAAATAACTGTATTGGAACACCCTCCCTACTCACCTGATCTGGCCCCCAGTGACTTCTTTCTTTACCTGAAAATTAAGGAAATATTGAAAGGAAGACATTTTGATGACATTGAGGACATCAAGGGTAATACAATGACAGCTCTGATGGCCATTCCAGAAAAAGTTCCAAAATTGCTTTGAAGGGTGGACTAGGTGCTGGCGTCTGTGCACAGTTTCCCAAGGGGAGTACTTCAAAGGTGACCATAGTGATATTCAGTAATGAGGTATGTGGCACTTTTTCTAGGATGAGTTCCCAAACTTAATTGTCTGACCTCATATTTATGGGTGTTTATTTCTGGGCTCTCTATTATGTTCCATTGATCTATTTGTCATTTTGCTAATACTATACTGTCTTGATTACCATAAGTTTACAGTAAGTCTTAAAGTCGGGCAGTGTCAATCCTCCAATTTGTTCTTCTCATTCATTTGGATGAATTTGACAACTGTATACACCTGTGTAACCACCACTCAAAGCAAAATATAGAACATAAATCATTCCCTTGTATTTATCCCTCTTGTCATTGTCCTCAGCAACCACTTTTGGAATAAATTAGTATTGTCTTTCTTGAATTTTGTATGAATAGAACTTACAGCATGTACTGTTGTGCCTAATTTCTTCTGTTTAATCAACATTATCTATGGGATTTACCCATGTTGTTAGGTATATTGACAGCTTCTTTTTATTGCTGACTTGTATTGCATTGTATAAACATATAATTTATCTATGCTCTTGTGATGTACATGTGGATTGCTTCCAGTTTTTAATTTTATAAATAAAGGTGTTCTAAACATTCTTTGTATGAGTCTTTTTGGGAACTTCCATTTTCATTTCTCTTTGTTAACTATTTAAAAGTGAAATTGCAGGGTCATTTCCCAATTGATTGTTGCTAGTATATACAAGTAGAATTCACTTTTATATAGTGACCCTGTATCCTATGACTTGCTAAATTAATTAGTTCCAGTAGCTTTTTTTGTGTATTATGTTGACTTTTCTATGTATACAATCATGTTGTCTATGAAGTTTTACTTTTTTTCCAATGTTGTCTGTAAATACTTTATTTCTTTTCAATTTTTTAATTGATATTATATACCATAGGACCTACTCTTTTCAAGTGTATGAGTCAGTGGATTTTAATATATTCAGAATGCTGTGCAACCATCACTAATTTCAGAATATTTTCATAACTCTAAATATGAACTCTGTACTTATTAGCAGTCATTCCTCATTGTCTTCATCCTCAGCCCCCGACAACTACTAATCTACTTTCTTTCCCTGTGTATTTGCCTATTCTGGACATTTCATATAAATTGAATCATGTAATATGTGGCTTTCACTTATAGAATGTGTTCAAGGTTCACCTAGGCGGTAGCATGAATCCATACTTCATTACTTTTTAAGGCTGAATAATATTCCATCGCATAAATATACTACATTTTGTTTATTCATTTATTAATAGGCATGTGTTGTTTCTACCTTTGGTTATTATCAATAGTTGCTATGAATATTTGTGTACAAATTTTTGTGTGAATATGTTTTCAGTTCACTTGGGTATAAACCTAGGAGTGGAATTCCTGGGTCATATGGTAACTATGTTTAACTTCTTGAGGAATTGCCAATCCATTCCTAAAGTACCATTTTACATTCCCACCTCTGGGGTACAGGGTTCCAATTTCTTACTAACACTTTGATTTTGCCATCCTAGTGGATATAAAGTGGTGTCTCATCATGGCTTTGACTTAATTTCCCTAGTGATGAATGATGTTGATCATTTTCTCATGTGCTTATTGGCCATTTGTGTATCTTCACTGGAGAAATATCTATTCAAATCCTTTATTCATTTTTAAATTGGGTTGCCATTTTATTATCGAATTTAAGATCTTTTCATATCTTGAATACAAGTCCCTTATCAGATATGATTTTCAAATGTTTCCATCCACTGTGTAGGTTGTCTTTTCCCTTTCTTGATAGTGTTCTTTTAAACACAAGTTTTTAATCTTGATAAAGTGCAATTTATCTTTTCTTCCCTTTGGTTGTGCTTTTGTTGTCACGCCTAACAAAGCATTGCCTAATCCAATGTCATGAAGACTTATGAGTATGTTTTTCCCTAAGTTTTATAGTTTTAGCTCTTACATTTGGATTATTAATTCATATTAACATTTATATATGGTGTGAAGGATCCAAGTTTATTCTTTCCCATGTGGATATCCAATTTTTTTACCACTATTTATTGAAAAGACTATTCTTTCTTTCATTGAATTGTCTTGGTACCTTTGTTAAAAGTCAATTGAGGGCCGGCCGAGTAGCACGATGGTTAAGAACTGGCTTGGGATGCCAGAGGGCCCCGGTTCGGATCCCACATATGAGGGCCAGTGACACTGCCCT
>NW_017731692.1:719734-739308 GCF_001890085.2 Hipposideros armiger
GAGGGCCAGTGATACTGCCCTCCACAGCTAAGATGCTGAACAACAGCTCAACCTGGAGCTGGGCTGCCGTGAGTCACCGGCGATGGCGTAGGCTGCAGCCCTTGTGGCAGTAGGTTGCCATGGGCTACCGTGTGTAGCCAGCACTCAGCGTGAGCGGCCAGCAGCCGCTGTGAGCAGCCGTCCAGAAGCCGGCGACTGATCTGCCTCGCCCAGGAAGAGCGCAATGATGGTGCCAGCTTGGGCCAGTGAAGCAACGTCCTCCACAACTAGATTGAAGAAGAAAATGACAGCAACTTGTCTGCTTGTCTGTTTCCCTTCCCCCAATCCCCCAGCACTGTTCCCATCCCAATTCCCCAATTAAAAAAAAAAAAAGTCAATTGACCAAAAATGTAAGGATTTATTATTTCTGACCTCTGAATTTTATTCCACCGATCTCTATATATCTCGGTTTTTGGTAGTATGACATTGTCTCGATTGCTGTAGTTTTGTAAGTTTTGAAATCAGGAAATCCAAGTCTTTCCACTCTTTATACTGTTTATTGCATTGATTAGCACCTTCAAAATAACCCTGAGTAGAAGTGGTGAGAGCAGACATTCTTGTTTTATGTTATTCATTATCTTAGGGGAAAAGATTTAATATTTCACCAATACTTTTAAAAAAGATGATTGTTATCCTATTGAGAAAGTTCCCTTATATTTCTAGCTTGCTGAGTTTTTAACATGAATGGGATTTGAATTTTGTCAAATGATTTTTCTGTATCTATTGAGACTAATACTTTGTTTTTCATTGTTAATGTGAATTACACTGACCTTTCAATGTTAAACTTCACTTTCCTTCACAATAGTACCTTATCCTCTATATTGCAAGGTTCAATTTGCCACTAGTTTGTTAAAAATTTTAAGATTTACATTTATGAGGGTTATTTGGATATAGAATTACATTGGCCTGATGTGTTTGGAAGTGTTCTTTTCTGCTCTATTTTCTGAAATAGTGTAGGGTTGGTATTTTTATCTTCTTTAAATGTCTGATAAATTTTACTGGTAAAGCCATCTAGGCCTGAAGGTTTCTTGGTGGGGAGTTTATTACAAATTCAATTTAATAGATATTGGGCCATTTAGATCTTATTTTCCTTGTGTCAGTTTTTTTTGGGGTTTTTTTTTTCAGGAATTTGTCCATTTCACTTAAGTTGTTGAACTTATTGGCATAAAGTTGTTGAAATTATCCCTTTAATATCTATATAATTCTACTAGCATTTTGACTACATTAAAATTAAACTTTTTGCACATAAAAATTGATGACAAATAATGAATCAGGGGAAATATATATATATATATATATACACAAATATATATATATATATATATATATATATATATATATATACACACACACACACACACACACACACACACACACACACACACAGGAGCAAACAGTCTAGTGACAGAGAAAAGGAATGAATTACAGTTCAGTGGTTCAGTGTGACAAATACCATGAGAGGTACAGAAAGAACACATAGGAAGGATACCCAACCCAATCTGGGGAATCGGAATCATGATTCCCAAGTGACGAGTTAGATTGCTAAACTCTAGGTAAATTAATCAAATTTATAGACACTTCAAAAGCTGAGACTTAGATCCCAGATATAATTACTTCACATTGGGTATCTACCTGTGAGAGTCTGTAGTCAACTGGATCCCTTTCCTTTTACTGGCATAACTTTAATTAAAAACTAAAACACAATTTTGTTTTTGTAAAAGTATATTCATTACAAAAAAAATTCAAGTAAGATAGAAAAGTCCAAAAGATAAAAGTCACTTGAATTTTGGCCAATGTCCTTCCAAATCTTTTTGCACACTTATTTCACATATATACACATACATACTCATGTTGGTATAACAATGTTCATGCTGATCTGTATTCTGCTTTTTTTGAGGGGGGAAAAAGCCGACCTATATGCTATGCACACTTTTTCATGTAAAAAGATTTACATCGTTTTTAATGACTCAAGTGTATTCCACTTATGCATGCACCAAAATTTAAATAATGTCTTAGCGATGGCACTTATGTTTTTTCTAGAAGCACTTATTATAAAAAAGAGACTAAGGCACATCCTTGTGAATCTATTTTCTTTTTGCTATTTCCCTTAGGATAAATGACTAGGAAATTAGATTCTTGGGGCAAAGGCTTTTGTTAAATTTTGGTAAATAAGGTAACAATTTCAACTTCATACCAATAGTGCACAACAGTAATTGTCTCGCCATATCCCTATTACACTGATGGACAAAAAGGATCTGTTTGGAAGATGAACATTTTTTCATTTCTTAATTAGATGTTTTTGTTTTAGGAATATCCTATTGACATCCTTTGCCAATTATATTTATTGTGGTGTTAAATTTTAAAATTGATATTCTATAAACTCTTTGTATGTTAGGAATGTTTTTCCTTCTTTTTCCACGATACGGATTTATTTTCTACTGGTTCATTATTTGTGTGTAGACGATTACAATGTTTAATGTGGTTAATTTCTACCAATTTTTTCTTTTATGGTTTGTTTCATACTTAGAAAAAGTCTTTCTCAGCTCAACATTATGAAGATATTCACCTTCATTTTCTTGTTTTCTTAATGGTTTCATTCTTTACATTTAAATTCTTGATCCATCTGGTACTTCTTTGAGAAGCGACATAGATGTAAAGTAAAGCCTGTCCCCAGCTATTAGTCATTTCTCAGATAATCTTTTTCCCACTGAACAATGATTTGTAACATATAGTTTACAGATTACCACCGAGACTTCTGGAGTCAGACTGCATGGCTTCCACACTTACCAGTAATGGCTCTGGGTAACGCTGTAACATAGATAATAATTGCACGTTATGTTATAGAGGGTTAAATAAGCTAACCTGAAAAAGCGTTCCAGTACTTGAGACCTAAGTGCTCAGCAAATGTGAGCTACTATTATTAAACAGTCATATACACACAGCAGTATATTTCTGGATTCTTTATTCTGTTCACTGATGTATCTCCCACATCTATGTGATGATTGGCAACATTCCATTACCAAACTCATTATCCCATCCAATGGCTCCTCTTAACTCATTTCAACAAAATAGGTCTTATTTCAGTGGCCTTTCTAATCATAATGGGAGCCCGAAAATGTTAACCTCGGGGGTGGGGGTGTAAAACAAACTGTGCTTCACAACGCGGTGAGAATCAAAACCCAAACCAAGGCACTGAACAAACATGGGGAGGGGAGGGTGCTTATTTTTTCTACACTTATTCTGAAAGGCTGAAACCCTACCTTATATCAGGCCTTGGCATATGCTTGATATTCTCAAAGGCTAGTCCCCTTCCAGTTTACAACCTGAAGACACAGTTCAGGGTCACCCCCAGTGGGACCTGAACTTGAGGTCACTACTTGACGAGATTTGGAGTTGCAAGCGCGGGGGCGGGGCCCGCTCCTGGCCCGGCCGTTACCTCGTGGTGAGCTGAGCCGACTCCCCCTTCCTGGGCTAACGCCCCACCTGACGTGGCGGGCGAGAGACTTCGGGACCCATTAAATTTGCACGGTCAGGCACGAAGGCAGGCGGGGTGACGGCAAGGCCACCTCGGAGCTCTCAAGAGACGAAAGTGTGGGAAGCGCCGGAAGAGGGTAGCAGACACGCGGAAACGGGGAAAAAAATCCCCAGAAACGTTGAGTTGAGAGAAGGTGAGGAAGATCGGCTTCCCGCCCAACTACACGAGTCACTTGACTCCTTGAAGCCAGTGGCCGGTCCCGGATTTCCCGTTCCCTCGGGTTCAGCGGATCTCTGCGTGCCCCAAGCGCCCTCTCAGAGCGTTGCCCCGGCCCTGGCGCTCCCGCCGTTGTCCGCCGCTGGTCCCGCCAGGGCTGGCTCGCTAGCTCCTCCCTCTAACAGCTTCCAGCCGCGGCGTCGGTGACGTCATCGTGGGGCGGGACTTCCTGCCTCGCGCGCCCATAGATCCGGGCCTATCGGCCGGAGATCGGCGCCGGGGCTGGCCCCGCACCCCTGTAAAGGCGTGTCCATTGCGGAGCAGCGGGGATTTTCTCCGCTCCTGCCGGCGCCCTCTGATTTCCCCGGGGTCCAGAGCCCGAGGGCCGCTCTCGGCCCTCCACCTGCTCCGCCTCTTTACCCTGCGCTGCGAGCTGCTGCCGGCGGGCTGCTCCAGCACCCGGGGTGTGGGACTGGATCCTTTCGCCCCAATGCCCGGGCGAGAAGAGTTGAGGGAGTGCCGGTGGTTGGAGCTGTGGAGGTGTCCCCCGGCGGCGAGTGCGGCCAGAACAGCGGTTGATAAGTTTTATGTTCTCACTTTGCAAGGCCCTGTGTAAGGCTGGTACGTACTCCCTTTTTATGGGGACGCTCGCTATCTTGTCCGTATTTTGGAATACTCCTTTTGTTGTTGCTCACAACTTGCCTTTGAATTATTCCTTCTTGTAAAGTAATTGGAGCGGTGTTTAAAAAGTAGGCTGTGAGACCTGTTTTGTAGCAAGTGAAATGCCCGTGAAACTCTGGAGCGTTTTGATGCGCTCCAGCGTGGTGTTTGTGTGGCCAGTTTAGTAACTGGCTATACTTGTGGTACCTCCAGTTTAATTTGTGATGAAAAAGCAGTGCTACTATTTTCCTTGATCCTTAACAGTGTAGTTGGCTGTCATTACAGAGATAACGTCTAGAATCTGTAAGTGAATGCTGGGCTTAAGTGGACACTGATAAATCCTTAGTGCTCAGCTTTTGACCATGATAAATGGGCACTTAGCTCTTATAAATGCCCACTTCCAAGTATTTTAAAAGCTTTTGATCACATTAATTGTGATGATGAAGCTATTTCAATAAAATCTCAAGTCTAGGATAACAAGACACTTGTTCTTAATTTCATACATAGGATATAGTCCATAATGTGTTCAGACTGTGAGCACAAAATGCTTGAGTAGATCTGAAACTGAGTAAGTTGTTAAAGCATTGCTTCTGTTACCAAGCAACGTGTAAGTAAACAAGTCTAATATTCAACTAGAACATAATTAAATGTATCCATCCTATAATTATCTGGACTTAGAATTCTCTAAATTCATGGGTTTAGCCTTTAGGTGGGTACAGTTAATACTCACCTTTTGCATTGAGGTTTAAGTTTAAACTCATTTTGTTTAGAATTATTAGAATGCTTTAAATTTCAGTGTCATACAGGACTCTCCAGTGAGTTGCAAATGGATACGAGTTACCCTTTGGTTTTTAGGACAGAGTATGTTGGTATTCCCTTTCAGTATTTTCTTTTATAACCAGATGAAATGTGCAGGCTATATTCAGGAATTTTCTCAAATAATGGAGTAATACCAGTTTAGGGTCACATACGTTGGGAGATTGAAACACTGCCCACAGGTGGTTTTCAAGCCTTGGTTTAGCCAATAAACTCACCCTTTCTCCACTCATTTAACCCTTAATGATACAATTTGCATGGCAAGTAGTTTTGAGAGCATATTTTGAATGCAGTAACCTTTCAAGTATATAAGAAAGTAGGTGAGAACATTTGAGAAACTGTGAGACTGAATGACTTCTTTGAAACCAAGCTATTAGTATTGGGAATTGGAACTTGAAATTTAATATTCTTTACACCTTGCCCTTACTGTATTGCAAAAATCCCTAAACTTCATTTTATCCCCTACCACTTTTTCTTTCCATATGCTGATGCTGAGTAATGAAATATTCAAGTTGGGCAAGATGAGCAGAGAATAAAAATCAAGAATGACTCATGTTGTGTGATAAAATACTTAGTAATCAGATGTCAGCATTTAGTCATGGGAAATTCTAATTCAAGAAGCTTAGAAGAATAAAATTGTAGCAGAAAGATTAGTGACTTGTCAGAATTCTTTTTGTGTGTATGTTTTCTAGGTACTATCTCTGCCTAAAGTAAGTGAGTTTTATTTTTACTTTGTCATACATAATATATTAGGTTCAGTAGGTAATTTTCTCAAATTGTCTAATCTGTGTGCACTTTTAGGGAACGTGTGTATGTATCTGTAAAAACATTTCCAGAAGTACTCTTGCCTGCTGACTAAGTTACATTTCTTAATCTGAACTCCTCAAAATCTCCTTGCACTCTGCCTTTTCAAGTTTATGTTCTTTATAGAAAAGCCATGCTTTGACCGTACTGGTTTCTTCCCTATCCCAAAACCTTCTATGTGCTTCCTCCCTTCCTTACCAGTCTTCATGTCATTCTATTTGGCCTGATTTTTTCTTTTCTTAACTAAAATCTAAATTATACCTTTTCTATAAAGTTCAGCTTCACCATGAATTCTGTAGGGGAGTAAAAATTCTCTACCCTCCTAGCGTCCCTGGCTAGGCCTAAGAATTAAATTGACATAAGACTTTAACAAGAGAAAAGCATTCAAGTTAAAAAAAATGTTTTACGTGTACATGGGGACCTTCATAGGAGAATGAAGACCTGAAGAAGTGACCAGAGCAGAAAGGTTTTATACCTTTCAGGCAAACAATAAATTTGTGAAAAATTGACAAGACAAAGAGGTTTGGGCTACGAGTAGTGTCAACCAAAAAACATCCAGCCCAAGAGAAAGCTTATGAGTTTATTTGAGCCAAGCTGACAACATTCCAAGGGTATGTTATCTTAGATGTAAAAAGACAACAGTCAGGCTCACTTAAGGTGAAGATTGACCTTTGTCAAGGAAGCTACAGGCCAAGGATGTGACTACCGGTCACGACTCACTTTTAGTTAGGAATTTTTGCATTCAGACCATCTTATTTGGTTATTTTTCAGTCTACTGAGCTTGTCAGGTTTAATATGTGGCCCCTTTTCCGTCCACAGTAGTAAATTGTAGAGAAGGGACAAGGAAGGTAAGTGTTAGTTTAACAAGATTTGTACAGATTTCTGGGTTTTGATTCCCCATCTGTGGTGTTAAGATGTCTTCTTTCTTACAGGGAGGGCACCTTTCACATGGGAGTTTTATCTCCTGCCTTCAGGAAGAAAAAGGAGGGTCAGAGTGTGTCCCTCTTGAACCTGCTGTTTTTGAAGTGCTTTTAATGCAAAATAATGAATATACCAAAGTGGTATATTTTGGGTGACATGTTCTGAACTCCTTCAACTCCAAAATTCTATAGTATGTATTTATCAGTCATACTCACTTGATGCTTATACTTTATATTGTGTATTGTTTTATCATTTCTATGTATGTCTTAACCTTCCTAACTAGATGGTAAGCTCCTTAAAAGCAGACAGATCTCAATGAGATGCAGCCTTAGTTTCTTTCAAATAGAAGTTGCTGGATAAATATTTCTTAGAGTTGAGGAGTGTACATTTCTACTTTTTTTTTTTTATCTGCCCTTCCCATAGTGTAGTGGAAGTAAAAGAAAATCTTAGAGTACCTGAGGGAGAAAGGGCAACTGTAAACCATAAGAAAGGGAATTAAAGAGAGGAAATTCATTGTAATCAGAACGAAACGGTTTGGTTCTTAGAAAGTGTGACTATTTGAGAATTTTTCATGACAATAGTAGTAGTAAGGACTCCCTGAGGAAAACTGGCAGTATTCCCATATGAGTTTGGGGAATTTGGTCAATTTCCTGGTTCCTCCTTAGGAGTATCTCAGTTTTAAAAATACTTCCACCCTCTTTCTCCTCCCTCTCCCACTCCCTCTGCGTTTTCATCCCTCTCTATCTCCCATTTTACATCTTTGCATTTTACTTTTTACATGGTCAATGCTTAATTTATGAAATTATGTCAGTACTTTAATTTGGCCTTCATAAATTAGTAATTCTCTTCAGTTTTATGTTTTTCCATCAGGACTGCCTCTCTGGGTCATGGAGCGATCACAGACTGTAGGCTAGCACTACTTTTTTAGATTAATTGAGATATAATTCAGGAAGAAAGAAATTAAGACAGGAAGTCCTCAGTTATTTGCTTTCTGTATATTGTAACTTCAAATTGCTTTTGGATTAAAATTCATAGAGTTAGGAGGAACCTAAACCTTTTGGAAAACACTTATCACCCTGAAAGTATATCTTTAAATAAATTCTAGGTAATTTTTATAGTCTTGTAAATATTGTATCTGAAGTTTATAACAAAGAGTTACTTCTGTTAAAAGTATAAAAAAGCGGAGTCTCAGTACTTTTAGAAATCTTGATTTGATTCCCTAGTTTCTTAGTGAGCTTCTGCATTGTTGCCCAGTAACAAACTGCAGTATAATAACAGCAACCACTAAAAACATTAGCACTGGGCTACAGGGATTTTCCTGATAAAGTTGCAGTGCCTGTCTCTAGTGTTCGCATTTAAAATCTGTCTTTCTCAACTGACTCACATTTTGGTTTGAGGCAGACATTTGAGGTATTGTTAGAGGGCATGAATATAATTAAGTATATTTTTTTGGAGTGTGACAAATTATAACTTGCACATTGATTTTCACAGAGGGATGCATGATAAGTATATGTTGAAATTATAGTGTATGTGAAGGACATGTGAAAAGATAGTTCAATTAAAGATCAGTCTATTCTGGGCAGAAAACCTATTAAGTAATAATTAACGTCACAGCTCTCCACAAGTGATTTATGTAGCCAGCCAGAGCTAGGGTGGATGAAGTTAAAAAGGTTCTTTAAAGAAATTTTTTATATTACTTCTGGAGGTTCTTGGAAAGCTTAGATCAGTGAGCATTAATTGATAGGCATCATGATTTTGCAGGAAGAGAATCATGGTTCAGGAGACCAAGACTTGACTGAGTTAGTCATTTAACCTTTCTTGACCTATTTTCTCATTTGAAAAAATAAATTCTGGAAGGTTTCTTTCAGAAATATATGCTTCCAATTTAAAGCAAATTTTATTTCTCTTGTTCATTGGTTTAGTCAGTATTTGAGTGCCTGTTTTGTGGCTTGCACTATGACAGGTACTAGGACTTGGGACAAGTGTCCGAAGTGGCGACAGTCCTGAGTGGCTAAGCCCTTAACCTGCAGGGTCTGCACTAATTCTGGGTAGTGTTGAAATTAAATTTTAGGCACTCAGTTGGTGTACGGAGAGCTGGAGACTGGAGTGGTGTTAGGAAAACATGCACACATTTGGTATTAGAAGTGTTGTGAGTAAAAACAGTTCAGAATTTGTTTTTAACCTTTTAATAAACTAAAATGTTTTCGAAAAGTAGGAGGGTTTCAATTTCTCCACATCCTCGTCAGTACTTGGATAGCATCTGTCTTTATTTGTTTATTTTTAAAGATTTTATTGGGGAATCGGGGAAGGGGAACAGACAAGTTGCTGTCCTTTTGTTCTTCAGTCTAGTTGTGGAGGACGTTGCTTCACTAGCTCATGTTGGTATTATCATTGTGCTCTTCCCAGGTGAGGCAGTCACTCGCCAGCCACTGGACAGTGGCTCACGGCAGCTCACGAAAGCTCACGCCTACTTTGCCCACTGCAACCCACTCCGTCAGCAGCGACTTACGGCAGCCCAGCTCCAGGGCGAGCTGTTGTTTACCATCTTAGCTGTAGAAGGCGCAGCGTCAGTGTCACTGGCCCTCATGTGGGATCCGAACCGGGACCCTGCTGCTCAGAGCTGGCACTCCTAAGCCAACTCTTTTTTTTTTTTTTTTTTAAAGCTGAGCCATCCTGCTACCTGTTGGCAGCTCAGCGGCTGCTCAGCTCGGGCTGGACTCGAACCGCTGTTGCTCAGAGCTCAAACTCTTGAGCGAGCTCTTAACCAACTGAGCCACTCGGCCCGCCCTTCCTAAGCGAACTCTTAACCAACGCACCACTTGACCAGCCCCGCATCTGTCTCTTTTTATTATAGCCATTCCCCTGGGTGTATAGTAGTATCTCATTGTGATCTTAATTTGCATTTCACTAAACACAAATGATGTTGAGCTTTTCCTGTGCTTATTAGCCATGTATAAGTCTTTGATGGAATGTCTACCCAAATCTTTTGCCCATGTTTTAGCTGGGTTTTTTTGGTCTTATCGAGTTGTTTTGGATAAAAGTTATTGGAGAGATATTTACAAAGATTTTCTCCTAGTCTGTGGCTTGTTTTCTTATTCTTTATGGTGTCTTTGAAGTGCAGAAGTTTTTAATGAAGTCTTATTTATCATTTTTTTAATTTTTTGGCTTATGTCCTGTTTAAGGACTTTTTGCCTGATCCAAAGTCACAAAGATTTTCTTCAGCGTTTTCTTTTAGCTTCTTTATTTAGATCTAGGGTTCATGTTGAATTAACGTTGTGTATGGTATAAGGTAAGGTTGACATTCTTTTATTTCTCAAATGGATGCTAACTTGTCCTAGCACCATTTGTTAAAAAGGCTGTTTTCCCCTGAATTGTACTGGCACCTTTGTAAAAAATGCCTGTTGCCTATAATGTAAGGATTTATTTCTAGGGCCTTAATTCTGTTCCATCCATATATATCCCATCTTTACTCCAATACCACACTATCTTGATTACTGTGTGTTTAGTACATTTCAAAATGGATAGTATAAATTCTCTTAACTTTTTCAAAAATGGTTCTAGATCTTTTCTATTTACATATAAAGTTTAGGATTCGTTTGTCAATTTCTACAAAACAAAACATTTGCTGGGATTTAATAGGACTTGCATTGAATCCATAGATCAATGTGGTAAGAACTGCTAACTTAAAAATTGAGTCTTTCAACCCATGAATTTGTAATAGATGCCCTTTACTAGGTTTTAGCAAGTTCCCCCTGTTCCTAGTTTGTTGAGAGTTTTTAATCATGAATGGGTGTTGGATTTTGTCAGATTTTTTCACCCTACATCCAATGACATGATCATATGTTTTTTATCTTTTATTCTGTTAATAAGGTATATTAATGGATTTTCAGAGGTTAAGGCACCCTACTATTGCTGGGATAAATTTCACTGAGTCATGCTGTATAATCTTTTTATATATGATGCTGCATTTGGTTTTCCAACATTTTTAAAGGAATTTTGTGTCTATGTTCATGAGAAATATTACAGTCATGTGCTGCTTAACGACTGGGATACTTTCTGAGAACTGCATTGTTAAGCGATTTTGTCATTTTGTGAACATCATAGAGGGTGCTTACACAAACCTAGATGGTGTAGCCTACACACCTGGGCTATATGGGATAGCCTATTGCTCCTGGGCTACAGACCTGTACAGCATGTTACTGTAGGCAATTGTAACTCAATGGTAAGCATTTGTTTATGTAAACATATCTAAACATAAGAAAGGTACAGTAAAAACATGGTATAGAATAAAAAATGGTACACCAGGACAGGGCACTTACCATGAATGAAGCTTGCAGGATGAAAAGCTGCTTGGGGTGAGTCAGTGAGTGAGTAATGAGTGAATGTGAAGGCCTAGGACATTACTGTACATTAGTAGACTTTATAAAGACTGTTCACTTCGGCTACACTAAATTTATAAAACAATACAAGATCAAATCAAGCACAAAGAAAATGATGCAATTAAGGGATTCAGTAAACACAAGGTATGAGGCTGCTGCCAGTGTAACAGCATACTGTTTAACAGCAAACTTTTTTTTTTAATAAGTAGAAGGAGCACACTTGAAAATAATGATAAAAAGTATAGTATAGTAATACGTAAACCAGTAACAGTAATTTATTATTATGTATTGTACATAATTGTATATACTATACTTTTGTACAACTGGCAACGCAGTAGGTTAGTTTACACAAGCATCACCACAAACACATGAATAATGCATTGTGCTATGATATTATGATGGCTACAACATCAGTAGGTGATAGGTATTGTCCAGCTCCATAATAATATTATGGGACCACAGTCATATATGTGTACATCATTGATTGAAATGTTGTGTGATGCATAACTGTAATCTTTCGGTTTCTTTTCACATGATGCTTTTGTCTAGCTTTGGTATAATAGCAATACTGGCCTCATAGAAAGAGATACATGGTGTTTCCCCCTTTACTTTTTCTGAAATAGTTCCCAAAGAATTGCTATTACTTCTGTAACTATTTGATAGCATTCATCAGTGAAGCTTTGTGTGGCTGGGCATTTCTTTGTGGGAAGATTTTTAATAACTAACTTAATTTTCTCATTACAGTTCTCAGGTTTTCTATTTTTTTATTGAGTTTTGATAACTTATATGTTTTTAGGAATTAGTCCATTTCATGTACATTGTCTAATTTGTTGACATAAAGTTCATATTTTTAAATGTGATGTGTTGTTTTTGTTTTTATTCAATTGAAAATATATTTTAAAAATTTTCCTTGTTACTTCTTTGATCCATGGTTTAGAGTTGTATTGAATTTACCAATATTTGGAGTGTTCCCAGATTTCTTTCTGATGTAGATTTCTAATTCCATTGTGATCAGATAACATACTTTTAATGATTCCAGGGTTTTTTAATTTACTGAGATTTGTTTTGTGGCCTAGCATAGGGTGTATCGTGGAGAATGTTCCATGTGTGTTTGAAAAGAATGTGTATTCTGCAGTTTTGGGTGGAGTGTTCTGTTACGTCAAGTTCATTGATAGTTTTGGTCAAGTCCTCCATTTCCTTGTAGAATTTCTACCTTGTTCTATCGAACATTGCACTCTACAACTATTTTTGTTGAATTGTCTATTTCTCTTATTTCCATTTTTTGCTTCATGTATTTTGAGGTTCTGTTAGATTCATATAAACTTAAAATTGTTATATCTTCCTGATGTAGTGACCCTTTGTCATTATGAAATATCCTTCTGTGTCTTTAGTAATATTTCTTGTCTTAAAGTCTATTTTGTCTTCTTGGTACTATAGCTTACTCTAGTTTTCTTATGGTTACTGTTTTTGTGGTCTGTTGTTTTTCTACTCCTTTAGTTTTTAACATTTCTATGTATTCAAATCTAAGATGTATCATTTGTAGACAGCATGTAGTTGGGTCTTGTTTTTCTTTTGAATCCAGTCTTAATGTCTCTGCCTTTTGTTTTGTTTTTTGTGTTTTTTTTAAAAGATTTTTATTGGGGAATTGGGGGATTGGAACAGCACTGGGGAATTGGGGAAGGGGAACAGACAAGTTGCTGTCGTTTTGTTCTTCAGTCTAGTTGTGGAGGACGTTGCTTCATTGGCCCAAGTTGGCAGCATCATTGCGCTCTTCCCGGGCGACGCAGATCAGTCGCCGGCTTCTGGACGGCCACTCACTGCGGCTGCTGGCCGCTCACGCTGGCTGCTGGCTACATACGGTAGCCCATGGCAACCCACTGCAGCAGGGGCTGCAGCCTACGCGGTCACCGGCGACTCACTGCAGCCCAGCTCCAGGTTGAGCTGTTGTTCAGCATCTTAGCTGTAGAGGGCAGTGTCACTGTCCCTCATATGTGGGATCCGAACCGGGGCGCTCTGGCGTCCCAAGCCAGCTCTTAACCACGCGCCACTCGGCCGGCCCTTCTCTGCCTTTTGAATGGGGATCTTTAGTCCATTCACATTCAACATAATTGTTGGATTTACATTTGCTATTTTATTTATTTTCTATTTGTCTTATTTTTTCCTCTGTTCCTCCTCTACTGGCTTTTTGTTTTCAATATTTTTTAGTGTACCATTTTAATTCTTCTGTTGATTTCTTTTACTATATATGTTATTTTCATATGTTGCTCTAGGGATTGTAATGTGCATTTTAATTTATTACAGTTGCCTTCAGAATAATAGTAAATTAATTCTGATAAATCATAGAAACTTTGTTCTAATATATCTTTTTCTTCTTTTTTTGTGTTTTGCCATATATATTATAGCTATACATATCATAAACCCAACAACACAGTACTGTAATTATTGCTTTATACAGTCTTGTTTCTTTAAAAGAAGTGAAGAAAAGAAATGAGAACAATTATATTTTTAGAGTTTTTGTATTTACTTATATAATTACAATTTATGGCATGCTTTATTTCTTACTGTGAATTTGTTTCTTTCTATTGTGACTTTTCTTTAACTAGAAGGTCTCTTCCTTTAGTATTTCTAATAATGCATTTCTCACAGCAACAAAGTCTTTGTCTTTATTTGGAAATGTATTTATTTCACTAATATTTTGTTTTTTTTTAAAGATTTTGGGGAATTGGGGGAGGGGGAACAGCATTGGGGAATCAGGGAAGGGGAACAGACAAGTTGCTGTTCCGTTTGTTCTTTAGTCTAGTTGTGGAGGACGTCTCTTCACTGGCCTATGTTGGTATTATCATTGTGCTCTTCCCGGCTGAGACAGTTGCTCGCCGGCCATTGGACAGCTGCTCATGGTGGCTCATGGCCACTCACGCTGGCTGCTGGCCACTCACGGTAGCTCACAGCAGCCCACTGCAGCCCAACTGCAGCTTACGCCATCGCTGGCGACTCACAGCCACCCAGCTCCAATTTAAGCTGTTGTTCACCATTTTAGCTGTAGAGGGCGAGCATCACTTGTCCTCATGTGGGATCCGAACCCGGGCCCTGCTGCTCAGAGCTGGCACTCCCAAGCCGACTCTTAACCAGCAGCCACTCGGCTGGCCCTCACTATAATTTTTGAAGGACAATTTTGCTGAATATAGAATTCTTAGTTGAGAACTTTTTGTTTGTTTAAATTCCATGGTTTTTTTCCTGGCCTCATTGTTCTGATGAGATGCCAGCTATTAATCATATCATTCTCTTGTATGTGATGAGTCAGTTTTCTTTTGTTGTTTAAAGATTTTTTTTTTCTTTATCAACAGTTTGACAATGGTGTATCTTAGTGTTGATTTTTTTATGTTGGCTTTGCTGGGCTTCTTGGGTAGATAATGTTTTTCATTAAATTTGAGACTTTTCAGCAATTATTTTTTCAATTTTTCCCTGCTGGGCCTCTCTTTTCTTCTAGAAATCTCATTGCATGTGTGTTGATTTATATTGTCCCATAGATCTCTGAAGTTTTGTTCATTTCTCTTCAATCATTTTTTTCTCTGTTCTTCAGACTGGATACTTTCCATTGATCTATCTGCAAGTGCATTGCTTCTGCCTTTTGTCATCTCAAGTCTGCTATTGAGTTCCTCTAGTGAGGTTTTTATTTCAATAGCTATACTTTTCAACTTCAGATTTTCCATTTTTAAAAACAATTTTTATTTCCTGTTGAGGTTTTCATTCCTTTGCGTCATTATCAGTATACTTTCATTGAATTCTTTAAATATGGTTTCCTTTAACTTTTTGAATATGTTTATTATATGGTAGTCCTCCCTTATCCACAGGGAATATGGTCCAAGACCTCTAGTGGATGCCTGAAACTTTAGATAGAAGTGAACCCTACATATACAGTAATACCTTGGTTTGCAAGCATAATTCGTTCCGGAAACAAACTACTCATATTGCAAGACATTGCTCGTTTACCAAGTTAAAATGTATTAGCAGTGTTTGCTCATCTTGTGGAACACTTGCAAACTAAGTTAATTGCAATCCAAGGTTTTACTGTACTATGTTTTTTCCTATACATATCTACTTGTGATAAAGCTTAATTTATAAATTAGACACAGTAGGAGATTCATAATAACTAATAATAAAATCGAAAAATTATAACAATATATTGTAATAAAAGTTCGTGAATGTGGTCTCAAAATATCTTATTGTATATACAACATGGATATGCTGGGCAAAGGGATGATTCACTTCTCAGGTGGGATGGGGCAGGATGGTGTGAAATTTCACACTAGTGCAATGTAAACTTATTGTTTATTTCTGGAATTTTTCATTTAATATTTTTGAACAGTAGTTGACGATAGGTAACTGAAACTGGAAAGTTAAATCACCAATAAGGCAGAACGACTGTCGTTCCTTTGAAGTTTTTGTCAAATCCAATAGCTGGACCTTCAGAGACAGTTGGTGTTTGCTGTTTTGATTCCTGAGAATGGGTCACACTTTGTTTTTTGTTTTTGTCTTGTTTTATTTTGGTTGTTACAAGTTTTTGTTGAACATTGGACGTTTTACATAGTATTTTGAAGCAACTCTGTACTTTGATTTTTCTCTTTAAGGTTGATATTGTTGTTTTGTTTGTTTGTTTGTGTAGTAAGTTGCCTGGTTTATATTTGTGAAGTCTGTTTCCTCTACATTGTGTGGTTCCTGATGTCTCTACTGTTTTTATTTCTTTGTTTTTAAACCTGGCTTCCTGTGTCTGAATAGCTTAGTGTTCGACCAAGGATTGGTCAGAGGTTGTGTTCAGATAGCTTGAACTAGATAGCTAATACTGCTGATGAATCAGTGTGAGGGAGTGCATTCAAACACACATCACTTTCAAGCCTTCCCTGGGTTTTACTTCTACCAGTTTTTCTTGTGTGTCTTCTGTGCATGCGTGTTTAGCTCTGTTGGTCAAGGATGTATTAGTGGCCTGGTCCTGCTGCAGTCTCTGGTGCATTCATTTATAGTCTTTGTTTAATCTGGGCTACTGAATAATTTATCAGCCCCCTATGGCTGTCTCACCTCCCAGAACTCCTGTGACATCCCCAGCTAGTCTGCCAGTTTGTTGCTTGCCACAGAGAGTCCTGTAACCTCAAGCTAAATCAGAGATCTCCACTTAAACTGACAATGCACCACATCAACAGGTTACGCTTAAGTAGTGGTGGTGAAACTGTTGTTTTCACACTGTGCCCCACCCTTGTTAAAGTCATACACTGACAGGTGGGGAGAGATGGGAACAGCCAAAGGTAAGAATGCTTGTAGACTCCTGTTCTTACCCAGAGTTCATTTGTTTTCGTGAATAAATACCTCTCAGTCTGTTGAATGCCTTCGATTGAATTCCAGAGCACTGAAATGGTTTTTTTGGCTGTTTTGTGGAGAGAATTTGTTGACTTGCTTATGGAATGGGGAGGTCTGGTTTTTGGTTTATATGTGGAATTTCTCTCTTGGGATAAAACTTGTCCCATATTTTATATTACTTTTAATCCTTTGTATAAAGTTAGACATTTACTAGTCCCTCCAAATATACTTTTCCGATTTTCCTCAAGGTTCAAATTATAAGGTGTTTGGGGTTAGGAAATCCTAAGCTCTGGGATTTCTTGCTTTCCCTGTCCTTTTGGTAAGTGGAAGAAAGTGCTTACAATTAATTCAACAAGTGTTTATTGACCGGACATGTTCCAGCTGTTGTGCAGTTTTGGGGGTATAAAATGACGAATACATAATCTCTGATCTCAAGGATATTGGCATACAAATAGTGATTATAATATGGTGAAGGTAATACATTGAAATGGATGAATATATGGCATTGTAGAAGAGCTCGCAAGGACACTCAACTCAGAATGGATTGGGGGGGGGGAGCGGGGGAGAATAAAGGAAGCATCCAGGGAAGACTTTCAGAATGAAGTAATAACTGAATTGATCATAAAAATGAGTGAAGGTTGAGATTAGAAGATTGCATTAGTAAGAGGGGTTAACATGAGGTAAAAGTATAGTGTTCAATGAACTACAAGTAGTTCAGTGTTGTTAGGGCATAAGTACATATCAGGGAGTTTTGAGAGATGAGAATGGAAGGGTAGAGAGGGTCCAGATTGTGAAGGGTTTTGTATGCTATGTTAAGCTTGGATTAACCTTTACTGGGCAGTTCTTCAAAACTGTAAGTGGGAAGTACTTCAGGATTCTGCAAAGTTTGACTGGAGTTTTGTTTAACTATATGTCTTCAACTTCCAAAAGCCACAATAAAAGATACATATATGCAAAAGTGCTATAAGCCAGATTTTAAAACTAGAGACCACCAACCAACATATTAACTGATATGGAATTAAAGATTTGATATGTATCTTTAAAATAAAATCTTAGGATTTAAAATTTTTATTAATATGCATGACATACTCTGTTCTAAATGTTGGGATTCTAGAAGATTTGAAAAAGAAGCTCAATTACTAGAATTGTTTGTAGACTATTGTATGTAAAAGGGAGTTGACAAGAGAATTTTAAGTGGTATCATAGATTTAGTAATTTTGGAGAGTATGGATTTGAGGCTGACAAGAGCCAAATATTTTTTAGTATATTTTAAAATATTTATTGCATAAACTCGAAGGGAATGGAATTTGAGGACTTCTGGGTTATTTTCTGAAGTGGAGGCTTGAACGTCAACTCTCTCTTTTACATTTATACGTTACCTGATGTGAAAAGGGGAGGCATTTTCCCTCTCCTTTAGTCTTCAAGTGGACTTTGGGTTCCTCCACTTTTTTTTTCCAATGACATTTTCCCTCTAATTATTAAAAAAAAAATCTATGTTTGTTGTAAAATAAATACAGGAAATATACAAACAATCACACCTGTCCTTCAGAGATGTTACTTATTAATAGTTTAGTGTCTATCCTTTCTGTGTTTTTTTCTATGTATAGTCTTGTAAGTATGCTTTTTACAAAATACGGATTATATAACCTAGAGTATTTTATAATCTGCTTTTTCAACTTATTTAACAAACATTTCCCAATGTTATTATATATTCTTGCATAACATTTTTAAAAGAAAAATTTAACTGCGGAATCAGCTGGGTCTAGAGTTTTCTTTTAGGAAAGTTTTTTCCCTAAAGTTTATGTTTATTTTTAAAAACAGCTTTATTGAATATAATTGCTAAGTAACAAACTGTACATTTAAAATAAACAATTTAAGTTTTGATATATGTATATACCTGTAAAACTGTCACTGCAACAAAGGTGTTAAATATTAATATATCCATCACCGCCAAAAGTTTTCTCATGCGCCTGCGTGATCCTTCCCCATCCCCTGCCAACTGGCTCACTCTTTCCCATTCCCAGGCAACCACTGATCTGCTTTTTGTCACTATGATTAGTTTCCATTTCCTAGAATGTTATATAAATTGAGTCATATAACGTGTACCCTTTTTTGGTCTAGATTTTTTTCACTCAGCATAATTATTTTGAGATTCATCCATGTTAATGCATTTCTTTTTATTGCTGAATAGTTTTCTATTGTGTGGATATATCACAATTGTTTTTCCATTCACCTCTTGATGGACCTGCGTTGGAGTCTCACAAATAAAGCTGCTATGAGCATTTGTATAAAGTCTTTGTGTGGACATATATGCTTTCATTTCTGTTAAGTAAATACCTATAAATGAAATGGCTGAATTATATGGTAAGTATATGACTAATTTTTAAAAACTACCAAAGTGTTTTCCATATGATTTTTTTATTTTGCATTTCTACCGGTAGTTTCTGACAGTTTCAGTTTCCCTCCATGCTAGTCAATACTTGGTATGGTCAGCCTTTAAAATTTTAGCCTTCCTAATAGGTGTATAATAGTATTGCATTGTGTTTTTTTGTTTGTTTGTTTTTTGTTTTTCTTGTTAGTTTCAGTTATGCAATAGTTATCCTTTTCACCCTTCGCACAGAAACAACCCCCCTCTCCCCCATGTATTACCCTCCCATCCCCGATATCATGCTTATCTATTACAATTCCGTTGACTCCATTCCCACCCTCTACTCCACGTCCCGTGACTATATGTATATATAATTATAGTTGACATATATTATTATTCAACATCAGCTTCAGAAATACAGTGTGGTGGTCAGGCCTCTACACCGACTATGAAGTGGTCTCTCTAACAAGACATGAGTCCATCTGGCCCCCTAAAAAATATTTACAACATTATTGATTATATTCCCCAGACTGTCTTTTCTATCCCT
>NW_017731692.1:740433-774531 GCF_001890085.2 Hipposideros armiger
TTCTTGCTTCCATTGTCTTAGACTAACTGCCCGTATATGCCTGGATTTAGTTCTGGGCTCTCTATTCTGTTCCATTGACCTATGTGCCTGTTTTTATGCCAATACCATACTGTTTTGATTACTGTGGCCTTGTAGTACGTTCTAATGTCTGGAAGTGTGATCCCCCCGACTTTGTTCTTATTTCTCAGGATTGCTGTGGCTATTCGGGGTCTTTTTTGGTTCCATATAAATTTAAGGATTATATTTTCTATTTCTGTGAAAAATGCCCTAGATAGTTTGATAGGAATTGCATTGAATCTGTATATTGCTTTAGGCAATATGGACAATTTATATTAATTTTTCCTATCCATGAGCATGGAAGGTTTTTCCATTTGTTTGTATATTCTTTTATGTCTTTCTTCAGTGTCTTATAGTTTTCAGAGTACAGGTCTTTTACTTCTTTGGTTAAATTTATTCCTAAGTATTTTATAGTTCTTGAAGCAATTGTAAACGGAATTGTTTTCTTAATTTCTTCTTCCGATAGTTCATTATTGGTGTATACAAATGCATGCATTGTGTTTTTGTTTTGTTTTTTTAAGATTTTTATTGGGGAATTGGGGGAAGGGGAACAGACAAGTTGCTGTCCTTTTGTTGTTCTTCAGTCTAGTTGTGGAGGACGTCGCTTCGCTGGCCCAAGTTGGCACCATCATTGTGCTCTTCCTGGGTGAGGCAGATCAGTCACCGGCTTCTGGACGGCTGCCCACAGCGGCTGCTGGCCGCTCCCGCTGGCTGCTGGCCGCTCCCGCTGGCTGCTGGCTACATGCGGTAGCCCATGGCAACCCACTGCAGCAGGGGCTGCAGCCTACACCGTCGCCAGCGACTCACGGCAGCCCAGCTCCAGGTTGAGCTGTTGTTCAGCATCTTAGCTGTAGAGGGCAGTGTCACTGGCCCTCACATATGGGATCCGAACCAGGGCTCTCTGGCATCCCAAGCCAGCTCTTAACCATTGTGCCACTCGGCAGGCCTGCATGCATTGTGTTTTTAATTTGCACTTCACAAATGACTGATACTCACAAATGTGAATGATATTTCACTTCTTTTCAAGTCTTTATTTAACCACCCATGTATCTTCTTCAGTGATATGTCTTCAAATCTTTTGCCCATTTTTCATTGTTTTGTTAAATTGTTTGTTTCCTTATTTAGTTTTGAGAATTCTTTGTTTTTTGGATGCAAGTTCCTTATCAGTATATGATTTGTAAATTTTTCCTTCACTGTTGCTTATTTTTTCATTTGTGTTACAATGTTTTTTAAATAACCTGTTTTTAATTTTGATGTTTAGTTTGTCATTTTTTTTCTTTTGTGGAATATACTTTTGGTGTTACAGCTAACAAATATTTACCTAACCCATGATCACAATGATTTTCCCCTATGTTTTCTTCTAAGAGTTTTACAGTTCTGTGTTTTGTGTTTATGTATACATTTTAGTCAATTTTTGTGTATGGTGTGAGGTACAATGAGGTACAACTTGAAGTTCTTTTTTTTTTGCATATGGATGGGCGGTTGGTTTCCCAGGACCATTCGTTGAAAAGGTTATCCTTTCTCCATTGAATTGACTTTTTTTTTGTCAAAAATCAATTAACCATATGTGTTTGTGTCTGCTTTTGAAACTCCACTCTCTTTTTAATGGATTTGTGTTTCTGTCTTGACACTTAATGCCACACTGTTTTATTTCTGTAGCATTTTAATAAATCATGAAATCAGGCAGTGCAAGTTCTTTAACTTTGTTCTTTTTCAAAGTTGTTTTGGCTAGTCCCAGTCCTTCATGTTTCCACATAAATTTTAGAATCAGCTTGTTAATTTCTATTAAAAAGTCTACTGGGATTTCCAATGGCATTGTATTCAATTTGGGACAAGTTAATATTTTAACAATATTGAGTAATTTAATCCATGAATATGGTATATCTTGCTATTAAACATGCTTTTTTAATTGCCCCTTCTCCCATTATAAATAGCACTATGATGTAAGCACCATGAAGGTGGGGATCTAATTCTGTCTTCTATTTTTAACTGGCCCATTGGATGTGCTCCATATCTATTGAATGATAAATGAAGAAGATCCCTGAACACAAATATTTGTGCACTTCTCTGATTAGCTTCTTAGGATTTATTCTTGTATGTGGAAATGCTAGGTCAAATGATATGTTCATTTTTAAGGCCTTTGATGATCAGACTAGACTGTCTCCTGAAATTTTTTTTTTCAGGCAGAAATATCTTGATAACGATCATAAGGCATACATAACTGATTAGCGAACAGTGTTCCTGGTGACATCTTTCCCTAAGCTTTCTCTGAAATTACATCATAAGCTGTGGGAATGTAGGATTCCTATCACAAAATTTGTGGACCACTTTTCTGTCATTAAGTAGGTTTACTGGAACTGGAGCTATGGAAATGACCAGAAAAGTAGAAGGTTGTAGTTTTTCCTTTGAGGAACTCATAGTGTCTTTGGAAAGATAGTTTACATAGTTATAAGGCACAAGAGGAGGAAAAATACAGATGTGATAGAATATAGAATAAATATCCTGACACAAGCACAAGGAAGGCAGAAACCTATGGAGCAGAAAAAGGGCAGAAGGTATTCTTTATGTTCACTTTTAGAGTAACTGTAAACTCTGAAAATAGTTTTATGATTGTTCAGGCTGTAGGGTTAAGATTTGACTCTGATCTTGATTTGTGGGTTAATTGAAAAGATTTAAGAAGGTATTTCAATTTGACATAACTACGTAAAGTTGTGAAGGCAAGAATAAGCAACATATGTCTGAGGAACTGTAAAGCAAATGTAATTGACTTCAGCAAAGGGGCCCTGTGGGGCAGGAAAATGAAATGTTTGCATTTGTACAGGGAGTTGGCTAATTCAGGGATTTGAGTTTGGCTGAGTTTAGAATTGATCCAGTAAACAATAGGAAGGATTACAACTGGAGTCACAGTGATGAAAACTGTACGGAAAGCATTGTCTTGGTAGATATTTATAGGATATGTAAGGATGAGGAAAGACCAAAATCTGGGACACTGTTTAGAGAGTTCTGTTAAAACCAACCAAGTATAAAATATTGGAGGCTTTGCACTAGAGGGTGATGGCCTAGAAATGGAGAAGAATGGTTAAAATAAGAAGACAGATGAAGAAGAATCATCAGGATTAATAATTTATTACTAATAGGAGTTGCGGAATGAGTTGTGTGATAAGAAATAAGGGGAAGATAGTCGTAATTGATTTTGTTGTTTTTATTTAATAAGAAGGCAGATAGAAAGTTTGAAGCTAATGAGCTTAATTCTTGTGTTGAGCTTCCTTTGTAGATAGATGGGACATGTAAGTTGAATGTGAGTTATGAGTTGGGAGAGAGGTTAGGAATGGGGGTGTAAATTTGAGTGTCATTCAAATGTAATGAATGAAACTATGAGAGAAGTGTCAACCTATGGTTGTTGGCATCAATTCAACACCAACAGGAATCCCCAGTTTGGAGTGTGGTGAGGAAAGAAACTTGATTCAGTGCAAACAGCTCAATTGTGATACAGCATGGCTGTGAGAACTCAACAGTGTTACAGCTCAATTATGAAGTAATATGCTTGCAAGGTGGTCTTGGGGCCAGGCCCCTCTCTGGCTAGCGGCTCTACTCTGCCTCATGCTGGTCTGCTCTGCTTTGCTCCAGAGACATCTTCCATGTTTTATCTTAGGTGTTTTATTAATAACTCCAGCTGGGGAAATACAGCCTTCTGTCTTCAGTGGAAAGGAAAGTGTGCATCCCAAGCCAGAGGGGAGCTGATTTATATAGACAGAAATCCCCACCCATGGTCCCTGATTGGTTTCATGCAAATGAGGACTTGAAAATGGCTGTAGTTTGATTGGTCCAAAAGGCACTGTCTTGATTAGTCAGAATGGAGTCTGTCTGATTGGTTGGTGAAGATGCTGATGGGGATATAGCTGTGCAGCTCCAATTGGATGGGGAAACCCTCAGTTCTCTTGGTTGAAATACTATTCTAGGAACTCCTTTATGAGGACTGCTCAGACCCCAGGAACACAGTGCTGGCAGGCAGGCAGCTTATTGTACACTTCTCCCTAACCTGTGGTTTGTGTGAGAGGCCCCTGTATAGAAATGGCTGCTGGGATCTGTTTTTTAAAATTTGAGCCCAGTTAGCCACCAGGTGCCCTTCGTAGTTGGTATCTTTTTTCTCAGGGTCCACTGAGGTAACTTGACTTTTCTTACAGAGGTGGAGCCAGTGGACCAGAGATTTCTTAGTAGGAGAAAGGGAACAAGTAAGAAAGAGTGAGAAGGGTTAGTGAAACGGGATGATCCTAGTGTAAATCCTAAGAGGGAAGAATTTTCAAAGAGATTCATAAAGGTGATTGTGTGCAAACTTCATCATTCACTTTACGTTCATTGATGTTTAATATAGTTTAGTAAACATAGTAAACTCCCAATGAAAGATAATTCCAAATTATTCTCTTAATTATTGGATTAAACCAAGCTTGAAATATTTTAAATGGTACAGTTTTTCCCGTTACCCTAAAGTAGAGTGTTTTCTATGAAACCTTTCGTAAGATGAAATGGCTTAAAGTGAAGAAGCAATCACCTTAAGACACATCTTGCTAACGGATGCCCAAAATAAATCCAGGTAAAGCACAGATGCTCACAGACACAGTTCACAGCTATGGCGGCTTGATGCTGAGTGTGGTTCCCAGGGAAGGAGCTGGGCCACTCGCTGCTTGGGGTGCGTGTTGTCTCTACAATGGCTGCAATACAAACGCTGTTTTCACTTTTTGCCTTTTTTTGTAAAGTGAAAATCCTCTTCGGATTCTTTCAGTTAGAGAAAACAGGTACTAATGTTGGTGTTTCATAAAAGCAAAGTGGTGTAAAGTGAGCTTTCGCAAAGCAGAGGATACCTGTATTATCTATTTTTTAATTGGTAAGAAAGGAATAATAATGTTAATTGTAAACCATGTGTCAGTATTCTTAGGTAAAGGGATTGCCAATATTATAAATTTTGCCACAGATGATAAAAGTAGTTTGTTTTTTTTTGCATCATTTAAAAAGACATCATTTTAGCTTAGGTAAACGTAGTCGTGTAATTCTTTATACTTACAATTTGGAAGGTGCTTTTGCCTATTTAATATTGCGACATTTTTTAAAGTTTGATTTTTTTTTTTTTTGCCCTTAACTTTCCAAATGGATTGTTGTCCATGTTTGTACCACGTCAACGCTGGTTTTATTCTTTCCTATTTGCTAAACCAGTTTTATTATGTCTGCTGTAAAAATAGTTTCCAGGATAATTTATATAATTTAAAAAGTCTTACCACAAGGTGTCATTGTAACCTATAAAAAGAATTTCCATGTACACATGTGCAACACCAATTTCTACATTTCGTTGTGTTTTTAAGTCCATTTTCCCTGTTTCATATCTGTGTCATATTTTAGTTGTCAAGATATATTGTGTATCTCTTGTATTAAAGAAAAAAATAAAGTAGCTCATGTTCTCATATTTTTGCAAAAACATATGCTCTCCACCTACAAATTTCTCAACATTGTGTTGCTATAGAGATGATTGTTTGAAAGAAAGAATGAGGAGGAGTAACAGCAGGTGGACATTTAAGGAACAAAATATTAATACTTATTTTATGCCTTTGTTCCTGAGAGAACCAGCTTTAGTGTTTACTCCTTTGCTGATAAAATCCTTGCAGAAGAAAGGTAGATATTTAGAGTGTTTTACTGTAATGCTATTTACATTCACTATGATGCTTTTGCAAAGGTCCTTGTGCTTGAGTCTTTTGTTCACATGGAGGATTAGCTCTTGAAATAACTGTAATTTTTGAAACAGCCTTCTACTTTAACTGCATTCCATTTTACTGCTTTTAAACTGTCCTATTTTCTGTTTGGCTTTTTAAATAGAGACATCAGAATAGTTTGTTTTTGTTTTTTTGAGGGGGAGGGTGTCAATATCTAACTAATAATAAGTCGTGTTACTTCTCCCTCCAAATTCATTTCAAGACCATTCCTTGTTGACTGCCTGCTGCCACTGTTTTAGTTCAGGCCTTCATCATTGCTGTCCTGGACTTTTGGTTTCCTCTTCTCTCCTTTTGATCTTCTTTCCTCTTTGTGTCTACCTCCCCGCTTCCTCCCACCCAAATCTGGTCTCCACACCTTGGATAACCTAGTTACCATATTTCCCCATGTATAAGACGCACCCTTTTTCGAAAAATTTGGGGTCTAAAAACAGTAATGAGGAGTTGTATGAATTTTATGATGAATAAAACTTGAGTTCAATAACTTTATGTAATATATTTTTTTTCAAATTTTGGGCCCCCAAATTAAGGTGCGTCTTATACATAGGAGCGTCTTATACATTGGGAAATATGGTACTTTTCTAAAGTACAAATCCACCCAGAACTTCAAACCTTTCATTGGCTCTCTCAGACCCCAGGGTAACTCCAGTATTGTGCACGCTGCCTTCAGGGCCCTACCCTACCTCTCCAGGCTGCCTTGTCCACCCCCACCCCAGGGTCCTTCTCTTTCATTCCCATCCCTTTGTACTTGAGGTTTCTTCCCTGCATACATTTCTTTGTTTTAGCTCAAGATTACCTTCTTCGTGAAGTCTTCCCAGACAGCTTCTCTAGCAGAATTAGCCTTCTCCCTTTCTGCAGCCATGCTACTTATAAATATATTACAGTGCTTTATAGTTATGAAACTTACTGAATTCATTTATCATTTTGAATAGGTAGTATATGCACATGGTAAAAAAATTTGAAGTACGAAAAGAATTTAATAAATTGTAAATTTTCTCTTACTCCTGTTCAATCAGCAGATGTTGGTTAACACGTGTTTCACTGACCACTGTGAATGAACTCCTTAAGGGCAAAGATTTTCATTTATTTATTTCTGTATTTCTGTACCCAACAAAGTGTCTTGCATTTAACAGGCACTTAGAAAATGTCCATAATACTCTAAAAATGGGCAGACTCTTCCTTGCTCAGAAGTCCACTTAACAAGGTGGTCTATGTAGCTCTGTGTCTCCTTCAAAGCCCTCTTAGTATAAGTAGACAGCTCAGTAAACGTCATATAGTAGCCCTCAATAAATACTTACTGTTTAATTGCTTTTTTTAAAAAAAAGGATACATGGTTTTAAAATTAGCTTCTGTGTCTTGAGGATGGCTTTTATTTATCCCCCTCTTCTGGCTCTGAAAAATTTTATACTTTCTTTTTGGCAGATTCTCAAAGATGGAAAAGAGAATGCTTCTGTTAACTCCAGTAAAAATACCAGGTGAACGCTTATCAATTTTTTAAATTTAACTTTTCAGACTAGGACAAATCTCATGGAAATAAAATTAAATCAGGATTTATTTAGAACACAAATAGTTCCCAGGCTATGTGGTTAGATGAGTAGGCAACCTTCATTTTGTGTTAGGAGCCATCTGGTAGCCTTTTCTAATTTAGGAGAAATGTGGGACTGTGAGCAAAGAAAACTCTACATCTTGCACAAAGGTATTAAGTGCTCACAGATCTTTTGGAAAGTCCTCATGTTATATGTAATAGAGCCTACACTAAAAAACATTGCAATGAATTTGAAGTATCCTTTGAACAACAGCCGTCTTTGTTGTTCAGATCACAACTTTCCAGAGACGTTTGTAATTTGTTTCTAAGCATTTGAGTTTGACTGGTTACTGTATCCTACTTTCCAGAATTCCTTTGTGTGAATTGCTGTGCAGAGGCAGACAGTGCAATTAGAAGAATAGAATAACATTTTAATTCAGGGTGCTTAGTGGTTGACTGCTAACTGCTCTAATATATATCTTCTTCCCTGCCTCTTTCCTTGCCCTCCTGTTTTTCTCTAAATCACAATTGCGGGACCTGGCACATTACCAGGGCTTTGAAGGGCCTGCTCCCAGCTGCACTTCAGGTTTGGCAGGGTATCAAGCTGTGGCATTTTTGGTATACCAGACACCTTGGATAGCCATCCAAAGGCTGTTTGGGTGACTAGTGTAGTCTTCTCTCTGTATTTTAAAGCAATTCATTTCTTATCTTTTTTAAAATTTTTATTTATTGGGGAATTGGGGAGATGGGAACCACGGTGGGGAATTGGGGGAAGGGGAACAGACAAGTTGCTGTCCTTTTGTTCTTCAGTCTAGTTGTGGAGGATGTTGCTTCACTGGCCCAAGTTGGCACCATCATTGCGCTCTTCCCGGGCAAGGCAGATCAGTCGCCGGCTTCTGGACGGCCGCTCACGGCGGCTGCTGGCCACTCACGCTGGCTGCTGGCCACACACGGTAGCTTATGGCAACCCACTGCCACAGGGGCTGCAGCCTGCGCCGTCGCTGGCTACTCTGCAGCCCAGCTGCAGGTTGAGCTGTTGTTAAGCATCTTAGCTGTAGAGGGCAGTGTCACTGGCCCTCATATGTGGGATCCGAACCGGGGCTCTCTGGCGTCCCAAGCCAGCTTTTAACCAACCGCCACTCAGCTGTTCCATTTCTTATCTTTTGTTGATAAGTGAAAATGCCTGATATAGGCTCTCCCTAAAAACCAACTTTCACATTTGGGGGCATGTAATGAAGGATTGTTTTGAAATGTTTAAAGGCATAGCGTGTGCTTTTTAATAGAATGTGTTTGGGAAGCTTTCCATGCTTATCTGCAGCTGTGCTTTTAGAATATTTTGAATTGCTATTTTGGGGGGCAGACATTGTACCACTGCTTAAGAAGTATAGTTCCTGTGCAAAAGAAAATGTCCTATGGAGGTTCGTAGAGCTGGGACTGGTCTAAACAAGTAGTAGGAAGGACATGTGGGTCTGGTTATGTGATAGGACTAGTTACAGAGAGGAAGGTGACGTGTTTGGAGAAGGGTTGTACTGTCTTTTACAAACTGCCTTTCACACAGACTAGTCATCTAGTAAATGCTCACTGATTAACAGGCTGACCAAAATAACCTGTTTCACTTTTTTAAAAAAATGCGGTTTGAAATGTGTGCTTAACTTTTTAAAGTTTACATTACGAATTTCTTTATTTGGTCAACTCTGTGCAATAGGAATTGTTTCTTATATACTTCGTGTGCCTAATACATATTTAGATGTTCTGTGAGTAATTGATACCCATATATTGACTGGTTGAAATCAGAAAAGCCTGATCACGGTAGGAATTTAAAATTGTGATAGAAATTTTGGTAATGGGTAAAATTCATTATGAAAAAATAGACTGAAGAGAAAGTGACTATTAGTTACTTATGACTACTGTAACAAATTACCACATACCAGGTGGTATAAATTAACAAAAGTTTATTTGCTCACAGTTTGAAGACCAGAAGTCTGAAATCTAGCACTGTACTTCCACCAAAGGCTCTGGGAGACAGTCCTTTCCTTGTTCTACTGGCTTCGGTGGCTCCAGGCATTCCGTGGTTTGTGGCCACACCCATCTAGTCTCTGCCTTCTAAATCACAGTACTAGAATTAACCCCTGGTCCTTCACAGAAAGTGAAAGAATTCACAAACTTAAAAGGAACAAAAGTTAGAAAGTTTATTTGAGAAGGTGCCCACAGAGAGGCTGCTGGGGGCAGAGTCTCTAGTGGACAATTGCATCTAACTTCAGGTTAGCTTTTTCTTATATAGGAAAGGGTAGGTAAATTTCCTTACAGCAGAAGATGTGACTTATAGACCAAGATCATTTGATTGATATGTGCAGTTATGTAACTAGTTTCTTTTTGTTCATGCTCTTGCCCATATGCATACAGAAAAACCCGTGGGGGTGGGGGATAGCAAGCCTTAATGTTCATTTTATTCTAATTGTATTATAATGAGGCTGGAGTTCAAGCTGAGGGCAGGCTCCAGCAGTCTGCTCAGGTGTCAAAAACTAGATATTTCTGGTTGGGGTTTTATCTTCTTTTTCTAAGGATGTTTTGACAGAAAAATTTATCTCTAGGGGCTGTGTCTGGGTGGTCCCTAGGGAAGGGATGCCGGGCAGTCCCAATCAGGCTCACTTTTATTTACTCTTTTTCTGCCTCATCAGATACATGTGATTGCATTTAGGCTCCACCCATATAATCCAGGATAAATTCCCCCCTTTAAGAGCCTTAAATTAATCACTTTTTTTTTTGCGCCATAGCAGGTAATATTCACAGGCTATAGAGATTAGGAAGGGACATATTTTTTGGGGGCCAGCATTCAGCCAAATACAGTCTGGAAGCCTCAGTTACTGAATATGGATGACAAAAGTGAGTCGAGGCTAAAGTAGCATTTGATTGGTGAACATATTCATTTGATATTTTTGTTTATTTTAGGTACTGGCGGTATAAAGATGAGTAAAACATGGTTTTTGCTCTGGAGGAAGTTAGACTGCATGTGTTACATGTACTAAAATACAAGACAGAAGACAGAATAATTACCTGTATGTTTGGGAGAGCCAGGAGGTACTTCATGGAGAAAGTAATGCATTCTTGGTCAGGGTTTTGAAGGCTGACTAGGAATTTACTAGATCAGAGTGCAGAGGGATGGAAAAGGCCTCTGGGCAAGGAAATTAGTATCTGTCAAGACATGGAGGTGGAAAACAACAGTGTGTGCTCAGGAAACCACCAGTAGTCAGTATACAGAGATAAATTTCAAATTTGTTTCCATTTCTAACACACAAATAGCTATCTCACATTTTACCCATTGCAAAGTGAACATCCTTTGTTGTGATCATTCTTAAAGCAAAGACCTTTTAGATTAAGAAGATCTATGAATGGCCATTAAATACATGAAAAAGTGCTTCAGGGAAATGCAAATTAAAACCGCAATGAGCTATCACTTTATATTCCCTAGAATGGCTAAAATTTTAAAAAGACCTTGTTAAAGTAATTAAACAAGGAAGCCATTAGACTGAGGTGGCTCTAAGGCCTTGGTAGCCTTGTAAGCAAACCAAACCAAACGTATGACAGAATCCACACAGTCATCCAAGAAAATGAAACTTAAGAACAACCAATCACAGCCAACGAGGCTTTCCCAAATAAGGCAGTGCCTTAAGCGTGTAGCCAAGTGATTTCCTTGCTTTGCTTCCACATCTCCTTTAGCTCCTAGCCACTTTCAGTTGGGTGCTGCCCCATTGGAATAAACTCTTGAAAAATTTAATGTGCCTCAATTTGTCTTTTAACAACTGACAACACAAAATGCTGGCAAAAACGTGGAGCAAACAGAAATCTCATGTTGTGGTTTGAAATGAAAACTAGTATAACCACTTTGGAAAAAGATTTGTCAGTGTCCTGTAAACATATACTCACTCTGTGATCTAGCAGTTCCACTCAGATATTTGCCCCTCTCTCCAAATGAAACCATGTCCACAAAAAGTCTTATACAAGAGTGTTCGTAGCAGCTTTATTTATAATAACATTTATAACAATCAGAAGCAATCCAAAGGCCCGTCAGTAAGAGGGTGAATAAACAAAATTGATACATTTAAACAATGGAATACTCTTGGGTTCTTTGTAAACTCATGGAATTGTATACTTAAAATTTATGCATTTCATTCTGTGTAAATTTTACCTTAAAAACAGAGACTATAAACAAACGAGATCTGCAGGAAGAAATGGTCCTTTTTCTGACTGTTGTTACTATGTATCCATGTGATGGCTGAAACTGGTAACCTTAAAACCACCAAGAGAATTGAGCCAACAGGATGTGTTGGCAGAAGAATGGAAAAGACCATCCTTCTTTTGATGATATTGAGCCTAGTTTTTGAATAAAAATTAAAAATTTTGAATTTTAAATGTCTGAATCTTTTTAAAAAATTGTGAATTATAATACACATGCAGAAAACTACACAAAGACTGTCGATCTGAGTGATTTACAAAGTAAACCTCCATGTAAGGGTGACAAATATCCAGAAGTAGAACACTGCCAGACTTCGCAGGTAACACGATCCTGGCTTTTCTGTTAATCACCTCCTTTCTTTATATTAGTTTTACAACCTAAACTAGCCTAAGCACGTATCTCCTAAATACTATAGTTTTGCCTGTTTTTAATTTTTTACCAACTTTATGTTTGGAATAATGTACTATGTATTCTTTTGTGCCTGACTTCTTTCTTTTGCACGATATGTTTTTGACATTCACCTGTGTAGAGCATATCTAGCTTATTTTCATACTTGTGTCATACTTGTGTAGTACTAGTTTCGCTACACTGCATTTTGTTTCTTCAGTTAACGGACATTGGTTTTGTTCCTAGGTTTCAGTTGGGAATAATACTGCTATGAACAGTATTATTCCAATAAATCTCTTGGTGCACTTGTCCTTATATTTCAGTTGGATATAATATCAAGTAGAGGAATTACTGAAGTCAAAGTATTAATATATGCATTTCTTTAACTTTAGTAGATAGTACTTGTTTTTTTTCTAAGTGGATATTGCATTGGCTATGCCAGTTTACACTACAACCTGTTGCTTCCCATCGTCTCCAAATTTGTTATGCTCATTCTTTTTTGTTTTCTAATTCTGATTTTAATTTTATAAAGCATTCCTACACATTTGTATGTACAATAATAAGACAAGCAGTTCAATAGAAAAATAGGGGCAAAAGATTCAAATAGACATTTCACAAAAGAGGATATCCAAATGGCTCGAAACAAAAAGTGCTCAGGGAATTGCCTTCTGGATATGTTCTTTTTTACTGGGAGTTATTGAAGATATTCTCCTATATTCTAGCAACTTGGTTGCTTTGCTTTTTTTCACATTTAGATCTTCAGTTTAACTAGATTTAATTTTAGTGTAATGCAAAGTTGGGCCCAGGTTTCTTTTCCCCCACAATGTGATCTGGTTGTCCCAGCACCTTTTATTGAAGACTTTCTTTTTCTCACTATTTAGCAAAACCACCTTTGTTCTAAATTAAATGTCTTATGTGGGTGAATGTGTTTCTGGAATGTATTCTGTTCTGTTGATGTTTGTCTATAACTAAGTCAATGCCATACCATCTTAATTACTACAGATTTATAGACAAAGTCCTCCTATCTTGTCCTTTAAAATTGTTTCTGCTGTTGTTGGCCTTTTGTATTTCCATGTAAATTTTTTAATCAACATGTTAAACTTCACACACACACACCACACACACACACACACCCCTCTGCTTACGTATTGATTGGTATTGCAGCATCTATAGGTCAGGTGAGAAGAATGTATATCTTTATAATGTGGTTTCTCTAATAGGTAGCCATATATTTTTCATAGAATGGTTTGCACATCTTTTGCCTAGGTATTTGATTTTTTTGATGCTGTGAAGAATGTGTTTAAAATATTTTATTGCTGGCATATAGAATACAATTTTTGTGTATTAGAAGTTATCAACTTCTAATGAATTCTCTGTAAATGCTTTTGAATTTTCTACATATAGTATCAGAACACACACACACACACACACACACACACACACACACACATATATATATAAAGTTCTGTTTTTCCTTTTCCAATTTTTTTTTACATTTTATTCCTTTGACTTGCTCCAGATCTTCAGTACAATGCTGAATACAATTGGTGATAATGAGCATCCTTGTCTTTATCACATTCTCAAAGGAAGGCATTGAAGATTTAAAAAGCCAAGCATGTTGTTTACTGTATTCTCTTATGCACCTTTTATCGACTTGATGTGCCTCTTGGTTCCTAGTTTGCTAAGTTTCTTTTTTTTTTTATTGGTGGAATTCATATAACATAAAATTAGCTGTTTTAAAGTGTGCAATTCGTGGCATTTAGTACATTCACAATGTTGTACAAGGATCACCTCTGTCTAGTTCCAACACATTGTATCACCCCCAAAGAAAACTCTGCCCTCACTCCCTATTTCACCCCCTTCCCTGTCCCGGCAGTTACCAGTCTGCTTTCTGTTTCTATCGTTTTACCTATTTTGGATACTTTATATAAATGGAATCATACTTTAATGATACAAATGGTAGATGTTTTAGTCCCACAAGTCCCTGGGCATCTGTTAGTTTTTATGTATTTTCTGTCTGTTCTATTGTGGAGTAATTTCTGTTGGTACATTTTCCAGTTCATTAATTCTTTCCTCTTTCCTCTCTGTTTTTGCTGTTCAGCTCATCTACTTAGACTTTTATTTTGGTCATTGTATTTTTGAGTTCTGAAATTTTCACTTGGTCCTTCTTTATATCGTCTATCCTTTGCAGAGACTGTATTACTTTGCTGTAACTTTGTCTTTTTTTCATTTATTTCAGGCTTATTTGTAATAGCTCATTGAACCATTTTTATCATGACTTCTTTAAATCTTTGTCAGATAACCATAACATCTCTGTCATCTCAGTGTTGGTATTTATCAATTTTCTTTTTACGATCAATTTCAGATTTTCTTCATTCTTGGTATGACTATTGATTTTCTATTGAAATATGCACATTTGTGGTATTATGTTATGAAACTCTGGAGCCTATTTGTTTGGGCTGGCTGTTGCTGATATTGCTTTGGCAGAGTGTGAGGGGGGAAATGCTATCTCATCATTGCCATATGCCAGGTAGTTCCCCAACTGGCCTCTGCTGACACCTGAGTTGGGGGAGACCATCATACTGGATGGCGTGGAGTTGTCTCCTCATGTAGTCTCTACTGACACCCCGAAAAGGTTGGCCTTGTAACTGCTGCGGGGTGGTACCAGGCCTAACTTTCTACTAGGCCGTCCTTCTTTGACAGCACTTCAGCAGGGGAGGGCAGTGCTCTTACTGCCGGTGGAGGTGAGAGTTCAGGCTTTTCACGTGGTTTCCACTCTTGCTGGAGCATGAGGCTTAACTGTTGCTCAGCATAGGTGAAGTCCCAACTTCTTACTCAGCCTTCCTGTATACTAACCAGGCCGGGTATTGGGGTACCATCTTACAAACCTGGCCTTTCCACTTGGCCTTTGTTTGTGTGGCTGGGGTGGAGCCACAGTTTTTTTCTGTAGTATTTGCCTGGAGTAGTAGCTTGTTATTATCTAATTGTTTGTTTGCTTTTTTTTTTTAATCTAGCTGAACGTCCCTTTTCTTGTTACTTTGGCTAGAGAGCAGGCTTTTTTTTTTTTTTGGTCTAAATTCATTGCCGGGGTCTTCAGCTCCAAATTGGGCATATATGATGGGAAAAAGAGAACACAGGAAACTCGGCACCGTGTTGGTTCTTATATCCTGAGGTCCTTAGCCAGTCTGCTTTCTAGTCTCCATTTTTTAGAGTTGTGTTAGGTGTGTCATACATATATATAATATTCAGGACTTCTAGTTATGTTACTGGGATTTATAGGGAAGTGCACATCATTTAGTTCTAGATATTATCTAATTTGTATTGTGACCTTTTCTTTGATTTATAAGTTATTTAGAAATGTATTCTTACTTTCTAAACATGTAGCTTTTACCTTTTTACCTTTTACCTTCCTACCAGTTTACCTTTCTGTATTGAGTTTTAGTTTAGTTGCACTGTGGTCAGAAAACATACTCTGTATAATTTTAGTCTTTTAAAATTTTTGAGATTTTTTTTTTAAGACCCAGTATGTGGTTGATATTTATAAATGTTACAGGTGACTTTTAAGGAATGTGTATTCTATAGTTTATTGGGTACAGTTTTCTATATAGGTCAGGTTGGTTAATTGTGTTGTTTAAGTTGTTGATCTTCCTGATTATTTTTTTTTCTGCTAGTTCTATTAGTTACTAAGAATAGTGGTTAAATTCCCCTATGATTGTGAATTTGCCTGTTTTTCCTTATAATTCTGACCCTTCTACCTTACCTATTTAGTGTATATAAGTTAAAATTGTCGCATCTTTCTAGTGTAGCTAATCTTTTCTCATTAAGAATGTCTTTTTTCTTTTTTCTTTTTTTTTTTTAAGATTTTTATTGGGGAATTGGGGGAAGGGGAACAGACAAGTTGCTGTACTTTTGTTCTTCGGTCTAGTTGTGGAGGACGTCGCTTCACTAGCCCAAGTTGGCACCATCATTGCTCTCTTCCCAGGTGAGGCAGATCAGTCGCCAGCTTCTGGACGGCCGCTCGCTGTGGCTGCTGGCCGCTCATGCTGGCTGCTGGCTACACATGGTAGCCCATGGCAACCCACTGCAGCAGGGGCTGCAGCCTACACTGTCGCCGGCGACTCATGGCAGCCCAGCTCCAGGTCGAGCTGTTGTTCAGCATCTTAGCTGTGGAGGGCAGTGTCACTGGCCCTCATATGTGGGATCCGAACCGGGGCCCTCTGGCATCCCAAGCCAGTTCTTAACCATCGCGCCACTCGGCTGGCCCCAAGAATGTCTTTTTTCATCTCTAGTTTTTTTACCTTAAAATTAACTTGATCTGATATTAATATAATTATATATTATACATAAGTTGTATGTATTATACAATATAGTTATATATAATGTAATATAATTACAGATACTAATAATATCTCTTGATTAATGTTTGTATTATCTTCTCTCCTTTTTTTGCAACCTTTCTGTACCCTTATATTTTAAAAATGTCTTGTAAAAGAGGCATATATTTGGGTTATATTTTTAAAAGTTTGCTTTTATTTGAAACATTAATCTATATACTTTGATTACTGATATGTTAGTCTAAATCTACTGTACTACTGTTTCCATTTTCTACTTGTATTATGTTCCCTCTTACCTCCCTGCTTACCTACTTTTAGTGGGAGTTCTCCGAGGAGGGGTGGTTCTCAAAGGAGAGGTGGAGGTGATTTGGCCCCTCGGGTACATTTGACAAAGTGGAGCCATTTCGTTTTTCACACCTGGGGTGGGGGGAGTGGTGCTACTGGCATCTAATGGGTAGAGACTAGGAATGTTGCTTAATGTCCTACAAAGTATAGATAGACCCCACAACAAAGAGCTACCTGGTCTAAAATGTCAGTAATGCAAAGGTTGAGAAACCCTATTCAGAGTGTTTGAGGAATTTTAATTTTTCCATCCTTTTAGCATTCTCTAATGGTTATCCTAGAGAAGGGTTCGGCACACTTTTATTATGAAGAGTTAGTAAATATTTTAGGTTCTTCAGGCCATGTATTGTTTCTGTCATGTACGAGTGTGATCAACAAATATGGTGAATGCTGCTGCTGAGTACCATCGGTCTTTAGTATGGGACGCGGCACCTCGAACCTTAGTAACTGTGTAACAGGCTTCATCTTGTTCGGTGCAGTCAGTTGGTTATAAGCTATGGTTGAGAAAAGGTGTGTTTTAAAGTGTGCCATAAATCTTCCTCCATCATGACTATGCTCCGTGTCACACTTCGCTTCTGGTATATGACAGTTTCTGTCAAATAAAAACATTATGGTGTGTCCTCATCCACCTTATTCACTGGATCTGGCATCTGTGACTTGTGGCTCTTCCCCAAAGTCAAAATGACCATGAAAGGTAAATGTTTTTAATCGATTCAGGACATCGAGGCAGCCACGACAGCGCAGCTAAAGGCACAAAAGAGGATTTCCAGAACAGCTTCAGAAAGGGGCAAGAACGATGGGATTAGTGTGTTCGAAGCGAGAGGGGAGTATTTTGAGGGGGATTAATGGCAATGTGTCTTTTACTGTAATACATTTTTTAAATTTAAACATTCAGTGTATTGTTTGATCACACCGCGTATTCTTTCCACCTTCCTTCCTTCTTTCCTTTTTTAGAGTGTTTTAGATTTATATCAAAATTGAGCAGAAAGTACAGAGGGTTACCTCTGTACCATATACCCCTTGCCTGATTCCCCTCGTGCATAGTCTCCCCCAGTATTAACATCCCACAGCAGTGGTATATTTGTTAGAGATGATGAGCCTACATTGATTTATCATTACCCACAATCCATAGTTTACATTAGGGTTCACTCTTGGTGTTTTACGTTCTACGGGTTTTGACAAATGTATTTTGACATGCATTTTATAATTATAGTATCTTACAGAATAGTTTCACTGCTCTAAAAAGTCTGTGCTCCACCTATTTATCCCTTCCTTTCTTTTTAATCTTTGGTAACCACTGATTTTTTTTTTTTAATTGGAAACTGTGTTTTTTCAGGACCCATCAGCTCCAAGTCAGGTAGTTGTTTCAGTCTAGTTGTGGAGGGTGCAGCTCAGTGGTCCATGCGGGGATTGAACCGGCAACCTTGGTGTTATGAGCCTGCACTCTAAGCAACTGAGCTAAACCCGCTGCCCCCACCACTGGTCTTTCTAATGTCTCCATAGCGTTGCTGTTTCCATAATGTCATATATCTGGTATCCTACAGTATGTATCCTTTTTAGATTGGCTTCTTTTACTTAGTGATATGCCTTTAAGGTTCTTCTGTATCTTTTCATGGCTTGATAGCTCATTTGTTCTTAGGGTTAAGTAGTATTCCATTGTTGGGATGGACCACAGATTATCTGTTCACCTACTGAAGGATATCTTGGTTGCGTTCAAGTTTTGGCAGTTATGGGTAAAGCTGTTAGAAACATCGGCATGTAGATTTTTGTGTGGATGTAAGTTTTGCTGGATCATAGGTCAGAGTAATAAATTAGAGACCTGTCACTCTACATCCTCACCAGCATTAAGCGTTGTGAGCGTTTGGAACTGGGTACCTCACTGTTGTTTTAATTTCCATTCCCCTAATGACATATGATGTTGGGCATCATTATATATGCTTATTTGCCATTTGTGTATCTTCTTTGGTGAGATATCTGTTAAGGTCTTTGGCCCAGTTTTTAACGGAGTTGTTTGTTTTCTTATTGTTGAGTTTGTGTTCTCTGTGTATTTTGGATAACAGTCTTTTATCAGATAGGTCTTCTCCAAATATTTTCTCCCAGTCTGTGGCTTCTCTTCTCAATCTCTTGACAGTATCTTTCATAGAGCAGAGGCTTTTAATTTTAATGAAGTCTAGCTTATCAATTATTTCTTTCATAGATTTTGCCTTTGGCTTTGTATCTATAGCCATCGCCATACCCAAGGTTGTTCAAATTTTCTCCTATATAGTCTTCTAAGAGTGCGATGATTTTTCATTTTACATTGAAGTGTATGATCTGTTTTGAACTAACGTTAATGAAGGGTATAACGTCTGTGCCTAGTTCTACTTTTTTTTGCATATGCATTATTTTTATATTTGCTCCTTTGTCGAAGATCAGTTGACTGCATTTGTGTTAGTCTATTTCTGGACTCTATTCTGTTCCATTGATCTATTTGTCTGTTCTTTTGCCAATACCATACTGTGTTACTTACCATTGCTTTATCGTAATTCTTGAAGTCAGGTATTGTCAGCCCTTTGACTTTGTTCTTCAGTAATGTGTTGGCTATTGTGGGTCTTTTGCCTTTGCATGTAAACTTTAGAATCCATTTGTTGATATCCAAAAAATAACTTGTTGGGATTGTATTGAATCTGTAGATCAAGTTGGGAAGAACTGACATCTTGGCAATATTGAGACTCCCTATCCATGAACATAGAATATCTTTCCATTTATTCTGCCTCCCTTTGATTTCTTTCATCAGAGTTTTATAATTTTCACCATATAAATTTGTACGTATTTTGTTAGATGAATGCCTATTTCAATTTGGGGGCACTGTTAATGTAAGTGGTATTGTGTTTTAAATTTCAAATTACGTTTGTTCATTGTTGATTTTTTTGTATATTAGCTTTTTGTATATTAGCTTTGTATCCTGTAACCTTGCTATAATCACTCACTAGTTCCAGGACATTTTTTTTTAATTGATTCTTTTGTCTCTTCTACATAGACAATCATGTCATCTGCAAACAACGACAGTTTTATTTCTTTCTTCCCTATCTCTATGCCTTTTATTTCCTTTTCTTGTCTTACTGTATTAACTAAGTCGTCTCTCCAATATGATGTTGAAAAGGAGTGGCAAGAGGGGACCTCCTTGCTTGTTCTTGGTCTTAGTGGGAAGGCTTTTATTGTCTCACTATTAAGTATGTTAGCTGTAGATTTTTTATAGGTGGTCTTCATCAGATTGAGGAAGGTCCCCACTATATCTAATTTGTTTAGAGGTTTTGTCATGAATGGGTGTTGGATTTTGTCAAATGCTTTTTCTACATATATTGATATGATCATGTGATTTTTCTGTTTCAGCCTGTTGATGTTGTGGATTACATTAATTGATTTTTGAATGTTGAACCAGCCTTGCATGCCTCAAATATGAGCAAATCTTACTTGGTTTGGGTGTGTGATTCTTTTTGTACATTGTTGGATTCAATTAACTAATGTTTTGTTGAGGATGTTTGCACCTATGTTCATTCATTCTTTCTTTAAAAAAAACTTAAAAAGAGAGATAACACCCTTAGCTTGGGGCCATACACAAAAAACTGCAGGCCGGGTTTGGTCAATGGGTTGTAATTTTGCCACCCCTTTCCTAGAGATTACAGTATGCATTTTTGATTTATTAAAGTAATATAATTGATACTTTTATCAATTAACATTAGCCTTTTCCAATAAAGTACAAGGACTCTATAATACTTATAATTCTACTTCTACTGACTTATATACCATTTATATCATGTATTTTAAGTCTATATATATTTAAATCCCACAAGATATTATTTTATGCAGTCAACATTCAGTTAGAATTATGCACATATTTATAGTTTTCAATGATCTTTCTTTAATTCTGCTTTGTCAAGTTTACATGTAAGAATTTTTCTTGTGTGTATGTGTATAATTTTTTTCACTTAGAACTGTAACGGTAATATTACATTGTGTTTGGCTTTTGTGGTTGAAGTCAGTCCTGTCTTTTTGTTGCTTATTTGAAGACACTTTGTCTCTTTCTGGCTGATTTTAGATTTTCCCATGGTTTTTGTTTTTTAGCTATTTTAATGTGTGGATATTTCTTTAATTTATGTGCTTGGGGTTTGTAGGATTTTTTTGAATCTAGAAGCTGATATCTTTCTCCAGTTTGGGGAAGTTGTCCACGCCTCTCCCCTCCCCCCTTTTTTTTTCAGGTATTGATTCTGCTCTATTCTTTCTCTCCTTTTCTTCTGTGACTCCAATTGCACGTCTGTTCAAATGACATTTCAAACTTTATTCTCTGTATTTCTTTTCTTTTTGTATTTTCTCTTTTTACTTTATCTTGAATATATTCTTTCACCCTGTCTACCAATTCCTTCTTAATCCATGTCTAATTGGGGCTGTTATACCTGCTCATTGAACTATTAATTATAATTTTTCATTTTTAGACTTTCCATTGATTTCTGTTTTTGGTTTCTAATTCTCTCAAAAAATTCTCAGCCTTATTTTCTATTGCCTTGCACACAATAATAATATATAAAATTTTATTTTAGAAAGGTTGTCTGATAACTTTAATAGTAAGACCCTTGCTTTTCTATTGTCCGTTTTGTTTTGTTTTTTGTGGCCTTAATTTATATTGCTTTATCATCCCATGGACTTTTTTTTATTGTGTCACTTTTTATTTGTAAACTTGTTTTTTAGAGCAATTTGAATAATTGCTAATATCTTTCTTTTGAATTATTCTTATTCCTAAGAGGCAGCCTGTAATGTATCCAGCTTTTATTGTTCTTAGCAGGAGACTTGATCCAAATTATCTAGTCCTCTATTACCTGAAATAGAAGACTATCTTAATATTTCTTGGTATAAGAGATAGATAATGCATTTTTTTTTCACAGTGTTTAAGGTAATTGAGTTGGGGTTTTCTCTTTTTAGCTAAAAGCCTCCTTATAGAATTAATATAAAAAAATAGAAGTTCTGGGCCGGCCAAGTAGCTCAGCTGGTTAAGAGCTCGCTTGGGAGCACCAGTTCTGAGCAGCAGGGCTGCAGTTCGGATCCCACATTGAGGGCCAGTGATGCTAGCCCTCTACAGCTAAGATGATGAACAACAGCTTGACCTGGACCTGGGCTGCTATGAGTCGCCTGCGACGGCATAGGCTGCAGCAGGCTGCCGTGAGCTATGTGAGTGGCTGGCAGCCAGCGTGAGTGGCTGGTAGCCGGCGTGAGCTACCGGGAACCGCTGTGAGCGGCTGACCAATGACCGGTGACCGATTGCCTCACCCGGGAAGAGCACAATGATCATACCAACATGGGCCAGTGAAGCGACGTCCTCTACAACCAGACTGAAGAACAAAACAGCAATTTGTCTACCTGTCTGTTCCCCTTCCCCTATTCCCCAACGCTCTTCCCCTCCCCGCAATTCCCCAATAAAATCTTTAAAAAAAAAGTTCTTTCTTTGGAACCTTGACTCTAGAATAGTGGAATCACTATTGAAGGTCAGAGAAGGAATTGCGTTTTATGAGGCCTTTCTATCTATGACGTATGACACTAGATATCTATTTGGAGGACGATCATAACTAGATTTTCAAAGATTATTATTGATAATTTGATTACTACTAAACTGGAGAACTGAATATGTTATATGTGCAAAATACTTAAAAATAGATATAAAATTCATTCTGACCTTGGTAAGACTCACACAAATAGGCAGATAGTTTTCTGTGATTCTTAAATATTTCTAAAGGAGAAAATTCTGAAAAGACTATTGGCAGATGCAACCCAGTGGCTCATAACTTTAAGTTTGAGGCAAGAAGTTCTTTTCAAATCTAATCTATTTTATTTAAACCCATTCATATCCAATCATCACAGAAATAGAGAACAGTTAGTGATTATAATCCATACTATGGCCTGTTTTTATCAGTGTAGGACTCATAAACCCAGACAAAAGCTGTATGAACAAAGGCATGATGTGCATATTTGTTCAGGGGAAGCTGGAGTAGGATGTTTTTGGCAGATGGTAGGAAATGAGACTAAACAAGGTAAATTGAGGCTGATTGTGTAGGGCCTTGAAATACTGGAGTGTTTTGACTTTGTCACATAGTAAATAAGAACTTTTGAGTGAGAGTGAGAAGTCAAATCAAAAGTTTTGAATATTTATCTGACAGTGCTTTGTGGGGTAGACCATATTGGAAACAGGGATAACATAAAGCTCTAATTATAAAGTAGTTATAAAGTGATAAGAGCCTGACTTTTTGTGGTTAACTAGGAATGAAGATAATGGAATGCATTTTAAAGAAGAATATTTGGTGTTTTTATGGGAGGTTGAGAGAGAACACAGAGAAGGCTTTGGATGTTAAGTGTGGATGAATGGTAGCATTATATTAGTATTTATACCAGAAGCTAGAAAATCAGGTTAGAGGTAGATTGAAAGCAAAGATGATGAATTTGGTTTAAGATAACTTGAATTTTACCTGAAAAATTGTTTTTGTAATTATTAAAAAGAAAATTTAACAATAAAATTATTGAAGTATAAGGAGGAAGTTGTCCTATGGAGGAGTCCCCCCATTATTATTTCTCCAGAAGTTACTATTATTATCAACTTGGTGTATATTATTTGACTGTATGTAAGTATGTATGTGTTTTTGTGTTTCATTCATAATCTCCATCTTTCTGTGGGGGCAGTAGAGACAGATGTAACTTCTTTTTAGTGCATAGTATAAATGTACCTTTATTTTTGGAAGTTTAGGTTATTTCTGATTTTTCTTTTTTTAAATTAAAAACAATGCAAAGGAAATTCTTTGTAATTATTTTTGGGTATTTTTCCAACTATTTTCATAGAATAAATACCTAGGATTGGGGCAGTGGTCAAGCAGATTTATCATTTTGATACAGGTAAATTTCCAGGGAGGTTCGTTTTAATTTTTGTGTGCATGTGTGCAAATTAACAATTGTTAATTTTTGTGTGTGTGTGTTGAAGGAAGTATATTATACATTTTGTGTGTGATGCCTATTGGTGATGTGTGATAATGGATTCTAGCTTTGTTAGTCACTAAAATTAACATATGAAAAGGTAATAAAATGGTAAACATCATCGTGGAACAGGAGAAATCCTCCTGGTTTGGGAAAAATACAAAAGCACAATATATACCAGGTGTGATCACAAAATATGGTGACTGCTGTTGCCAAGTGCCATCCAACAGAAAGACAGGGATCTTCAATATGGGAAATGGCACATCGACCCTTAGTAACAGTGTGTGACAAGTTTCATCTTGTACGGTGCAGTCAGTCGGGTGTGAGCTACAGTTAAAGTGTGCCATAAGTCATCCTCCATCGTGACAATGTTCCGTGTCACACATCGCTTCTGGTATATGACAGTTTCTGTCAAATAAAAACATTACAGTGTGTCCTCCTCCACCTTATTCATTGGTCTGGTACTGTGCTACTTCTGGCTCTTCCCCAAAGTCAAAATGACCATGAAAGGTAAATGTTTTTAGTCGATTCAGGACATCGAGGCAGCCATGACAGTGCAACTGAAGACACTCATAAGAGGACTTCCAGAGCTGCTTCAGAAAGTGGCAAGAATGATGGGATAAGTGTGTTCAAAGCAAGGGGCAATATTTTGAGAGGGATTAACGGCAATGTGTCTTTTACTGTAATATTTTTTTTTAATTTAAACATTTACCATATTTTTTTATCATACCTCATATATGTGTGTTTGCATAAGAGCTCAAATTGGACATGAGGTAATGGTGGTGGCGATTGAGAAAGGGATATCCTGAAATTAGTGAATTCCTGAAAACTACTTCCAGTAGATTTTAGTACCTAAAAGGAAGGAGATAAATCATTTTAACTTTATTTTATAAAATGTTTAGGTTTTAGTGAATTTGATTCCCATGGGGAGTTAACTCCCATTTTAAAGAAAGAATATTTACTGTCAATTCAACTGGAATTAAAAAAAAATGTTCATTTTAGCTTGAAAATATTTTTCCCTAGTAGTGGAAATAAAAGGTAGCTTTGGATTTTCTAAGGTAGGTTAAGCTTCTAGCTAATTAAAATTAAACCCTATAATGCCTTGTGGTGGTATTAGAAACTATGAGATAGGTTTATTGTATTTTTTTATCTCTTAAAAATTAATTTGGATCAAAGAGCAGAATCAAAATTACATGCCAATTTTATGATCCAGTTCATTAATTATATGGCAAATGTATACTCTTGACAGAATGATGTTGTGGCAGCTGCTATAAACAGTTCACTCTGCGCCTATGCAGATTGAATCCTGGTGCACAGTTAACATAATAGTAAGGTGTAAAGTATCCTTGGAGGCCTTTTTCTCCATTAAAATACAGTTTGACAGGAAACCAAAGCAATCCCAATTTTAGTTTAAAAATCTAATGTAATATGCATACATCACATTAATTTATCAGAAATGATGTATTTCAAGCAAGACTGAGTAGTTTAAGTAATTTAGGCTAAAGATCCTTTCTTGAGTAACAAAAGGTAATTCATGATAACCCATGACTGAGGGAGATACTTTTAAGGAAAAAAATATATGAGTATAATAGTTTTGAGAAAGACTAATGAAGTTAAAGGGGACAGAATTACTTTGATTAAAATATTTGTTTTTAATTATTTACAATAATAACACTGTCATTTTTTGTACTTTCAAATATAGGTGAGTAATTTATTTTTCATTTTTTTAAATTAAATTTATTGGGGTGACAATAGTAAAATTATATAGGTTTCAAGTTTATACTTCTATAATACATCATCTATATATCACATCGTGTGATCATTTTTCACTTTTCAATAAAACAAACATTTAGTAACTTCCATAATCCTGGGTTAGTGCTTTTGGGGATAGCTGATGTGATTTAGTTTCCTGTTCCTAGCACAGTGTGTAACATGTAAGAGTGGTCAATATTTATTCATTGACGAATTTCTCATCTGAGTTGGTGCCCTGAGTGCAGTTCACCTTGTATCAAATAAAAGACCCGGTGTTGCATTAATTACAGACATAGTTACTTGCTGAAGGTAATCTTTGTGAAGACTGTGTTTCTCCCCAGCCATTTACCAAGTTCCAAATGGCTTTACCCTTGGTTTTGGGGTAAGGATTTTATACCAGGATCCACCCTTGAAGTTTACCCCATTAGCTTTGGGAAACATCTGGGATTTGTGAATCCAGGAGCACCTAAACTGGAAAAGTCAGTACTTGTAGTTAGGTTAATACCTGAAGATGTGACTTGGTGGTCATAGAAACTGCGTGGAAGTAAAGACGTTTTGGTAAAGTATGATTCAACTTTATTCTTGAATTTTGTTTTTTGAATAATTGAAAATCTGAAAATTGGGTTTTAGTATAGAAATGATAAGGAGAATAATAAGTGATAAAAATATATAACACTTGAGGAAGTTCACTAATTGTTAATTAAGTGTATTTCTCTGTGCAGGTATAAAATTGGCCTCCCAAGATTCTGTCCTAACAAGAAGGAAGTGGAAAATACTCTTGGAAATAAAATTGAGACAGTAAGAAGGCCAGAATTTATTTGTACATGGTTGTCAGCTCACCTACCAAGATGGACACTTTTCCCACCAATTTTCCTCCTGGTGGAGACAGTGAGATGACAGGTTCTCACTCTGAGTTCCAAAATATGTTAATTGATGAAAGGTTACGATGTGCTCATCATAAAACTAATTATCAGACTCTGAAAACTGAACACACAAGGTAAATTACTTAAATTTGGAGATGACGGGCTCTATTAAAAATTTTTTTGAATGTTTGCTCTGGAACATACAGTATTATTTTGTTATTTTGCAGTATATACATTTAAAACTTTTAATACAGTAGTTTTTTGCTTTAAAATGACTTTTTAAAAAACTAAGAATGCTATCAAGTAGGTTATGAATTTATAAAAGTCTTGTTTTGAAAGTAGCAAGACATAAAATTAAATGTATTGGATGGCTAAATTTGTTTTTTCTTTTCAAAGTAAAATTACATTCAGAAACTACAGTGTTAATAATTAAATGAAACTATAAAGAGAACACATTTGCAATTTTAGTGGAATATATGATATTGGTCTTATTCTGTAGTGTTGGTTGACTTTACGTAAAGAGATGCAATTAGAAAGCAAAGGATACACTTAAAATTGAATTCTTCTAATTTTAAAAATCAGGTTGCAAGATGAGTACATAAAGTCACAAAATGAACTCAAGCGCCTGATGAATGAAAAGCAAACTAACCAGGAAAAACTACAGCTGCTGCTTGAAGAACTAAGAGAGGAATTAGTACAGAAAACTAACGACTTAGAAGAAATGAAGCTGCAGGTAAGAAAATATACTTGAGTTAATATAAAAATAGTCAGATGTTTAGTGGAAGTAAGTAATTTTGGTAAATTCTGTCTGTACTCTTAAGTATTTTGCTATATCCCAACTGGTCTAATTTAATTCTCTTTCTTATATTATTCTAGAAAGTTCGCTACCATGTTAGGGTTTAGCTGCGATACTGTTATTTTATGTAAATTTCTTACCTATTCTGATTTAAATAATATTTCACTGTTCAGAATAATTGAGAGAAAGGCCAGGTTTAATTGATAAAAATTCAGAATTAAAGAATATTTTTTAAAGAAAGATTTACAGTAAAACCTTGGATTGCTGGTAACTTGGTTTGCGAGTGTTCCGCAAGATGCTCAAACATTTCTAATACATTTTAATGTGGTAAAGGAGTGATCTCTTGCAATACGAGTAGTTTGTTTCCAGAACGAATTATGCTCGCAAACCAAGGTATTACTGTACTGTTTTTCACTAAAGTATTGTAACTGAAATTAAGCTAAAAAAGTCTGATAGTTATTTTTAAGGAGCTTCTTAAAAGACACTGTGAAAATAATATATGCACATAATTTATGTGCACAATGTAAGGTAAATGGAGCCTTTAAAGCAAAAGATCGTTGGTACTTACGTACCGACTATAGTTTCTTTAATTAGTTTTCACAGTTTTTAATTTGCCAAGGAAGTAGAGGAAAGCTAAACTTCGGCACCAGTCAAACTAGCTATAAATTTCAAATTAGTAGTGATATTCCTGTATTCATTTAATCTCCAAATAGCACCAGCTGTTTATTTCTGCTTATCTACTATTTGATACAAATAATAAGGTGTTATTACTACCAGAGTTATAAGTTGATAAAGTAAAAAGCCATCTTTCGAGTGATCTAGTATGGCACATCACCCAACTCATGGATTCCTTTGGGAGCAGTGTTGGAAGAAGTTTGCCATTCAGTATCTCCTTGAAATCTTCCATAGTGGGGAACACTACCACTAAACTTGGGTTGGAGCCTTTACTGTGCTTACTGTTTTGTTTAGAGGAATATTTAGGACATTTAAACAAAACAAAACAAAACAAAACTGCAGAGGGAAATACAGTTTAAGGCGTTAGAATTGGATTAATTTGTTTTGCAGAAGTTGAGAAACCTGTATGAATGGAATCTGTGAGCACTGAATGAACCCAAGGTATTGAGAGTATTCTGCAGGCATTACAAATGTAATGACTGTCTCTTGAGAGTAACATCTATACAGGCTGATTTGTACCAAGTACATGCAAACAGTAAGCTTAAGAAGACTGGAGTGGCTATATTAATATCAGATAAAATAGACTTCAAGACAGAGTATCACTAAAGATAAAAAGGACATTTTTATAACAAAAAAAAGGGTCAGTTTACCAGGAGGATGATGACCTTCAACAAATAGCTATGTTTCTGTGCCTTAGTTTTCTCATATGGTAAAGGGGATAAAAGTTGTTATCGAACAGGAGTTGTTGTGATGACCAATGAGATAATTTATATTTTTAGTACATCATATGGCACATAGTAGGTACTCATAAATGATGGCTATTTTTTATTCTATTTGAATGCAGGCCCCATGAGGGCAGGAACTTTTTTTCAGTGTGCCTCCCGTACTCAAGGCAGTGCTAGAAAATGTTTGTGGAATGAATGACATGAATAAATAGAATAAATGAATGAGTGAGAATTGTTCTGTTCATACTGTATAATATTGCACTTCTTGTTTTATACACACCTAGACCCTCTGTGTCTTAGAGTTGATAATCATCTAGTTCTGTTTCATATCTGTTGTGAGTTGAATTGTGTCCCCTAAAAAGGTATGTTGAAGTTCTAACTCCCAGTACAGTGATCTTAGTTTGGAGATAGGGTCTTTGCAGACCTGACTGGTTAAGACGAGCCCATACTGAAGTATGTTGAGCCCTTAATCCAATATGCCTGGTTCCTTATAAGAAGAGGAGAAGAGACACAGAGCGAGAAACACACAGGTGGTGGAGAGTGGGGGACGGGAAGGAGGTCCTGTGATCACAGAAGCAGAGATTGAAGTGCTGCAGCTGCCAAGGAGCGCCAAGGAGCGCCAGCCACCTTCAGCAGCTTGGACGGAGGCAAGGAAAGATTCACCCACAGTTTTCAGAGGGAGCATGGCCTTGCTGACGCCTTGATTTTGGACTTCTGGCCTCCAGAACTGTGAGACAATACATTTCTGTTGTGTTAAACCACCTGGTTTGGCTCTTTTTGTTATGGCAGCCCTGGGAAACGAATACACTATCCAAAGTAGTTCCTTTTTGGAACACCTATGGCACATGGGTCTTCATTCTCTGCTTCAGGGCTGTCATGCTAGAGAACCCGGTGAACTTTTAAAGTGATCCAGTTCCCTTTATGGACTGGAATATGGTAAGCATTTTCTGTCTTGTATTGCAATGAAATCATCCTCCCTGTAGTCTCCCTGTTTGTTCTTGTACTGTTCTTTGGATCTGCACAAAATAATAGTACTTTTCTCCACATGATAACTTCCCAAATGTTTGCTGAAAAACATAATTTATCTGGTAAATTTCTGTTTTCCAAGATAAACATGCCTGGTTTCTATGTGATATTTATCTGGCAAAAATTAACTAAAGAAACATCTATGCATATCCATACATATATTGAAGCAATTTAGCTATTTGCTTTAATGGATGTTTGCAATTTGTACAAATTGTGAGTTAAGTTCAGTAAATTCAAGAGAGTAAGATCAGCAAGAAATATTTCAGTGAAGGTTTCTGAAAGATGATTATTTTAAAAATATACATGTATTATCTTGTCTACCTGCAAAATACCTTTTCTGAGTTGAGATTTAATATTCCTTTGCCTTTTATAGAAAAACGATATGAAAGACATTCATTTAAAGAATAATTCTGGGTCACGTGTAGTTGTAGTGAATGAGAATAACAATAGTGCCTGGCTCAGAGGATGATTGTAAAGATGAAAATGAGACAACACATAGTGTTAGCATAGTGCTTTGATGTAGTAAATGGTTAGAACATGTTAGCTATTATTGTTATTATGTTAGCAAAACCTTTTAAAAAAAAATGGGAGTCATCTGATATATTTCTGATAAAAAATTTTTAAAATTAGTTTACCAAAATCGTACATGTTTTCTTTGTGCTAGGCAATGAAAACTATATAACTCAATATGTTTACTATTTTATTTGGTGTTAGAAAGCTCAGAGCAAAATTTATTACTCAGTTTCAGTCATTAATTTGTTAAGACTATCTGGCACAGCAATATTTGCCCTCTTAAATTAAAACATTAAAACATTCTTTGAAAAATATTGGCCTATTTTATGTTAATATGCAAGTGTTAGAATGTTAAAGATTTGTTTTTATAGATTTAATATAGGTAGTGACACACAGACTGTTGGATGATAAAGCATTCTTGTAAGTTTCTTTTGAGACAAGTAGTCGCAGTATTCCATTAGAAGTCTAAGACACAGCATAATTTCCTCTTAAAATGGCATGGGGAAAATCCTCTAATTCTGTCTATGCCTCTGATGTATGTGTGCTTTGAAAGAGAGGGGTAAGGAGGGAAGATAGATCTTTTATTTTTTTTTAATGTGTGTGCTTGTTTTTAATAAGATTTTTAGACAATAAAGAAAAATCTTACGGAGACCCTTTTTTAGAGACCTTATAGATCATGAGATTCACTTGTAGTTACCAATTTCAGTGTCCTTTATTCCTTTTGTATAGATTCTGGTTCCATCTGTCTTGGAACCAGAAGTCCTTGGCAGCTGCAGCACTTTTCCTACTGTCTTAAGGACATTCATTATTAACATGTTATAATGCAAATCTAGTGAGAAATTTTTTCAGCTTTTATATATCTAAAAATAATTTTTTTAAGGTATTTTTGCTGAGTATTGAATCTATCTAGACAGTTTTAACCCCCAGTACTCTGAAGATGTTGTTCTACTGTCTTCTCACTTAACGGTGTTTCATGCTGTCATCATCCTTAACTTTGTTCTGTGTATTCAGTGTCTTTTTTTTTTTGGTGGTTTTTTTTTTCTTTTTTATTGGCTGCTCTTAAGATTTTACTTTTATTGCTGATTTTGAGCAATTTGATTGCCATGCCTTTGCACTTTTCTTCATGTTTCTGATGCTGGGGTTTATTGGACTTCTTGGGTCTGGGTTTATAGTTTTATCAAACTTAGAAAATTTTTCGAAATCTCATTTTTTTTTTTTTTTGCCTGCTCTTTCATCTCCTTTGGGGACTCCAATGTTAGGCCACTTAAAGTTCTCCTATAGTTCACTGATACTGTATTTTTAATCTTTTTTGTCTTTTTGTTTCATTTTGGATAGTTTCTGTTGTCATGTCTTCAAGTTTGCTGATCTTTTTTTCTGCAATGTCTAATCTGCCACTAAGTCCACACAGTGTATTTTTCACTGCAGAAATTGTAGTTTTTATCTTGAAGTCTAGTTTTGGTCTTTTCATATCTTCCTTATCTTAACATGTTTCTTCTTTTATCTAGCTTTTTGAACGTACTGAATTCAGTTAATGTCTTTGCTAATTCTAACATTTCCTGGGTTGGTTTTGGTTGGTTGATTTTCTTTTCCTGTATATTGTGAGTAGTATTTTCCTGCTTTTTTCATGCCTGGTCAGTTTTTCTCGTAAATTTTACTTTTCTGAGTGCTAGGTATTTTGTGTTTTGATAACTGTTCTTCCTGGGTCTTGTTAAATGGGAGCAGATCAGTATTTAATGCAGAGCTAATTACTTCCCACTGCTGGGGCCCTTCTCAGTGCTCCACGAGTTTCCCTATGAAATGGAGTTTTTCAGTTTGGCTTTTGGAAAAAGGAAATATTCTTAGCTGTGTATAATTGGGTAGTGATGCCTCTAATCCTTTCAGGTAGTGCTTTTCCTGGCCTTAGGTATTTTCCTTACGGGCATAAGCTGCTGATCAGTACTCTACTGAATGAGTCGAGAGGGACCTTTTACAGATCTTCATAATCTTCTTTCTGTGCCACGCTCCTCGCAGCCACCCTGTTTTGTGACTCTAGCCACACTTATCTCCCTGGATTCTCAGTCAGGAGTCCATGAGACGTTGCCTGGGTATCCCCTCATGTGCCATGACTTGGAAGCTTTTACAAGCTCACTTTCCTTGTTTTCTGCCATTCAAGCATCTTTGTCACTTCATTATATACAGTGCCTTGAAAACTATTGTTTGATTTTTGTCCGTTCTTTGATTCAGGCAAGAGAGTAAAGCTAGTCTCTATTGTGCCATATGTTGGAAATGGAAGCACTTTTATTTTAAATTAACTTTTAATTATGGAAATCTCAAACAAGTATAAAAGACCTTTGAATAATGTCATTTCGTAATGTCATTTCATTCTAATGTTGATGAGAAAAATAATCAATTACTGGCTGGGGCCATTGTTTGTGTGGAGTTTACACTTTCTCTCCATGTCTGTGTGGGTTTTCTCTGAGTACTCTGGTTTTCTCCCACATCCCAAGATGTATGTACCTGTGAGGTTAATTGGTGTGTCTAAATGGTCCCAGTATGAGTGAGTGTGGGTATGCATGAGTGGTCCATGGGAGGGCATCCTGTCCAGGGTGGGTTTCTGTCTTAAGCCCTGAGCTGCTGGGAGAGGCTTCAGTCATCTGCAACCCTGAACTGGAATAAGTGGATTGGAAAATCATTATCTTGCTTGTTTTTATATATCTTTCTTAAATGTATGTATAGCTCACATTTATCTCAGTGTTTCGTATTAGACATGTTTTGGGCCTTTATTTAGAAGTTTGATGATGTTTTTGTGACCAGAAATATGCCATAGGAATGTAACTTTTGTTTATATTCAATTAGCCTGTGGTGAAATTGGTTTTGTTATACGTCGTTTTGCTTGAAATCACAGTTTCTGAGAACCTATTGAAAGTGAGAGTTTACTATAGAGTATGTGGTGTGCTGCATCCTACATACTCATCACCCAGCATCAATAATTACTATCTCTGAGCCAGTCTTATCTTCTAACTCTCCCTACCCCCCACACACCCTGCCCCACCCCCAGCTCTCTCCCTCAGTCCCTGTGGATTATTTTGAAGCAAATCATCCTTCAGCCCTAAATATTTGATTATATATGAAGCCAAGGAGTTAAGACCCCCCTCAGAAAATACCATCAATTAAAAAAAAATAGAGTTATATGCTAGTTTGAACTAACAGCCACAGGAAGGAAGTTGTGTAGCACCCTGTTAACCATTATAGAACTTGCTTAGCCTAGGGCCTGTTAGGCTGCAGGGGTGGGGGTGGGGATAAATAACAAAGAGGGCATAAAGGATAATAGTATACAATGAGTAAGAGTCACGGGCTATGTAGCTTCTACGCCTGCACATAAGATAACCTAGTAACGTGCATTGTTAAGATGGTTTTTCAGCTCACAAAATGAGTGACCAACTGAAACTGAGGATCCTAATTTAATGTAGAATTTGATTTAATACATATTTTCTGTTCAATAGCTTCACAACATACCCTCCCTATAAGCCTTAGCCCTTTGCCTAACAATTCATTAACCCCCTGATGCAGCCAGAAACCATGGCCATGCCTAGACTAAGAGTTACAGATACGGGTTTCTGTTAAGCTCAAGAAAACATCATGGCCTGAGTTGTGTTTCAGCTCCTGAGCCCTAAAGCAGAGTGACTCTCTGGCCACATCCTCAGGAAGCCAGACTGAGGGACACCAAAGCCGACCTCAAGACCTCAAACAATGATTTACTGCCCATACTTCACTCTTAACCAATCAGCAAGACCTGTGACCCCAAGCCCCGATTCATGGTGACTTGTGAGTTTTGCTGTATAAAACCTCTTGTCTGTAAACCATCAAGGAGTTTGGGCCTTTGAGCATGAGCTTCCTGTTCTCCTGGGTGGTGCCATTCATAATACAATAGCCAGTCTTGCTCCGTTGCAGTTCTTGGTGTTTAGTGCTTGGGTCAGCTAGCACCGGCTGGATGAACTCTTTCTGTTCAGTAACATGTATCTCTGTTATGTACAAGGCAATCCCAATTTAAAAGCATTACCACAATAGCATCATCATACCTAAAAGCAATTAAGGAATATTATTTCTTAATAGTATATCTTCATTCAGGTTTCCTGCAGTTTTG